>NC_138166.1:71830581-72430581 GCF_964165515.1 Mesoplodon bidens | reverse complement strand
TCTTCTAATAATGTGGGAAAGAAAGGGCTGTGGGTTACATGCTATGTCCATAGCCAAACCCTCACTACCACCCTCAGCCCACAGCATATGCCATATGCTACTCTTTCCCTTCTGAAGGTCTAGACCACTTTAGAAGGAGAAAGTATTTGTTTAAATGCAATGTAATAAATTCAGTAATTAAATCTAAAAGAACTGAGATGTGGTGCTCCAGGGAATGACAACTTTGAATTTGACTAGCCAGACTGTCCTTGGGGAGGCTTCAGCAGCTAATCTAGGGAGGGAAATTTGTTGTTAAAAGCAAACATTAGAATATAATAACTAAACAAGTGGTTTGGCATGCAGTGCATCAACTGTGCTAATTGTAGGTTAAGAAGAGATAGATCTCACACTGCTAAATGTTGATTACAAACTGGAAATCGCTGCATAGAAATTGCATTTCTGTGCTTTAGCCAAGGAGATTTGCTTTTGTTTAAATCTGTTTGGGTGCCAGGTGGAGAAGCATTGCTAGAAAAACAATTAAGTTCGTTTGTGACACTAGACCCCTAAGGGAGAGTTTTAGGAGGACTGCTGTGATTAAGCCCTTAGGACGCAATTTCAAAAAAAACCTCTCTCCAGTTGAGGTCTCAAACACTCATCCCCACCCCACCCCCGAAACACAGCACACATGTACACTCAGACTCACAAACACAAACAGGGACTTCTTTTTTTAATAACCTGCCCAAAGCCTCTGCATTGTTGGAAAGAAAAGCAACCACACATGAAGAAACATAACAAACAGTGCTAATGTTTGTTTTCTTCTGAAAAACAACAAATTAGGAACACCACTGAATTTTCTCTGCCTTATTTTTAAGGTCACTATGACTCACTAGGTCTAAAAAGGATTTTTGTTTGTTTGTTGCTTCTTGTTTGCTTTATCTTCAGTGGCTAGATGATATTCAGAAAACTTACAGTGAGTCTCTGGGACTAGAGACTAAAACTTTTAAATGAGCTGTAAGTTTCTTCCAAGTTTTCAAGCGTCCCTTTATGCTCTCTGGTTCACATACATTTCTATTGTTCTAAGGGTTAAAAACTGCACTATCACAATGACAAGCCTTATTACTCAGTCAAAGTAAATGGATCACCACATCACCTTTCAGAAATGTTCTTCCTTAAGCTATTAAAACATTCCATGCCCTTAGATGACAACAATTTCTCTGCCTTTTGAAACTTCCTTTCTATCCTGCAGAGTTCATAGAGATATGCTTGGTTAAAATCAACTTATATAAAACTATGCACTGTAAATTCTGACACTTCTGTTTGAATCTCTTTTCAAACACTTGTCTTTGCTCACCATAATAGATGTCAGTTCTTCTGATGTAGTTCAAGCATGAGCTTCGTATGAAGACTCAGCTATGTCTATTGCATTTCTGAAGCTACTACTCACTGAAGTTTTGTGCTGTTTGACATCAAAGATAGGCAAGAATCACCTGCTGAGTTCACATGCATGGAGCAAAACATCTTCAAATCACTTTTGCTAGACAAAAGTTTTTTTTTTTTAATATTAAGCTTTCACTATTATGTGGACTTAAAGGCAAATGCAGTCCTTGTTAAAGTTGCAACATTGTATTATTAAAATATGCATCAGAAACTGTGAATTTAGCTAACTTTTAAACTGAAGGTGATTTCTGTCGTTGCTTCACATTTGAATTTAGCTGCAAAAAATTCTGCATTATTCAGACATTTAAAATGTGACTTTTATTCAAGGTGCAGTTATTTTTGCTCAAAGCTAAAAATGCTTCAAATATTCTCAAACCAAAAGAGAATCTTCTAATATTTCTAACTTTAATAAATGCCCTTGATATCAATTTAAGAGATAATCCCATTCAAAACAAATACTGTATACAGAGTAGTTGAAAACTATAGATTTTTATTTTAAAAATCTATAATTTCAGAGTTACTTAAATAATATGTCTATATCTTTTGGAGGGAAACAATAGCAGCAATATTTCTGAATTTTTACTAAGCAATGTAATTTGGTATGACTCTTGCTAAGCATCAGTATTGTCTCATGACAGGATGAAAACAATGTTTTTAAGGAGATGTGAACATGAAAATTATGATTTTTTCATGTCTGTGGTATTCTGGATGAAAGTTTTAAAATCTGAACTTCAAATTACCCAGTAATTAAACTCAGCAGAAAGCTAAGTGAATGATGCTAAAAATGAGGCAAAGACCCAAGCTTGCCTGGGGACAGGCCCTTTCAGTAATTTGCTTTTTATGTGCTACGAGTTTTCAAAGTTTGTCTTTCAAAGGACAACAATATTTCAAAGCTTTGGGAGGATATCATAGCATCTATGAATTTTTGTTTGCCATATTTAGAATATATTTTAAATGCATATAGTTTAAAAGCATACAGTTTACCATTAATACAAAAAAAACTGAAATAATATAACTTTAAAAAGAAGTCACTTGGGCCTCCCTGGTGGCGCAGTGGTTGAGAGTCCGCCTGCCGATGCAGGGGATACGGGTTCGTGCCCCGGTCTGGGAGGATCCCATATGCCGCGGAGCGGCTGGGCCCGTGAGCCGTGGCCGCTGGGCCTGCGCGTCCGGAGCCTGTGCTCCGCAACGGGAGAGGCCACAACAGTGAGAGGCCCGCATACCGCAAAAAAAAAAAAAAAAGAAGTCACTAGATTGTTTTACTTTGCTGTAGATCAGTATTTGGAAATTCCTGTTTATTTATTTTTTCATTTTCTGGTTTTGTGTTTTTCGTGTTTGTTTGTTGGTTTTTTGTATTTTTTTAAATACAACCCAGATATGCTCTGTGCTGATTGATTGTGGTCACACATATCATTCAGCCCAAAACAGTGGTAAAGAGTTTGAATACAGCACAAGGACAAAAAAGAAATATGTAGAGATTTTTTTTCCAGTCTGCAAAGAGAATGCAGTGGAGAAAGATAGAGATTAAATGTCATGTAAGTGTAATCCCTTAGCTAACTAGTCAACCAGAGAGTGGCCACTCAAGTCCAGAGTACCTCTGCTTTTCTTTATTGCAATCACATTTTGAATTATCTTTCTATGCTATGAAAGAGAGAGACTCTGATTAGAGAAATGTTCTCAGTGTTAAATCCTGAAAAGGGTATGGTTAGGAGTAGAAATTGGTTCAGACTTTACCCAAGGTTATTACAGTAGAGCAAATACAGGAAAGAAAACAACAGGAGCATTGCCAAATGGCACTTAAATTCTATTTTAATTTTCTGAACAGTCACGATCAGTAAATATACTGAAATTAATTTGTGTTTGTGACAAACTGCTGCTCACCAAAATCCAAGTTCATTGCTTCTTCCTGGGTACACATCTATACTAGAGTTTCTCTCATAGTTGCACACACTCATATTACTGAGTTCTAACCAATGGAGTGTGACCAGAAGTAGCATGTTATACTTTCAGACCCATGTCTGGCCCATTTGGATTCCTCCCCATAATCTTCTCTGCTCCCAGCTTGAGAGCCACTTGCTGATAATTGTAGAGCCTCTGGCAGTCTGGGTCCCTGAATGACCACATGGAAGAGAACCACCTCTTTGATGTATTTACCCATTGGAATACTTACATGAGCCTGAAATAGACTTCTACTGTGTTTGCACCAGTGTACATTTTGATTTTTGCTTGTTATAAGAGGTAGTCTACTATCAACATACAGGTTGGGGTCTACTAGTGACAAGAGTTAGCCTACATCTAACCTACAGTACTGAATTTTATGTTTAAATTATCTAACACACTTTTATTTTTTAATTAATAAAAGTGTGTGTTTTTTAAAAATTTATTTTATTCATTTATTTTTGGCTGCGTTGGGTCTCCGTTGCTGTGTGTGGGCTTTCTCTAGTTGCGGTGAGCAGAGGCTACTCTTCATTGTGGTGCATGGGCTTCTCATGGCAGTGGCTTCTCTTGTGGAGCATGGGCTCTAGGCATGCAGGCTCAGTAGTTGTGGCTCGCGGGCTCTAGAGCGCAGGCTCAGTAGTTGTGGCACACGGGCTTAGCTGCTCCGCGGCATGTGGGATCTTCCTGGATCAGGGCTCAAACCCATGTCCCCTGAATTGGCAGGCGGATTCTTAACCACTGCACCACCAGAGAAGCCCTTAAAGTGGGTGTTTTGTACTGCACTGTCCATGAAAATTTAACTGTCTGTCAGATACATATTCCCCCAGTCCTTTCCTGAGAAAAATGGTGTCTAAGATAAGATGACACTCCACTGGCCATCTGTCACTAAACATCTCCTCTGGCAAACTTGCAGATGAATGAGAGAGAAGAACAGGTGGAAATATAGGAATAAAATTAACAAATATCTAAAATTAGTCAAATTTGGTAACCATGATATACAGATAGATTCTCCCTCAGTACTTCTAAGTGCAAGTCATTAGAGAAAGGTTCTCCTTCTGTTACTATTGTTGTGTAAAAAGCACCCCAAAACTTAGTTTCATAAGACAGCCATTTTACTATGCTCATAGATTATGTGGATCTGGAATTTGAACAGTCACAGAAGGAATGAATTTTCCGTGATCCACAATGCCTAGGGTTCCAGACAGGAAGATTTGAAGGCTGAGAGTGACTTAACAGATATGGGTTAGAGCCATCTAGAGACAGCTTCACTCTCACGTCTGCTGGTCATGCTGACTGTCAACTGAGACCTCCATTGGGCTGTCACCTAGACCACTGTCATGTGGACTCTCCGTGTGGTCTCTCAGCATGGGGTTGTTTGGACATCCTTACGGAATGGTGGCTAGAGTTCAAGAGCAACATCCCAAGAGAAACAGATAAAACCTATGTTGTCTTTCATGACTTAGCCTTGGAAGTTACACAGCATCACTTCTACCACAGTCATGAGTCTTCCAGGTTCAAGGGGAGAAAATGAAGATTGTACTTCTCAGTGAGCAGAGAGGTAAAGTCACATTATAAGAAGACTGTTGGAATGGGAGAGATTGTAACAGCTATCTTTGGAAACTGCAATCTGCCACAGAGTCATTAAATGGAGGATATTATATACGTTACATGTAGGATAATAATAGATAGGGAAGGTAACAGAGAAGAAATTATGCAGAAACCTAAGTCAGAAAAATGGAGTAGGAATTCTACTTCTGTCTATAATGGAGTAGCTGCTATAAATGGAGTTTGTTCATAAAATCCTTGCATAGTGAGAATATATACAGGTATTTATGCATACAAACATATATGTGTATATATAAGCCCATGTATATGTATATTCAAACACATGTGCATGTGTGCAGTTGTATTCACAAAGGATTTTTATTAAGGATAAGGGACACCTGCAAATCAATAATAAAAAAGACAGTCAATTCATTTTATTAAATGTACAAAAGGCATAAGCAGCCACTTTTAAAGAAAAAGTATCTAAATGACAAACAAGTTTAATTTCATTAGCTATCAGGGAAATGTAAATTAAAACCAAAATGAGATACCACTATACGACCACCTGGATGGCTAATATATTTTAAAATGACAATGTAAACATTGACGAAGATGTGGAACAACCAAGGGGAATATACGTTGGTAACACTACTTAAGAACAGCCTTTTGTAGTATCTACTAAAGAACATATGCACGTTCTATGATATGGAAATCCCACTCCTTGGTATATACTAACTGAAATGTATGCATATGTCCATTAAAGGCATGTACAAAATTAATTACAGAAGTATTATTCATAATAGGCCAAATCTGAAAACCACCTAAATGTCCATCAATAATAGGGTGGATAAATGAATTATGGTATATTCATACAATGGAATATTATACAGAAATAAAAATGCCAGTTATTCTCTATGGCTACACAAAACAACATGGATGAAGTTCATAAACATAATGTTGACTGAAAAAGGCTGATCACTAAAGATTACGTATGATTTGATTCTAATTATATAAAGTTCAAAAGCAGGTGAAATTAATGGTTACTCCTGAAAAGGATGAATTTTGGCTCTGTAGCTTATATCTCAATCAATCTGACTATAAGGAATTAATCTGTATTGATAGAGCTAGAAATTTGTTCACCTTAGAAGGATGTTTGCTGGGTTGAAGCTAAGTGATGCTTCTAGAGTGCTAATACTGTTCCATATTTCTATACGGATGGTGGTTTTATGGGTGTGTTTACTTGTCAACTGCCTCAACATTTGTTTACTTAACTGCATTATATTAGACATCAGTAGAAATAAAGTTTAAAAAAAGTAAATGGAGGTATCACCCAGAGGAAAGATTCTGAAAGGAAAACAAGATGACTGGGTCAGGGAACCTCTGCTGCTCTCTGACAGATGTGAAGACCTCCAGGGGGCCTTCTGTGCCCGCCAGTATGCTGTCTGGTCCTTCTAAGGGGTGAGCTAACCACAACACCCCATGCCTAGGCTAACTAGAACACTGCTCCCTCTCTTGCAACTTGAAAAAAGCCTAGCCAAAAAAAATAATAAATTATGGAAAATATAAGAAATTTCAAGATAAGAAAAAGAAAGAAATAACGTGATGTTGTATAAGTAACAACTTAGAGACACAGCTTGAAATATTAAGTCATAACTGTGATTCTTGGTAGAAGCGTATATACAGGACTTTCTGATGATTTGATTTGACTTCATATAAGGATAATGCTTACCAATGGTGGGCAATATTTTAATGAGCATTAATAATAGCAATGAAGTAGAAGAGTGTACTGTGCTCTATCATTCTCTGAGGCATTAGTTATCTACATAATGAATGAGCCAATCCACTGGACTTTGTAGAAAATGCAATAAAGAAAAAGAATACAAATCCAGTTTTCAGGGAATTAACTACAAACTGGATTTAAAATACCATCCATCAAAAATAAACATTTTTTGAGGAGTATTTAGTTGTGCTCAATTCGTGTTGACTTATTCGTTCATTCCTTCATTGTTTACTATGTACCAAGCTGTATTCTAGCTACTGGAGATATACAGCAATGAACAAAGCAGAGAGAATTTTCTGCTCTCAGAGGGGTTACATTTTAGTGGTGGAAAGAGTTGATGATGCACATTAAAAGCATCAATTAGTGAAATATACTAATGAGAGGATAAGATTTATGGAAAAAATATGAACATGGAAAGGGGATAAGAAGTGATAGAGTACGGGTAAAGTTGCAATGTTTGTTGCAGTGGTCAGGAAAAGATTTCACTGACCAGGTGGCATTTGAATAAAGAACTGAAAGACAGTAAAGGAGCAAGCCATGCATGCAGATCCTACTCTTCATTTAGTGGTAAGCATTCATCACACACAAGTCTAGGCACTGGGGATACACAGAAGTGTATGGGCTTTGGGGCAAGAGTCCTGCATCTGCTTGATCCTAGCTTGTGCTGCCCATTTTCCCATTGCTCCTACAGACCCATCCTCCAAATTCTCTGCTCTGCTCTGTGCTCTGAGGACAGACCACTGAGAACTCCGTTAAGGGACTCCTTGTCTTGGATTCACCTGCCCTCTGGCTTCTGGTTAATTTGGGAAGATGGGTGCCACTGGCTGGAGGCTAATGGAAGAAAAAAGAACAGAGTCTTTATTCTTGTTTGTTGCTGGCATTTCTGCGCTGAAAGCCTCGACTCCTGCCAGGCAGTCGTCTCCTCCATCTGCAGCACACACTGTAGCTTCCTGTAAACACCCTGGCCCTTTGCAGCCCCAAGCCTGTGGTGCTAGCTGTTCCCACACTGCTAACCTCAGTGTGCTTCAGCATCTTTGTTTCCCTAAACCCTGCCCACTCTTCATAAATAGTCTCTTTATTCAACTCTCCTCAGTTACCCCCTTTGAGTGTGCCATCTCTTTCTTGCCAGTTTATTACTCTGACTGATACAGATGCCTCTATTTGTTTTCTTAATTTTTCTGAAACTCAATTTCCTCATGGAAAAAAAAATGGACAAAACATACCTACTTAATCTCTTCATGTTATCACAAGGAATCGTTGAGATGACATTTTTAAAGTCCTTTAACACATTGTCTAGAAAATAGAATGCAATTATTTGAATGGTAGTCTTCATTACTCATAAAGATGAGTGAGGCAGTCTCCCTCAGGGAGATCAGTCTAGAAGGAGATGGATATACTCATAACCAATATACCTAATAAAAATAAGATTGCTATCAGTTTACCCAGATTATCTGTCACTTTCAACTACATAATAGCAATATAAAGAAAATACTACAAATTCACGAATCTGTCTCTCCCCCATAATCTGTTTTCCATGTGCCTGCTACAGGAATCTATTATGTATGCCACCCCGTGCCTAAAATCTATTATGATAAGTTCAAAATTGCTTAGCAAACAAGGTCTTTGGTGATCTGATTTTCGGTCTTCTGCTTCATCTCTTACTGGTCCCCTCTCCCTTTCATTTCATGTTGTAACCTTGCAGAACTGTTGTCCAGCTGTGTTCTCTACTCCTGTCCTCTATCTTTTCCTTTTCTCACCATCTTTTCTGACAAGTCTTCTGCTCTGTACCACTCAGGCAGGCTTATATTGATATATTTTCACCACCTCTATTCTCATGACACCTTGTGGTATTTCTACCAGAGTAGTCCTCACACAGTATAGAAATCTCATCTTCCATTCTAGACCATAAGCTTCCAAGGGAAAGGTACTATTCTTTTATTTCTTTATGTTCAGAAAAGAAGTGTTTACAATCTTTAAAATCAGGGAGGGAGAGTGAAGAAATGTTATACAGGTACACTTTTCTAGGTGCAAGACAGTTTGTAATTTAACTTGAGTTAATGGAACTAGGCACTACTGAAGCATGTCTAAGAAAGCTGAACTCACTAAATATACTTAAGTATTTTTCTTAGGAGATTTGCTTTGGAAATGTTAGCATAAAGATAGTCTATGTTTAGAAATATGACTATGCAGAACATTTGGGAAACTTCTTTTGCGGTACGCGGGCCTCTCACTGTTGTGGCCTCTCCCGTTGCGGAGCACAGGCTCCAGACACGCAGGCCCAGCGGCCATGGCTCATGGGCCCAGCCACTCCGTGGCATGTGGGATCCTCCCGGACCTGGGCATGAACCCACGTCCCCTGCATCGGCAGGCAGACTCCCAACCACTGTGCCACCAGGGAAGCCCCCATTTGGGAAACTTTTGAAACCTTTGTGAAATTGAATTAATTGATCTTAAAGAGTTCTTTAGTAAACCAGACACTTCCCAGATTCCTGATGTTTAATAATAATTATTAATATATGCATATTTTAGTGTGTGCTATTTTATTGTACTAATTTAATTGACCATTTGGCATTGTGTTCTGAAAATCTCTTAGATATGTACAATTTAAACTTCAGTGAACAGTAGACTTTTTAAATGGTACATATTCTTAGTGATGATGAGAATAATAGAAGCTTAATCTGTTGAGTGATTATTTTGTTGCAGACAAAGTAACTCTATTCTTAGGTAATATTTGTTTCTGTATCACAAAGTAGCTCAAGGTGGACCAGTAAATAGGACAATGATAACTAGTATAAAGAATAAATCCCATTAGTTCATATGTGGTTTTTTGGCACATTAACATTTACACTACAGATAACCTTAGCAAAATATAAGGGAATCTAAGTGGAACTGTCAGCAAAATGAGTCCTTAGTGCTATGTTTCTTTAGTTTATTGGAAATTACTAGATCTTTAGGGTGTATTAGTGTCTTATCAGGGCTTTTATTGTGTCTGTCAGCCACCTGGAACCAGAGTTGCCTGGATTTTGAGTGACTCACTCCTACCTCTCTTTTTCTATAAGCATAATTTTGCTGAATGCAAGGTTTTCCCAGAATGCCTAATTCACTTTTAGTGAAAATCCCTAAACTTTGCATCCACTGTTTTATTTTCACATGACAGATAAATAAATATAAAGAGCATGATCTACAAAAGTGAATATCCACAACTATATTAAGAACTTTGTAATTTTTTAAAAAAAGACAATACATTCTGTTTTAAGTAGATATTCAGTATTCTTTGAAATGATTATCACTGAAGGGTAAATTAAAACATGTCTGGATATTTTATTTTAGATTTCACAGGAGAGATTTAGCTTGAAGTAGTTATTTCCATAATCAAATACCTATGAAAAAGGCATTGTATTCTAAATCACTCTAACAGAGAGTCATCATTTACAATAAAAATATAAATAAAAACACACAGATACAATTTTAATTCGTCACCTCGCTTTGATCAGTCTTTACATTATATATACTTGCTTGGTTTCCATGCAGTTCAAATTTACTGGGGAATGTGATATTCAACAATAATTTGCTTATTGCATAATTTTTTTTGATGATACAAGAAGGGGAGGTAATGATTTTGTTCCCATGTGACAAAGAATATAATTCTAGTCGAATGCAAGAGAAGCACAATGCTGTTCCAGACCTGATTTTATTGGCTCCAAACATGCCAAGTGACCATCTCTGAACCAATCATTGCAGCAAAGGGAATAGGATATACAGATTCACTCAATCTAATGAGGTCCTCCCCTACCAAATGGGCTCAGAATGAAAGGGTGGTTCCCAAAAGATATGAACTGTTAAATAGATAAAAATATAATCACCCTCATTTGTAATAAGAGAAACACCAATTAAAACTACAACGAGATATAATTTCTCACCTATCAGATTGGCAGAACTCCAAAAGTTTGAAGGTGAGGCTGCAGAGAATCAGGAATTGTCATACGTTGCTGGTCAGAGTACAACTAGTTACAACTTTGTGGAGTTGGCAATATCTTAAATAATCATATGTGTCATTAGACCAAAAAATTTCACCCTAAGAAATCTACCCCAGCTATTTCTACAAATATAAAACAAAATAGGAAATAATACAAATGTCCATTAGTATTATAGTCGTCTGGTTAAATAAACATGGTCTGTGGGAACAATGTGGTATTATGTGACCATTAAAAAGAATGAAAAAGATTTGTATGTACTGATATTTGGTAGTATAGTTAGAGGGAAAAATCAAAGTAAAGAGCAATGAATATTCTATAGCACTTTTGGAATATGTGTGTGTATATATATACACACATTTATATATATGCCTTTGCTTTTTTGTACCAAACAACTGAATGGTAAACCAGAAAATAATAAAAATGGTCACTTACAGGGAAGGGAGTTGACAAGGTAGAGAGGATAGCAATGGCCTCAGACTTCATGAATTTATTGTTTTATATTGTTTTGCCTTTTAAACCATACACAAGCCTAAACATTGAAAACAAGCTGAGGCAAATAAACCTAATTGTATTTCAAACTGGTAACATGACCACAAAGAGCAAAAACCCAAGATTCTTTAAAGTGTCATTTAAATAGAATGCTCTTACCCTATTACTTAATGAGATATATTCTAAAGAGAAAAAGGGATTCTAAGAAATCTTCAGTTTTACTCAGTAGTGAAAATATAGGTATAGTTAAAGCAGATATGACAAAAATGTCTACAATTATTGAACATAGGCTGTGAGTATTATGGATACTCGTAATATTTCTTCACTTTTTATGTATATTTGAAATTTTTCATAATAAAATGTTGAAAGCAAATTATGACCATTAACTAGGTCAAGAACTTTTGAGACATCTTGTGGGTTATCATTTTGTTCCAAAGTAGATATTTTTACAAAGTAGAATAAAACATTCTCATACCACATACCTCAAAACCTGGAAGAAAACCTAAGCAACTAGTTTGTGTCCTGAAAATATGGAAAGACTTAAAACTACAAAACTGTAAATAACAGAGTTTAAGAAGAATTCATTATTTGAATATACAAAAATTAAAGATTTCTCTTCAATGAAGGGCATAGCAAAAGGAAAGATGATAAAGAAGATAGCCCATTTCTTTTTAGCCCCCAATAATATTCCATGATCTGGATGCACCACAGTTTATCCATCACCCACTGAAGGACATCTTGGCTACTTCTAAGTTTCAACAATTAAAAATAAAGCTGCTGTAACATCCATGTGCAGGTTTTTGTGTGGATATGTTTTCATTTCTTTTGGGCAAATACCAAGGTGCATGACTGCTAGATTGATCTCGTGGTAAGAGTGTTTTATTTTGTAAGAAACTGCCAAACATCTCCCAAAGTGGCTGTAAGATGTGCATTCCAACCAGCAGTGAATGAGAGAGAGTTTCTATTGCTCCACAGCCTCCAGCATTTGTGTTTGTCAGTGGTCCAGATTTGGGGGATTCTAATAGGTGTGTAGTAGTATCTCACTGTTTTTTTTTTGCGGTACGCGGGTCTCTTACTGTTGTGGCCTCTCCCATTGAGGAGCACAGGCTCCGGAGGTGCAGGCTCAGCGGCCATGGCTCACGGGCGTAGCCACTCCGCGGCATGTGGGATCTTCCTGGACCAGGGCACGAACCTGCGTCCCCTACATCGGCAGGCGGCCTCTCAACCACTGCGCCACCAGGGAAGCCCCCTCACTGTTATTTTAACTTACATTTCCTTGATGACATATGATGTGAACCATCTTTTTACGTGCTTATTTTCCATCACTACGTCTTGTTAGTGAAGTGTCTGTTGAGGTCGTTTGCCCATTTTTTAACTGGGTTGTTTGTTTTCTTATTGTTAAGTTTTAAGTGTTCTTTTTATGTTTTGGATAACAGTCTTTTATCAGATGTGTCTTTTGCAAATATTTACTCCTAGTCTGTGGCTTGTTTCTAACTTTCTTGACATTAACTTTTGCAGAGTAGTAGTTTTTAATTTTAATAAAGTCCAGCTTATCGATTATTTCTTTCATGGACTATGCTTTTGGTATTGTATCCAAAAAATCATCACCAGACCCAAGGTCATCTAGGTTTTCTCCTAAGTTATCTTCTGGGAGTTTTATAGTTTTGCATTTTACATTTAAGTCTGTGATCCATTTTGAGTTAATTTTTGTGAATGTGTAAGGTCTGTGTCTAGAGTCACCCTTTTTGTGTATGTGGATGTCCACTTGTTCCACCGCCATTTGTATAAGAGACTATCTTTGCTCCACTGTATTGCCTCTGCTCCTTTGTCAAAGATTGGTTGACTATAGTTACATGGGTATATTTCTGGGCTCTCTTTCTGTTCTATTGATCTATTTATTTTTTCACCAATACCACAATGTCCTGATTACTGCAGCTTTGTAGTAAGTCTTGAAGTCCGACAGAGTCAGCCCTCCAACTTTATTCTTCCCCTTCAACTTTATTCTTCTGTACACTATGAAGTAAACAAGTGTTTCTAAAGTTTTGTTTTGTTTTGTTTTTCTCCCCCCTTAGATAGAACAGGATGGCTAAGGAGCTGGAGTTACTTAGCAGGGAGTTACCCATTTCCATTGTACCTCATGAAAGTCTACAGCTGGTTGCAGTTGGGTCTATTGCTTCCACCAGGTCAGTTAGGCTCAAATAAAACCAGCTGATTAGGATTTAGTTAAATGGTTTCTCCTGAGGGCAGACCTTGTTAAGTACGCAGCGCTCTGGCATATTTCAAGATGGTTCCTTTTCCCTCGCCGGCTGAAAGCATGAGGGAGTTTTTTCTCAGATATATACTGTGAAACATAGTGGAGTTCCTAGATGTGAAACTCACAAAAGTATGGGGATCCCTCCCTGATAGGGGCTCCCTGGAGTTTTTAACTCTCAGAGTTGTCCACCGTGAAACTCCAGCAATTTGTTTGTTAGAGTCCTGGCTTTTGTACTCCAGTACTGGTTTCCACAGAGGTCTCAGCTTGTGAGTTTCTGCTCTGGTAAGTTGTGATTCACTGTATCTACCCGTCTGTCTCTTTAATTTCCTAGGCAGTGGTTTGCCCGTGAACTCACTTCTCTTACGGATGTTAGAAGAGTTGTTGATTTTTGGTTTGTTTGGCATTTTGGTTGTTGTTAGGATGGAGTAAAACCTTCCAGTCTCCTTATGTGAGGAACTGGAAGCCTATGTTCTATTTTTTAAGCCAAGATTGTACTTATATGTTTTATAAACTCGGGATATGTGTTGTATATTTCACAGTGATATTTTATCAGTAGTAAATGACTTATTTATTCGGAGAATCATTAGTGGGTAAAAATTGAAGTCATCAATGTATTATTTTAAATGGATTAAAGTGAACATTTTCCCATTGTCTTACTCATCAAACTTTCAGTCACGTTTTACCTGACTTGCCTTAATACTGGAAAATGGGCCTCATTGTATACTTAGATTCCACATGTCACTTCTCTGATTCAGTTCTTCAGTGGTAAAAAACATGCGTCTAGAAGTCACCTGCTTAACTAATAATTCCCCTGACTTTTAGGATTCTCTAAAACTTGGGAAATGGAAGTTGTCTTCTGAATTTGAAAATGAGTCATATGGCAATGATTGTTGATTAAAAACATACACAAATTAAATGCTTTCAGAACAATTTCCTCTGTACTCCTTTTAATAATCAACCCCCACAGAATGTGGCTATATTGAAGGGTAATTGTTCCTCTTCATCCCTCAAATCCTGTTTTAAAAATTTCTTTTTTGGGAAATCTGCTTCTCTCTTCCTACCATTTGTGACAGGTAGCAAAGTCCAATTTCTCTCGCCTGGTTTTAGAGAAAAAAAAAGTCTGTGATTTGTATGGAAATTTGTATGTCTCTATGATACAATTTCTATAAAGCAGAAGTTGGCATTCATCTTAAAGAATTCTGTGCTTATGAAATGAAATGAATTTTACATTTATCTTATTACTAGGTGAAGTTTCTAACATTCAGCTATTTTTAGAGCTTTGGTTGGTTGATTTGTTTATTAGAAGACATTCTATCATAGCTTTTCCAGCTCCCTATGAAAAAACAGCCCACAAGTATCCTTCACTTACACATAATTTGAGTTGTGTGGATTGGCACCCTTTTTCTCCATGAACAAGGTGGCTTACATAGAACGCATGAGAGAGTACCTTGAAGTGCAGACACACTTGTGGAGGTCCTGCTCCATTGCCTCAGGCAACATTGATATGCTTATTATTTTTTTAACCCATAGTCTCACGAAAAGCCTACGAAGCCTATTGCAACCTGCTTTAGCAAAGAGACCTTGCTTGCAGGAGAGCAAGCAAATTCTGTGTGGTTCTAGCCTGCTGATATCTTGGTCTTACAAAATCATACAGATTGTCTCCTGGCTGTGTTTTCTTTTCCCTCTGGTGTGCAACTTTTAGTACCTTGGCAATAAGGAACATTTGTGGAAATGTGTTTTTGGAAATGTATTCTTATTCTTTCAGAGATCCCCAAATGCATTCAGGTTGATGGCAGATTTTTGTGTGAAGAACAGTGTTTATTTTTTAATGTCATAGGGACTCACAGTGATTGGCGCTTCCCATTTCTGTAGTAAAATCTCTATCTCTGAGGACTAATTTTCTTTTTTCTCTCTCATGGTGCCTAGGCTTCTAACAAAGGATCTATCCTCTGCCTGAGTGTTTTTGCTTATAATTGTTTTCACAAAGGAGTTTTCAATTAAAGGAATCAATGTGGAATTAATTTACTCCTATTTAGGATAAATGATGTGTTTGATTATAAAATACCAGAATGGGTTCTCTGCTTTCTTCCATCTACATTAGCTCAGAGAGCTCATCTATTCTCATAACTTTAATTATCACCTCTACAAAAGTGTGTGTCCTTTCTCCTGAACTGTAATTCTCTCTCCTGAACTTGTTTTCTCTCCTGAGGAATCTCTAGTTCAGTTTATTGTATTATTACTTTTGAATCGTCTTTGATGATAATGCCATCACCTTAAACTGAATATCTACAAACCCTAACTCATGGTCTCTCTCCTGCCCACTTCAAATCAGTTCTCACTCTAAACCACAGTCAGTTATGTACCATTAGTTTTCTTATTATCACAGCTGTCCTAAATGATATCATTACGTCTTGTCAGCTGTTCCATTGAATTATCCCTCTTATCTAGCCCTTCTTTCTTCCCACTCACAGGACTGTAGTTTAAACTTGCTCTCATTTGGAGTATCCTTATAGCTTTCCCAGTGGATTCCAAACCCCTGTTTTTTCTGGGCTCTGAGCCAGTGTGGGAAAAAGTGGAAGAGGCAGGTGATTGCAGTCAGTGCAGGCAGCCAGGCAGGCAGAGGCCTGGCGTTCAGAGTCAGACTGCAAGAAAAGCACTAGAGAGCAGACTTGAATGATCATGTTATAATATAAGGCCATTTGCAGTATTCCCTACTTTATATCATCTGGTGGTTATAGCCATGCCTAGCTACTAGTTACAGTCAAAATAAAGAATAAAGTTGATTTTTCAAGACAGCCCTATTCCTGGTTGAGAAAAGAGCAGAGTTGCAAGAATTGAATCATATTATTAGTAGATCTCTATTGCCTACTACATTAAGTCTAGACATTTTTGCCATCAATTTATGGCTCTGGATAATCTAGCTCATCTAACATTGTCCAAACCTATTTCTGGAAACTTTTCAAAATGTACCTTCTACCAAATCAAGTCAGGCACCTTAATGTCCCACGTGATATTCCAATTTTATCTTCATACCCATTCATACTTCTTTTCCCAGAATGCCGTGATATTTTTCTCCATCTAAATATATCATATTTAATCTTTGCTCAATTCTAGAGTTTCTTTTCTAATCAAACTTTCTTCAATTATTATGCCCAATAGTAGTCCTTATCTGTCCCGTTCTATTAGTCTGCGTCACATATTCAGTGCTGTTATTCATTCAGTTATTCTGTGGATATATACTGAGAATATTGTACAAGATACTGAGTCTATATAATCAAAGATATAATTCTGGTTCTCAGGGAGCTAACCATCACTTTGAGGAGGAGAGATATGTTAAACAAACAAACAAACATAATGAAGTCAGTTCTACCTCTAGGGGGTCATAGAACTATTTATAGAAATACTTGCCCAATAACTAAATAGTAAAGAGTGAACATCATTTTTCTAGGTACACACTAGGAGTAAAGTACACTCTACAAAGAGTGAACTTAGTATGTCAATATGTACTCTATATCTCCCAAACTTCAATCAGTAATTTTTTAAATGACTAATAGTGAACAAAAAAGAATTGAACAGACAAATGGTAGTCTCTGAGTACTTTTCATTTACAAAATACCTGGAAGTAAGCTATGTGGCCTTGCATAGAAAATGACTACACAGAAAGGGGAATGTAGGACTGCTTTTGATTGAACTGGTCAATAAATAAACTGATTAGCTAAATTAGTTGAATTACACATAGACATGACCAAGAGAAGCCTTCTGGTCAGGAAAATAATGAATTACACAAGTAATAAAAGTCTCTAGTTAGCCATAACAATAAGAAATCTTAGGGTGTGTTTGGGCAGTCATTGCCACCTAGAGAGGATGTTTTCTATGAGAGAAGTGGGAAGAAGGAGGACTGGACACTCCCCCAAAAACTGGCATGGCAGAGGGCACATTTGGCAGGAGTATGGAGGTTGAAAGGCAATGTTTTCAATACAATGACTCCCTGTAACCTCTTACCAGTTCAGTAAAGTTACTAGAACTATGAAATACTGTCTGTCATTAAATTTCTCATAGAAAATAGAGATGAGGCTAAGCTGCATATCTCTGTGTTTGCTCTGAAGTGAGCACTAGACAACACCCTTGGATGAAGAAACATGTGGCCAGAGAAGGGCATTGGAAATAAGGTATGAGTAACTCACAAAAATTGTTGGGAGGGTGATGAGCTATCATAGCTCTAAGAATGGAAGTTGGGACAATATTTCCAGATCTCTAGAGGTAGGAAGATGCAGTCAACACCTAGGTTATTTAAAATCAGACTTTCGATTATTGGAGCAACAGTGAAAACGAGAAACAGTTTTGCTTGGTGTTCTTGGCTATTTTCTGTTTAAAAATTCAACATACTGTGAATTCTACTATATTTAAGCCACTGCTTGTGCTGCTACTTTCATTGCTAAGAGGCAGAACATTTTAGTGATAAGTTTCAGAAGACTTCAGAATCCTTTGAGAATCTTCCAGGAGGTCTGTCTAATGAATATTTCATGGAACAGATTTTCAGATACATCCTATAAAATGTGTTTACATGTTTGGAGGGAATATTTAAAGCTCTCAAATAAAGGTGGAATGAACATTTAGGGAATATTTCCCTTTATTAACTGGGGGTTGGAGAGACGGGTAGCATAGGGAACTATGCCTCACTGGAAAACTTCTGAAGAGTGATCTAGATTATGAATATAAACAGTGATTTTTTTCAAGCCCATTGTCTCCAGATATCTCAAAGATTTCACAAGAGCTATTGTGGAGAAAGAAGGAAAGGGGGGTGGGGGAGGGAAGGAGGGAGGAAGGGAGAAAGGAAGTAAGAAAACACAGCTGAGTTAAATGAGTTTGTACTAAATAATATCATGCCTTTAAACAGGGATGTTTCTTGTGAAATAAACTTTTTAAGGTACTACAATTTAAAAAATGCAAACACTGCCATTTCACTGTTAGCTTATTTAGATTCTGAAAGATAAATTTAAAAATATGCTGAAGGCACTCATGGTGTAGAATGTGGGCTCCAAACTAATAATTCTCCCAAGTCAGACATAAACTGATTGGGAATCTGGACAAAAATAAAGAGGAGCTTCCAGTCACCTTCATGTCTGGGGAATCCATCCTCTATGGAGCCTGAAGGAAAATTTTTGTGTTGCTGTATTGGATTTTCCTATAACACTATTTGAATTTTAAATATTTAGAAATAATTCGCTTCCAAACTCATTAGGTACCTATTGATTATTCACTGAAAGAGTTTTATGGACTCTGTAATATGTTCCGGCCTGCGAAAATAAAATTCTCATTCCTTTTAAACTTACATTCTAGTAGAGATGTATTAAAAAGTAAAAGAATACATAATGCAGTGCTATACAATGAGAAGTGCTCTGAAGAAGAAATAAAGCAGGATGAGTGGATACAGATTAGTGGAGGTGGTCCTACTTCAGGCAGTGTTCTCAGCAATAACCTCTCTGAGGAAGTGATACTTGAGTATATATCTGATGAAGTGCAGCAAAATTCTATATGATTATTTGAAGAAAGAACATTCAAAGTTGAGGGAATAGCAAGTGCAAAGACCCTGAGATGGAAGTGACCTTGTTTGTTCAGTGAACAGCAAGGAGATCTGTATGGTTAGAGAATATAGAATAAGCCAAAAAGCAGCATGGTAGGGGATTAGGTTGGAGACATAGTCATGAAGGTAGAAGTATAGGGTTCGGTAAATCAGGATAAGACTCTTTTACATTCAAAATGTAAGAGAAATAAATTGGAGGGTTGAAGATGCGGGACATAATATAACATAACCTGATTTATATTAAGATCACCCTGGTACCAATGTGGAGCAATGACTTTTGAGAGGCAAGAATGGAAGCAATGAGAACAGTTAGGGAGCTATGGAAACAATACAAATGAGAGATGACAGTGGCTTGGATTGAGATAGTAGTTGTTGGATCATATGGTAGTTCTATTTTTAGTTTTTTAAGGAACCTCCATACTGTTTTCTATAGTGGTTGTACCAATTTACATTCCTACCAACAGTGTTGGAAGGTTCAGAACCAATGATTCAGAACCAGGTAAAAAACCAATCAATCAAAACTAAACCAGGTAATGAGAGAAATAGTAGGAAGTGCAAAAAAGAACATTAGAGGAGCTACTACTATAAGCATTCTCTATTTGTTCAACTAAGTAGAGGAAAACATGTGCACATGAAGAGAAAAAGGAAATATATGAAAAAGACAAAAATAGAGCATCTTGAGATTTAAAAAGTATAATGTTTAAAATGAAAATCTCACTGCATGACAGTAAAAGTATATGAGGAACTGCAGAAGGGAAAATGAGTAAATTTTCAGACATAGCAATATAAATCCAAAATGAAAGACAAATGACTGAAAAAAAAATGTACAGAGCATCAATGTTCTGTGGGGCAACATTAAGCATCTATCATACTTGTAATTAGAGTTCCAGAAAGATGAGGCAAGAAAGCAGAAAAATATTTAAAGAAATAATGGCTGAAGATTTCCCAAATTTCATGAAAAACTCAATTCCCAGAACCCCAAACTCAACAAAAACCAAACAGAATAAACCTGAATAAAACTATGAAAAAGTGCATTAAGATCAAATTGCTGAAAACCAGTGAAAAATCTTAAAAACAACCAGAGTAAAAATGACACCTATGTTTAGAGGAAAAAAATTAGAATTACAGCAGACTTTTTGCTAGAAACTATGCAATACAAAAGACAATAAAGGAACATCTTTAAAGATTTGATGAAAAAACAAAACATCTGTCAATCAAGAATTCTTAGGCCTGTAAAAATACCATTCAAAATGAAGGCAAAGTAAAACTTTCAGAATAATAGCCTGAGAGAATTAATCAAATGCAAATATGCATTATAAGAAAGTTATGGCAATACTTCAGAGAGGAGGAATATAGTACCAGAAGGAAATTTTAATCCATACAAAGATGAAGAGTACCAGAAATGGTAAATATATGCCTAAATAAAAAAATTTTTTTTTCATTTATAACTTTGTTAAAAGACAATTATTTAAAACAAAATAATAGCAATCTATTGTGGGTTTTATAGTGTTTGTTGACAACATGAATAAGTCTCAAAAGAATCAAACTACATGAAAGAGCCAGAAACAACAGACTACATTCTGTATGACTCCATTTATATTAAATACATGAAAATGCAAAGCAAGAGTGAAGAAAACAGACCCCTGCTGGCCAGCAGTGGGCATTGGTTAGGGAACTGACTGCAAAGGAATTAAGGGGAGTTTAAGGATGATAAAAATGGTTTTTCTTAGGATTTTAGTGGTGGTTAACCAATACAGGCATACTTCAGAGATATAGGAGGTTTGGTTTCAGACAACGACAATAAGGTGAATATGGCAATTTTAGTTTCCTGGTGCATTTAAAAGTTATGTTTAAGCTATGCTGTAGTATATTAAATGTGCAATAGCATTATGACTAAAAAAAAGTACATACCTTAATTTAAAAATATTTTATTGCTAAAAAATGCTAACCAGCATCTAAGCCTTCAGCGAGTTGTAGTAGCACTAAAGATCACTGATTACAGGTAACCATAACAAATAATAATAGTGAAAAAGTTTGAAATATTGTGAGAATTACCAAAATGTGGCACAGAGAAATGAACTGAGCAAATACTGTTGAAGAAATGGTGCTGATAGACTTACTCAACACAGGGTTGCCGCAAACCTTCAATTTGCAAAAAACACAATATCTGTAAAGCACAATAAAAAGAGGTATGCCTGTAATCACTTGAATTATACACTTAAAGTTGGTGAATATCATTGTATGTATATTTCTGTAAAGCTGATTTTAAAAGAACAGTTAAAAAAATAAACAAGACTATCAGTCAAAAAGAAAATGATAAGTCAAATAGAACTTTTACATTTTAAAAAATACTTGACAAGTTTTATCTTGACAATATTTTTTTGATTGTCTGTTTTTGGACTGATTTGACTGTTCTTCAGTCAAATTATTCAAACAGATTTGTGGATGTGGTCATGACCCTCATTCAGAATGATCTTTTCTTTATGTATGCTTGGGGTTGGTTAGCTATAAATGGACTATACATAAATGAAGAATATAGTTTAAAAAAATCTGATAAAGGGCACTAAAGCTAAAACAGAAAGCTGATTTCCATCTCTGTTCTTACTTCATTCTCATTCAGTTTCTAAGTGCAGTAACAATCTTGATAGAGTCTGTGATACCCATATATCCTTAACTCCTTAGGATCCAGGTCCTCTATTTCACTCCACCCATGAACGTTTTTAACTGTCTGATTCATTCATGTTTTCTCAGAGTTGTTAGAACCATACATAGTGAATTTAATCCTCACTCATCTAAGAATATTTATCATGCTTCAGAAAGTACTGATTACCATTGTTTAATTTGATAAAAAGAAATCCAAGTGGCTATTTTTCATCGGGCAGATAAAAATACAGATATTGTCAGAATTATGTTTATCCCTACTGTTATGATGTGAAAAGGAACTGAGTGGGACTTCAGATAGAGGGATTTCAGATGCAGATAAATTGCATAAGTTACTAGCTTTTAAATTACATCTAGCTGCATTTCTAAACATCTTTACAAAATATTTCCTTATTTCTCAATATAAGAAATATCCTCACTATTTTATTTTTTAAAAATAGTTCATTAATTCACAAGTTGATTCAGATAGAAAATCTACATCAAGATAACCGCATGAAAACTTACCAAAAGAATCTAATATTAATTAAAATTCCAAAAATTGAAGAATTTAAATTATGTAGTGCTTACTGTAAAATCTAACTTCACTATTTCTCAGAGAAAACAGATGGAAAAATGTTTAAATCTAAACAATTATATACATTTTCCTGCCAAGACATTACTTATACATAAGCAAAAATTTTCACTAATATCCAAAAATTTTTCTTGGTTTAAATATTCTCATAATAGCAGAAATGTAAATACATAATAGCTAAATTTGCACTAGGGTAGAATAAAAATTATGCTTTCTAAAAATTATTTTAGCAAGTATCATTAGTTTTGAATATCATTTATTATTGTTATTTAACAACTTTGGATACTTATGTATCTTTTCATTTAATTGTACATACATTTGTTTCAATAGTGATACAATACTGTACTGAGACATAGTATAATATCCCCCAATTATTTCATAACCACCATGTAATTGATTTTTTTTTGAGTATTGACCTAATAACCAAAGATTCTCAAGGGGAAATAAGACACCACTCTGAATTAACCTAGATGAGACACTGACAATTTTTAGCCTTGCTGTCGGACAACGGTTCAGTAACAGGTTTAGCCAAAAACAATTACTTAACTTGATCCCACACTTAGAAGATACATTTTTATAGAAGCTATTGTATCTTTCAAATAAAAGTAATAAAATGTAAGTGTCCAGGGACACCCGTTACCACCTCCAGGGGAGAAGTCCCACCACGTGGAGGATAGCAAATAGTATAAAAATGTCTGCCACCAAGAGCTGTAGTCCCAGCATGGTTTCCAGGTGTTGGGGTTGCCAAGAAAGACATGACTCATACAGTAATTGGAAGGAACAAAACTTTATTCACACAGAGAAGAGACAGAACAAGATCAGCTTCCATAGAGTGTGTGGCTCCCACCTGGCCAGTGGGTCTTTCCCTGAAACCCTGAAAGCAGAGCTATGGTCTGCACTTACCCCTTTTGTCCTACAGACAAAGGACCCCATTCACTCTCCACCAGGAACAGGTATAGCTGTGAGGCTGACCAGTTGTCGTATGACACACATCCTTCACAGAACAGAGAAGTATACATCATGGTTGGAATAGAGAGAGAGATTCCCAAACAGAGATATGCCCATCACAGGCTGTGAGGGCTCTTTACCTCTTTGTAAGGAAATGATCTGTGTCCAAGGCACATTTTTATGTAACTGCAGGAGTCAAAAGACTGCACACTTGTGACTGACTTTCCCAACAGTAAGTTTGTCAAAACAGTGGAACAGAGGTCAGCAGACTACTGCCCTCAGGCCCTGACCCACAGCCAGCTTTTGTAAATAAACATTTATTGGAACACAGCCGTGCCCATTCATTTCCATATTATCTATGGATGCTATCATGGTGCAATGTAGATTAATGCAGTTGTAACAGAGACCACATGACCAGCATCACAACAGAGATCGTCTGGCCCTGTATAGAAAAGATTCACTGCCCTCTGCAGTAGAACACTACCAACTACATAAGAATGTGATTCGTGCACATAATTTTGCTGGTTAGACATGAGAGCAATTAAATGTAAATTTGCCAACAAATATTCTCTTCTTGCAGTGCACATTGCAAGAAAGTAAACCAGAAGTATAAAAAAAAGAACTGGAATTTCTGAATCCCCAGGAAATAATGAAAGTAATTGCAGAATGTGCTTCATGGAGATCTGGAAAAACCAAGCACAAAAATCTCTTCTTTGTACCTGAAGGCAGGAGACTGGGCTAGTTGGCCTCTTAAAGGCCCTTCGAGTCTTGAGTCAGTGATTCTCAGCATGGGCGAGGAGTTTCGCTTTTAGTCCAGTCAAATATGTTTCTGCTAACCCCAGAAAACACTTCTAAATGTCCAATGACTGACATTCTTAAAAGTAAACACGGTGTCTTTTCTTCTGGAAGATGCTATTGTTCAAATAATGACACTTCCTCTGACATTGACAGTGGCGAGTGGAGTAGAATGTCAGACTAAGATGAGAGACTATGTTTTAGTGAAAAATTGGATCAAGAATCCCCTGACACCACATCAGCATTTAACAGGCCAGACTCATCTGCCATTCTAGTGCACGATAAAGGACAGGCATAGAATCAATGAAACAATCACTAAACAGGGATTCAAATTTTTTTTCTTTTTGTTTTTAACACCAATAGTCAAAATGCTGGTCCTTGTAAAATGGCAGCTTCCAAACAAAAAGAAAAACATTCCAAGGCCTAAGAAAAGGAAAAAAATGTATACATTATCTTGATACTAGAAAAAAATTTCTTCCTCAAATGCTTCCAGGATCATAGTCTACTTTTTCCCCTCATTTTTTATTCCTTTGGTGACATTCAGGTCCCAGAAAATGTTTTTGAAAGCAATTATATTTCTAAAGCAAGTTTTCCCAAACTCCCACAGCTTAACTTTTTGGCTTAAAATATCATGTTTTAAAAAGGTGTTGGCATTCAGTTTTACCTAACAAATAGCTGGGTCTTGGAAAAGGAAAAAAATATGACAATTTAAAAAGAAAAATGTCTGTGTGTGTGTGAGAGAGAGAGTGTGCGTGTGTGCGTGTATGTGTATGTAGGGGGCTGATTATTTTTGCTTTAAATCATTGTCTTATTTGAGCAAATTTTTAAAATATGTGGATTACAGGTTTCATTTTTCATATCAAATAATTAAAGGGCACTAAGTAAAACTTATTCTTTTGAAACTATTCATTTGAACACGAAACCTACCCATGCCAGTTACATGTACATCAGATTTTGTTTTTCTAATTGTTAAATGCAGCTTTATGGTCACATTCATCTGCTTGCACAAATATATATAAATGGCACTTATAAGAATGGGAAATTCCTAAGAACAAAATAAAAATTTTAAATAAAGGTGTAATTTTTTTTTCTTAAAGTATCTTTCACCTCTAGTTTTGATGATGTATCTGTGACCAGGTGTTCTCTTGCCATAAATAACTAAAAATAGATATTAAACAGCTATTATCAGAAATTGGACAGTAGGGTGTGCAGGACTGTTAACTATTAAAGAAGGGAAACAAATGAGGTGATGTCTGTGAATACCCTGACTTCCTTCCTGGAGGCATTTTCTAGATCTGGATGTAAAGAAGGAATCCCCAAACAGAATGTAGTAATCTTGCTGAGTTGAAGAGATGAAGATTTGAATTTGTAGTGTTTAAAGTTATTAGAAATTGTTAAGTAGAATTATCACAGAACAGAAAACAGAAAAAAGACTCCAGAAATCTGGGGTGGGGTCTATTTGAATCTTCATCTGAATACTGAGATACTCATATGTCCAGAGTATACGCAAGACAAGATGGGGGAAGAACAGCTGACCATGAGCAAAAGGCCAAACAATTTCCAGGATACACAAGACTGGGAGCTATTCAAGTTCTTACCAGGCAATATGAAGATTTTCTTGAATACTCAGGACATTTAATAAAATTCCCATAAGAGAATGCTTTAGTAGTAAATAAACCATAGAGGAAGTTACTCTAGACCCATTTTACAAAGCTTAAACACAAGAAATGACCAAGCTGATCTACAAGAAACTTAATGATATTCAGCTCTTTAGAGGAAGTCAACAAAATTCATATACTCAACATAGCATTCACAACACATAGTATCTAATGCGAAGCTACTTGATCAGAGAACAAGGAAAAAAATGCAATGCAAAGATAGCCTTTTCAACAAATGATGCTGGAACCACTGAACATCCACATGCAAAAAAATGAATCTAGAGATAGACCTTACAACCTTCACAAAAATTAACTAAAATGGATCACAGACCAGAAACGTCAAATGCAAAACTATAAAACTCTTAAAAGATAACATAAGAGAAAACCTTGGGTTTGGCCATGACTTTTAGACACAGCACCAAAGGCATGTTCCATAAAAGAAAAAATTAATAAGCAGGACTTCATTGAAACTAAAAATTTCTACTCTGTGAATGACAATGAAAGAATGAGAAGACAAGCCACAGACTGGGAGAAAATATTTGCAAAAGACATAGCTCATAAAGAACTGTTATCCAAAATATACCCCAAACTCTTAAAACTCAACAGTAAGAAAACAACCTGACTAAAAATGAGACAAAGACCTCAACAGAATCCTCACCAAATAAGATATACAGAAGGCAAATAACCACATAAGAAGATGCTCCACATGTTATGTTTATCAGGGAAATGCAAATTAAAAATGAGATACTACTACACACCTATTAAAATAAAAATAAATAAAGAAATATAGGTTGAAAAGAAAGAATAAAATATTCCTTATTCACAGAAGGCAAGATCAGACATGTAAAAAAAATCTACACAAAAGCTAGTGGAACTAATAAGGGAGTTTAATAAGGTGACATGACAATATACATAATATATAATAAATCAATATGTCAATATACATAAATCAGCTGCATTTCTACATTCAAGCCATGAACAATTAGAAAGAGAATAAAAATAAAAGCATAGAAAGTAACTTTTGTTCTTAAGAATAAATTTTTAAAAATACATGCAAGTCACTTCTCGCCCCCAAATCATCCATAGATTTCGTGCAATCTCAATAAAAATCCCAGGAGGTTTTTGTGCACATTGACAGTCCAATTCTAAAGTTTTTATGGAAGTTGATACATGCTTCCAGTTATAAAATAAATAAGTCACGGGGATGTAACATATAGCATGGTGACCATAGTTAATAAAAAATATTCTGTCACTGTAAATAGTGATGGATGTTAACTAGACTCGTGGTGATTGATATATTTTCAATATACACAAATATTGAGTCATTATGGTGTACATCTGAAACTAATATTGTATGTCAATTATACCTCAATTTAAACCCCCCAAATTTTTAAAATAAAAATCAAAAAACATTTTTAAAGTTTATATGGAAATGCAAAAGATATAGGGCACCCCAAACAGTTTTGAAAAAGAAAGACAAAAATTCACAAACAAAAATCGGAAGGCTAAAATTAAAATATCTGGCAGTGCCTGGAGTTGGCAAGGATATGGAACAATGGAAGCTCTCCTACGTCCCTGACAGAAAGTAAGACGGTGCTTTAGAGAATTGTTAAGCAGTTTCTTATCAAGTTGAAAGTAAGTTCATCATATGACTCAGCAATTCCGCTCTAATTTATTTTTACCAGAGAAATGAAAACATATTTCCACACAAAAACTTGTACACCCATGTTTATAGAAGCTTTATTCATAGCCAAAAGTTAGGACTACCTCAAGTGCTAAGAGAAGAATGGATAAACATATGAATATTCATTTAATTAAATCCTACTTAACCAAAAACATTCATGAATCTAAAAAATATGCTGAACTAATGAATTCAGACACAAAAGATCTATACTGGATAACTCTATTTATATGAAATTCTGTAATGAATAGATCTAATCTGTAATGACAAAAAAATTGATCTGTGATTGCCTGCACTCAGAAATGGTGCACAAGAATTCACTTCAATGGTGCACAAGGGAATATTTTTAGAGATTGAGCTGTTCTGAATCTAACAATGTACATTTGTCTAAACTCATTGAATTGGATATTGATTGTACAATTTATAATAAATTATACCTGAAAATTTTAATTGAAAAAGGAAAAGGAAAAAATAATGAGAGATTTCAAACTGGATATATTCTTAACACTGCCCCTCATTCACTTAAGCCCTAGATTTTACTGACTGGCGCCCAGAGGACTTGGGTTTTAATTTAGGTTCTGCAATTAATTAACTTTGTGACCTCAGGTAAGTCAGTCACTTCTCTTAGATTCTTCCTTGGACAGTGAGAGAACTGGACTAGACAATCTCAAAGGCCCATCAATTTCTGAAAATCTGGAGTGAAAAAAATATACTTGAAACCTTAATAGGGTCATTAAAATGTTCTCTTTAGTTCATTTTACATTTAGTTTAATAAAAAATAAACAACTAATATTTATTAAAATGCATTTGTATGATTGATAATTTAATATTGGAAGATTTTTCCCAACACTGGATACTGTTACCTGCAAAGACAGAGTGAGAAGATACCAGAAATGACTTAGGGTTTTAGCAGCCTAAGCAAGGGAAGTAGATGCTATTCTCTTTCTTTGGGATTATTCACTAGGAATCTCAAAGATGAGTTTACTTTCTCTTTCTGATTTTTAGTCATCAACACTAATCTTCAGGTAAAAATGTGATTATTAAATTATCCAGTTCTTTTAAGGATGCAAAAAACATCTATTACAAAGCAAAAAATTCCTGGGTTTGGTTATTGCATTTGAAATGTGATTACATCTTCAATTCACCTCTGACTTTCCAGCTACCATAATAAAAGTTGCTCTATTTTTTATTGAGGTATAATTATATAATATTAGTTTCAAATATACAACATAATGATTTAATGTTTGTATATATTCTGAAATGATCACCAAGATAAGTGTAGTTAACATCCATCACTATACGCAGTTACAGTTCTTGTGATACGAACTTTAAATAGCTACTCTTTTAGCTAATTCAGTTACAGATATACCTCGAAGATATTTTGGATTCAGTTCCAGACCACCCCAATAAAGTGAATATTGCAATAAAGCTAATCACACAAATTTTTGGTTTCCTAGTGCATATAAAATATGGTTATATTGTACTGTAGTCTATTAACTGTGCAGTAATGTTATGCCTTAAAAAAACGATGTACTTACTTTAATTTAAAAATACTTTATTGCTAAAGAGTGCCAGCAATCATCTGAGCTTTCAGTGAGTTGTGATCTTTTTGCTTGCCTTGATGTTGATGATGCTGACTGATCAGGTTGAGGTGGCTATGGCAATTGCTTAAAATAAGACAGTGGAGTTTGCTGCATCGATTAATACTTTCTTTACAAACAATAGCTCTGTAGCATGCAATGATGTTTGATAGCATTTTATCCACAGTAGAACTTCTTTCAGAATTGGAATCAGTTCTCTCAAACCCTACTGCTGCTTTATCAATTAAATTTATGTAATATTCTAAATAGTTTGTTGTTATTTCAACAATGTCCACAGAATCTTCACCAGAAGTTGATTCCCTTCCAAGAAACTGCTTTCTTTGCTCATCCATAAGAAGCAACTCCTCATCTGTTCAAGTTTTATGATGAAATTACAACAATTCAGTGAAATCTCCAGGCTCCACTTCTAATTCTAGTTCTCTTGCTCTTTCCACCACATCTTCATTTACTTCCCCCACTGAAGGCTTGAACCCCTCCAAGTTATCCATGAGGGCTAGAATCAACTTCTTTTAAACTCCTGTTAATGTTGATATTTTGACCTCTTCCCGTGAATCATGAATTTTCTTAATGGCATCTAGAATGATGAATCCTTTCTAGAAGGCTTTCAATTGACTTTGCCCAGATCCATCAGAGTATTCATTATCTATGGCAGCTATAGCCTTATGAAATACATTTCTTAAATAATAAGACTTTAAAATGAAATTACTCCTTGATCCATGGGCTACAGAGTGGATGTGTGTTAGCAGGCAAGAAAATAATATCAAACTCATTGTACATCTCCATCAGAGCTCTCGGTGACCAGGTGCATCGTAAATGAACAGTAATATTTTGAAAGGAAGTTTTTTTCTGATCAGTAGGTCTAAACAGTAGGCTTAAGATATTCAGTAGACCACACTGTCAACAGATGTGCTGTCATCCAGACTTTGCTCTTCCATTTATAGAGCACAGGCAAAGTAGATTTAGCATAATTCTTAAGGCCCTAGGATTTTCAGGATGGTAAATGAACATTGGCTTCAACTTCATTGGCTTTCACCAGCTACATTAGCCCCTAACAGGAGAGTCAGTCTGTCATTTGAAGTTTTGAAGCCAGGCATTGACTTCTCTCCTCTAGCTATGAGAGTTTTAGATGGCATCTTCTTCCAACAACAGACTGTTTTGTCTACATTGAAAATCTGTTGTTTAGTGGAGCCACCTTCATGAATTATCTTAGCTTGATCTTCTGTATAACTTGTTGCAGCTTCTACATCAGCACTTGCAGCTTCCCCTTGCACTTTCATTTTATGGAGATGGCTTCTTTCCTTAAACCTCATGAACTATCCCCCGCTAGCTTCAAACTTTTCTTCTGTAGCTTCTTCACCTCTCTCAGCCTTCATAGAATTGAAGAGAGTTAGGACTTTTCTCTGGTTTAGCCTTTGGTTTAAAGGAATGTTGTGGCTGGTTTGATCTTCTACCCAGACTACTAAACCTTTCTCACTATCCGCAATAAGGCTGTTTCACTTTCTTATCATCTGTGTGTTCACTGGAGTAGCACTTTTAATTTCCTTCAAGAACCTTTTCTTTGTGTTCATGACTTAGCTAAACTGTTTGGCACCAGAGGCCCTGCTTTTGGCTTGTCTCAGCTTTTGACGTGCCTTCTTCACTAAGCTTAATCATTTCCAGGTTTTGATTTAAAGAAAGAGATGTGTGACTCTTCCAGGCCATTTTAGGACTATTAATTGGCCTACTTTCAGTATTTTTGTTTCTTGGGGAATAGGGAGACCCAAGAAAAGGGAGAGAAACAGGATAATGGCCCGTCAGCGGAGCAATAAGAACATCATAACATTTATCAATTAAGTTTGCCATGTTACATGGGTACAGCATCTTTTGATGCTCTTCACCCATTTCATCCACTCCCTACCTCCTGCCTATGGCAGCCGCCAATCTGTTCTCTGTATCTATGAGCTCAGCCTTTTTTTTTGTTTTAGATTCCACATTAAGTAAAATCATATGTCATTTGTCTTTCTGTCTGACTTATCTCATTTAGCACAATACCCTGTAGGTCCATCCATGTTGTCACAAATGGCAAGATTTCATTCTTTTTTATGGATGAAGAATATCTCATTGCTTATATATACCACATTTTCTTTTTTCATTCATCTATTGATGTGCTCTTAGGCTGTTTCCACATGTTGACTATTGTAAATAATGCTGCAAAGGACATGAGAATGCATGTGTCGTTTCAAGTTAGGGTTTTGGGATTTTTTTTGTAAATACCCAGAAGTAGAATTGTTGTATCATATGACAGCTGTACTTTTAATATTTTGAGGAAACTCCATACTGTTTTCCATAGGGGTCTCACCAATTTTCATTTCCACCAACAGTGCACAAGTCTTCCCTTTTCTCCACATTCCCGCCAACTCTTGTTATTTCTTGCCTTTTGATAATAGCCATTATAGCATTTACATTTCCCTGATGATTAGTGATGTTGAGCATCTTTTCATGTACACATTGGCCATCTGTATGTCTTCTTTGGGAAAATGTCTATTTGGATCCTATGCCCATTTTTTTAATTGGATTTTTTTTTCTACTGAGTTGTGTAAATTCTTTATATATTTTGGGTATTAACCCCTTAGCAGATATAGGTTTTGCAAATATTTTCTCCCATTTGTTAGGTTAACTTTTCATTCTGTTGATGATTTCCTTCACTGTGCAGAAGGTTTTTATTTGATGTAGTCCCACTTATTTATTTTTGCTTTTGCTGCCTTTGCTTTTAGTGTCAAAACCAAAAAAATGATCACCAATACTGATGTCAAGAAGCTTATCACCTATATTTTCCTCTTGAAGTATTATGGTTTCAGGTCTTATTTTAAGTCTTTAATCTATTTTGAGTTAATTTTTGTGTATGGAGTAAGATAGTCATCCAGTTTCACTCTTTTGCAGGGGGCTATCCAGTTTTTCCCTGTTTATTGAAGAGATGGTCCTTTCCTCATCGTATGTTCTTTGGTCCTTTGTTGTAAACTAATTCACCATATATGTTTGGGTTTATTTCTGGGCTTTCGATTCTGTTCCGTTGATCTATGTTTTTGTTTTTATGACAATACCGTACCATTTTGAATACTAAAGCCTTGTAATATAATTTGAAACCAGGGAGCATGGTGCCTCCAGTTTTGTTCTTTCTCAGGATTTCTTTGCCTATTCAGGTTCTTCTGTGGTTCCATACATATATTAGGGTTGTTTGTTCTACTTCTATGAATAATGCTATTGGCATTTTTTGGGGGATTGTATTGAAACTGTAGATTACTTTGGGCAACATGTACATTTTAACAGTATCAATTCTTCTAATCCATGAGCATGGAATATCTTTCCATTTATTTGTGTCTTCTTCAATTTCTTTCATCAGTGTCATAGATTTCAGTGTACAAGTTTTTCACCTCCTTGGTTAAATTTATTCCTAGGTTTTTATTCTCTTTGATGCAATTGTAAATAGGATTGTGTTCTTTATTTCTTTTTCTTATAACTTGTTATTAGTGTATAGAAACACAACAGGTTTTTGTATATTGATTTTATGTCTCACAGCTTTACTGAATTTGTCTATTTTAACAGTTTTTTGGTGGAGTCCTTAAGGTTTTCTATATAGTATTATGTCATCTGCCAATAGTGACAGTTTTACTTCTTCTTTTTTGATTTGGATGTCTTTTATTTCTTTTTCTTGACTGATTGCTCTGGCCAGGAATTCCAATACTATATTGAATAAAAGTAATGAGAATGGGCATCCTTGTCTTGTTCCTGATCTTAGCTTTCAGCTTTTCACCATTGGGAATAATTTTAGCTGTGGGCTTGCCATGAATGGCCTTTATTATGTTGAGATATGTTCCCTCTATTCCCACTTTGTTGAGAGTTTTTAAACTGTGTGCTGAATATTCTATGTGATTCTCTGTTTTCCATTGTATATATAAACATACACTCTAATAAGAAGCTTGCACTCTTCTTTGCTATTTTAATCATTTATATGACGCCAATATGTATTTTAAGGAATTGAAATCCTTCTAATTCTTTTAAAAAAATACCTTAATATGCACCTAAATACCAAATAAAGTTTTAAACCAGTTTTACCCTTCTTCTCAGACTACTGTTCGTCCAAGACACTTTTAATCTGTAAAGAAACAAATACACTACCTGGTAGTGTCAGTTTTTAAGAAGTGCTTGGAACTGGACCAGGGCCTGGGTGAGGTGAGTGAGACACTTGCCTTGGATGCAAATTACAGAGGGTGCCAAAAACTCATAATCAAGATAAAAAATATTTAATGCAATATTTTAAAAATCAAATTTAATGTAAAATCCAACATAAGCAAAATATCAGCATTTTAAATACAGGCAGGACTGATAAAGATACTGAATTGACCTGCAAGTTTTAATTCATTCTTATGTAACAAAATTGTGTTGTAAATAAGCTACTATGTATTACCTTAGTCTTAAAAGTATATTTGAGATGATTCTTTGGAATGCTGGACTAGAAATAATAAAATCTTAATTATATCTGTGCCAGGAAAAACAAAGTTTGGATTCGCAATGTAGAGAAAATGGATTTCTGTCTCCAATATAAGTTCAATATTATACCATTTGGGACTTTTCTCACCTGTGTTGATAAGGACAGTATTTGTAAATCACAAATAACTTCTCTAGAGTTCCTTATTTCAAAAGGTATCTGAATTGCATTAGCTTTTATTTAGTGAGAGTGTTAAAAATGACATTTTCATCCTTTTATTTTTACTAGTCTGTGGTCTGACCAGTTCAAAGGAACCTCTTATAATGCTTCAGCCCCACCATTGAGTCACATTAAGGCAGCAAAATCAGTCAGGAAATAGTGCATGTGAAAAAACTGTGAGTTAAGTAATGGAAGGAAATTGTTTTCAAACATCCTACTTTCAGAAACCTACAATTATATTTCTTATAGTATACTAAATTAACTAAAGCTTGAATGTTTAGATGGCAGCCATTACAATCGTATTTTTTTCTATATTTCAACTTAAATGCTTTAACAGTACACATTACCAATGAAATAGTCTAAGAAGCTACTTTAAAATACAACTACATAAAAACTCAGAGACAATGAATGTTATTTTATACCAATAACAAAAGTAAATCCGTCATTGGTTGTGAATTTGGATATTTTTCAACTCATGTATATTAACTATATCAATTTTCACGTTCCTGTGTTAAAAATAATTAATATATACAGTGCATTCAATGTATTTTAAGAAGCACCTTGGTTCTCAGGCCAATAACTATAACATAATGCCTAAGGCATAAAGTTACTGAAATTCTGACATTATGTCTAAGGCTGAGGGCATAATATCAAAATAGAGGTAGCTTATATGAGCAATATTTTTTCATATTTTACATAAAAATTTAGCTTTTAGTATGTGTGAGCCTGGTAAAGTTTTAATGTGAGCTCTGCAATAGAATTCATCACCTCTATTCTTTATATCACAACCTTTTTACACAAAGTGACCTACTAATAATACAATAAGTTTTACATGTGTAACCACCAGTAAGCAGTAAAAGTGCTGCTTCTGTAGGTTTTCTCCCACTATGTATATGTAAGCATAGCCTATGTAGTGTGTTTATTCACCCAATATCACTACATAGTGGTTGAGTCTACCTACAGCTATATTCTTTCTGGATATAGGTATATAAAAATCACCAGAATAACTGGTGCAATTCTGTAAGTTATACACTTTTTAGAGCCTAGGGATAAAATTTTCCGGTCAGGGAGACTGGTTGATGAATCTTCTACTTGTCTACAGACATTTGTGCCTAAGTAGGACAGTGGATATCAATTCGTATTCTCCCCTGCCTGGGAGGCATTTCTGGCCATAGGGGAGGTAAGTACCAAATGGGATGTCCATATCTGCCCAGCCAAAAACCTGGGTCACTGCCTGACTTGGGATGTAGCTCATCTTACCTTCTTTCTTTTTTTTTTTTTAATTGAGGTATAGTTGACATACAATATTATATTAGTTTCAGGTGTACAACATAGTGATTCAAAATTTTTATAGATTATACTCCATTTAAAGTTATTTTAGGGCTTCCCTGGTGGCGCAGTGGTGGAGAGTCCGCCTGCTGATGCAGGGGACACGGGTTCGTGCCCCAGTCCAGGAAGATCCCACATGCCGCGGAGCGGCTGGGCCCGTGAGCCATGGCCGCTGAGCCTGCGCGTCCGGAGCCTGTGCTCCTCAACGGGAGAGGCCACAACAGTGAGAGGCCCACGTACAGCCAAAAAAAAAAAAAAACCAGTTATTTTAAAACATTGGCTATATTCCCTGTGCTGTATAATGTATTCTTGTGGCATTTTTATTTTATGCCTAGCAGTTTGTACCACTTAATCCCCTACCCCATCTTGCCCCTCCACCCTTCCCTCTCCTAACTGATAAATGCTAGTTTGTTTTCTGTATCTGTTTCTGTTTTGTGATATTCATTTGTTTGCTTTATTTTTTAGATTCCACATATAAGTGATAACATACAGCATATGTGTTTCTCTGACTTATTTCTCTAAGCCTAATACCCTTCAGGTCCATCCATGTTGTTGCAAATGAAAAAAATTCATTCTTTTTTACTGCTGAGTAGTATTCTATTGTGTGTGTATATGTACACCACACCTTCTTTATACATTCATCTGTTGATGGATATTTGGATTGTTTCCATATCTCGGCTATTGCAAATAATGCTGTTAGCAATATTGGAGTGCACATATCTTTTATAATTAGTGTTTTTATTTTATTTGGATATATACCCAGGAGTGGGATTGCTGGATTATATGGGAGTTCTATTTTTAGTTTTTTGAGGAATCTCCCTACTGTTTTCCATAGTGACTGCTCCAATTTACATTCCTACCAATAGTGTACTAGGAGTCCCTTTGCTCTACAGCCTTGCCAACATTTGTTATTTGTGGTCTTCTTGATGACAGCAATTCTGACAAGTGTAAAGTAATATCTTGTTTTGATTTGCGTTTTTCTAACAGTTTAGCAACGTTGAGCATCTCTTCATGTTACTGTTAGCCATCTGTATGTCTTCTTTGAAAAAATGTTCATTCAGGTCTTCTTTCCATTTTTTGATTGGGTTGGTTTTCTTTTTGATATTTAGTTGTATGAGTTGTTTATATATTTTTGATATTAACTCCTCATCAATCATGTCATTTGCAAATATGTTCTCCCATTTAGTAGGTTGTCTTTTCATTTTGTCTATGGTTTCCCTTGCTGTGCAAAACCTTTTGAGTTTAATTAGGTCCCATTTGTTTATTTTTGCTTTTGTTTCCTTTGTTTTAGGAGACAGCTCCAAAAAAATATTGCTGTGATTTATGTCAAAGAGTGTTCTGCCTATGTTTTCTACTAGGAGTTTTATGGTTTCTGGTCTTACATTTAGGTCTTGATAAAGACCTAAATATAAGATCATTTACCTTATTTCTTGATTATTCTTCCTACCTACAAAAAATATGCAAGTACCAGACTTTCTCTACTATAATTATCACTGGATTATTTTATCTATATAATTTTTGTGAGAAGACTGTATATGAATCCCCCAAATCTGGGAGATGCTTTTCTTGAACATTCTCTCCCTTCACCCTGACAAAAAATTTTGGGAGGTATCGCCGTATAAAACTAAGAGGTAAAAGATTAAGTTTCTTTGAAGCACCCCATGTTGCATAATTTGACAGTCACCTGAGGTTCACATTTCCAAAGAAAGCAGCTGGGAACTCATAGCATCTCATGGTAACAGGCCAGCTCTGTGAGAGCTGTGTCAGATACTAGAGCTTGATATGCGTCACTTCTCCCAGCTCAGGAGAGACTCACATACATAGCCCTCCCTCTTATGCTCAGCAGCCAATTTATTCCCTTTTGAACTACCTCAAGTATCATGCTTCAAAATCAAGATACAATAAAAAGAATTCCATGGCTAAATGGGATTTAATCCAAGTATGTTACATTATAAAATCAACCACATATCCATCACAGCAGTTTATTAAAGAAAAAAAAACCATATGAAAACATTAATTGACACACAAATAATCTGATGAAATACACCATTTAGGATAAAAACCCTCAGTAATGAGGAATACAGGGTAACTCCCTCAGTTTGATAAAGAATATCTACTTATAACCTACAGAAAACAGCATATTTGGTAGAGAGAAACTAGATAAGTTCCCTTTAAGATCAGGAACATGGCAATTATGTCCTTGCTCACCAGTCCTAATCAACATTGCAGTGAAGTCCTAGCTACAGCAATAAGACAAGGAAAGAAAACATTATAGATTGGAAAGGAAGAAATAAGACTGTGCAGTTATAGACGATAGGATTGTCTATGGTGGAAACAACAAAATCAACAACAAAAAACCCTAGAACTAATAAATGAGTATAACTAGGTCTCAGAATACAAAGTTCAGTACAAAAATACTATCAAAGAACAACTGGAATTTGGAATTTTAAAAATTACCATCTGCAGTAGCACCCCCAAAATGAAACTCTTAGTTATAAATCTAATAAAACATGTACTGGACATATAATCAGAAAACTACAAAGCAATGATGAAAAACTCAAAGAATGTCTGAATAAATGCAGAGAGATTCTGTGTTTATGGGTCAGAACACTCAATATTGTTAAGGTATCACTTCTTCCCATGTTGATAAATAGATTCAATGCAATCCAAATCAAAATCTCAGTGAACTATTTCACTGGTGTTAAAAAACTGATTTTAAAATTTATATGAAAAGACAATCACCTAGAATAGCTAGAATAACAAAATACTGAAGAACTAAGTTGGAGAATTCACACTCCCTGATTTCAAGACTTACTATAAAGCTATAGTAATCAAGACAAGATGGTATTGACAATAGACACAAACAGAATTTTGTGTCCATATGTTTAGGCCTATACAATAGAGTCAAATGATCTTTGACAAAGAAGCAAAATAAATTCAATGGAGAAAGAACAGTCTCTTCAACAAATGGTGCTGGAAAAATTGAACATCCATATGTAAACAAACAAACAAAAATACTGGGACACAGATCTTACACCTCTCACAAAATTAACTTAAGATGGATTATAGACCTAAATGTAAAATTCAAAATACAATACTTCTTGAAGAAAATATATTAAAAAATATACATGACCTTGAGTTTGGTGATGAGTTTTAAAAATGCCACCAGTGGCACAATTTATGCTGCAAAAAATGGATTAACTTGGATTTTATTAAAATGATAATCTATCCTTATTAGTTGATGATGACAAAGGTATCATATAAGTGAAAAATATTAATAAGGGAAGCTAGGTGTGGTTATATGGGAACTCTGTACTATCTTCAAAATAATTTGAAATCTAAACCTGTTCTAAAATTAAAAGTTTATTTTTAAAAATTTAAAAGACAAGTATTTTGAACTACATAACATCTCTGATAATTATGCAATCAATGTATTCTAGGCACTGGAGCGATAGTAGCAAGAGAGATGAAATCCATGCTTTCACAGAGCTTCCATTCTAGTGAAAAATCAACAAAACAAATATATAATAAAATGTCATATACTAATAATGCAGTGAACAAATATAAATCTTGCTGAAAAATATAGATGGGTAGAGGGATGCTCTTTTTTTTTTTAACATCTTTATTGAGGTATAATTGCTTTACATTGTTGTGTTATTTGCTGCTGTATAACAAAGTGAATCAGCTATACATAAACATATATCCCCATATCTCCTCCCTCATGCGTGTCCCTCCCATCCTCCCTATCCCACCCCTCTAGGTGGTCACAAAGCACCTAGCTGATCTCCCTGTGCTATGTGGCTGCTTCCCACTAGCTAGCTATTTTACATTAGGTAGTATATATAAGTCCATGACACTCTCTCACTTTGTCCAATCTTACACTTACCCCTCCTCATGACCTCAAGTCCATTCTCTACATCTTTGTCTTTATTCCTGTCCTGCCTGTAGGTTCTTCAGAACATTTTTTTTTAAGATTCCATATATATGTCTTAGAATACAGTATTTATTTTTCTCTTTCTGACTTACTTCACTTGGTATGACAGACTCTAGGTCCATCCACCTCACTACAAATAACTCAATGTCATTTCTTTTAATGGCTGAGTAATATTCCATTGTATATATGTGCCACATCTTTATCCATTCATCTGTCGATGAACACTTAAATTGCTTCCATGTGCTGGCTATTGTAAATAGAGCTGCAGTGAGCATTGTGATACGTGACTCTTTTTGAATTATGGTTTCTCAAGGAATATGCCCACTAGTGGGATTGCTGGGTCATATGGTAGTTCTATATTTAGTTTTTTAACAAAACTCCATACTGTTCTCCAGAGTGGCTGTATCAATTTACATTCCCACCAAGAGTGTAAGAGGGTTCCCTTTTCTGCACACCCTCTCCAGCATTTATTGTTTGTAGATTTTTTGTTGATGGCCATTCTGACTGGTGTGAGGTGATACCTCATTGTAGTTTTGATTTGCATTTCTCTAATGATTAGTGATTAGTGATGTTGAGCATTCTTTCATCTGTTCGTTGGCAATCTGTATATCTTCTTTAGAGACTGTCTATTTAGGTCTTCTGCCCATTTTTGGATTGGGTGTTTTGTTTTTTTGATATTGAGCTCCGTGTGCTGCTTGTAAATTGTGGAGATTAATCCTTTGTCTGTTGCTTCATTTGCAAATATTTTCTCCCATTCTGAGGGTTGTCTTTTTGTCTTGTTAATGGTTTCCTTTGCTGTGCAAAAGCTTTTAAGTTTCATTAGGTCCCATTTGTATATTTTTGTTTTTATTGCCATTTCTCTAGGAGGTGGTTCAAAAAGGATCTTGCTGTGATTTATGTCATAGAGTGTTCTGCCTATGTTTTCCTCTCAGAGTTTCATACTGTCTGGCCTTATGTTTAGGTCTTTAATCTATTTTGAGCTTATTTTTGTGTATGGTGTTAGTGAGAGTTCTAATTTTACTCTTTTACATGTAGTTGTCCAGTTTTCCCAGCACCACTATTGAAGAGGCTGTCTTTTCTCCATTTTATATTCTTGCCTCCTTTATCAAAAATAAGGTGACTATAGGTGTGTGGGTTTGTCTCTGGGCTTTCTATCCTGCTCCATTGATCTATATTTCTGTTTTTGTGCCTGTACCATAATGTCTTGATTACTGTAGCTTTGTAGTATAGTCTGAAGTCAGGAAGCCTGATTCCTCCAGTTCTGTTTTTCTTTCCCAAGATTGCTTTGGCTATTCGGAATCCCTTGTGTTTCTATACAAATTGTGCAATTTTTTGTTCTAGTTCTGTGAAAAATGCCATTGCTAGTTTGATAAGGATTGCATTAAATCTGTCGATTGCTTTGGGTAGTAGAGTCATTTTCAAAATGTTGATTCTTCCAATCCAAGAACATGGTATATCTCTCCATCTGTTTGTATCATCTTTAATTTCTTTCATCAGTGTCTTACAGTTTTCTGCATACAGGTCTTTTGTCTCCTTAGGTAGGTTTATTCCTAGGTATTTTATTCTTTTTGTTGTGGTAAATGGGAGTGTGTCCTTAATTTCTCTTTCAGATTTTTCACCATTAGTGTATAGGAATGCAAGATATTTCTGAGCATTAATTTTGTATCCTGCTACTGTACCAAATTCATTGATTAGTGCTAGTAGTTTTCTGGTAAAGTCTTTAGGATTCTCTGTATATTGTATTATGTCATCTGCAAATAGTGACAGCTTTACTTCTTCTTTTCCAATTTGGATTCCTTTTATTTCTTTTTCTTCTCTGATTGCTGAGGCTAAAACTTCAAAAACCATGTTGAATAATAGTGGTGAGAGTGGACAACGTTGTCTTGTTCCTGATCTTAGTGGAAATGGTTTCAGTTTTTCACCATTGAGAATGATGTTGGCTGTGGGTTTGTCATATACGGCCTTTATTAGGTTGAGGTAATTTCCCTCTATACCTACCTTCTGGAGAGTTTTTATCATCAATGGATGTTGAATTTTGTCAAAAGCTTTTTCTGCATCTATTGAGATGATCATATGGTGTTTCTCCTTCAGTTTGTTAATATGGTGTGTCACATCGATTGATTTGCATTTATTGAAGAATCCTTGCATCCCGGGGATAAACCCCACTTGATCATGGTGTATGATCTTTTTAATGTGTTGCTGGATTCTGTTTGCTAGTATTTTGTTGAGGATTTTTGGCATCTATGTTCATCAGAGATATTGGCTTGTAGTCTTCTTTTTCTGTAACATCTTTGTCTGGTTTTGGTATCAGGGTGATGGTGCCCTTGTAGAATGAGTTTGGGAGTGTTACTCCTTCTGCTATATTTTGGAAGAGTTTGAGAAGGATAGGTGTTAGCTCTTCTCTAAATGTTTGATAGAATTCGCCTGTGAAGCCATCTGGTCCTGGGCTTTTGTTTGTTGGAAGTTTTTTAAATCACAGTTTCAATTTCAGTGCTTGTGATTGGTCTGTTTATAGTTTCTATTTCTTCCTGGTTCAGTCTTGGAAGGTTGTGCTTTCCTAAGAATTTGTCCATTTCTTCCAGGTTGTCCATTGTATTGGCATATAGTTGGTTGTAATAATCTCTCATGAACCTTTGTATTTCTGCATTGTCACTTTTTACTTCCCTTTTTTTATTTCTATTTCTATTGATTTGAGTCTTCTCCCTTTTTTTCTTGATGAGTCTGGATAATGGTTTATCAGTTTGGGTTATCTTCTCAAAGAACCAGCTTTTCTGTTGATCTTTGCTATTGTTTCCTTCATTTCTTATTCATTTATTTCTGATCTGATCTTTATGATTTCTTTCATTCTGCTAACTTTGGGGGTTTTGTTCTTCTTTCTCTAATTGCTTTAGGTGTAGGTTTAGGTTGTTTATTTGAGATGTTTCTTGTTTCTTGAGATAGGATTGTATTGCTCTGAACTTCCCACTTAGAACTGCTTTTGCTGTATCCCATAAGATTGGGGTCATCGTGTTTTCATTGTCATTTGTTTCTAGGTATTTTTTGATTTCCTCTTTGATTTCTTCAGTGATCTCTTGGTTATTTAGTAGCATATTGTTTAGCCTCCATGTGTTTGTATTTTTTACAGATTTTTTCCTGTAATTGATATCTAGTCTCATAGCATTGTGGTCAGAAATGACACTTGATATGATTTCAATTTTCTTAAATTTACCAAGGCTTGATTTTTGACCCAAGATATGATCTATCCTGGAGAATGTTCCATGAGCACTTGAGAAGAAAGTGTATTCTGTTGTTTTTGGATGGAATGTCCTATAAATATCAATTGAGTCCACCTTTTTTTAATGTGTCATTTAAAGCTGTGTTTCCTTATTTATTTTCATTTTGGGTGATGTGTCCATTGGTGAAAGTGGGGTGTTAAATTCCCATATTATTATTGAATTGATTTCCCCTTTTATGGCTATTAGCATTTGCCGTATGTACTGAGGTGGTCCTATGTTTAGTACATGAATATTTACAATTGTTATATCTTCTTCTTGGATTGATCCCTTGATCATTATGTAGTGTCCTTCTTTGTCTCTTGTAATAGTCTATTTTGCCTGGTATGAGTATTGCTATTCCAGCTTTCTTTTGATTTCCATTTGCATGGAATATATTTTTCTATCCACTCACTTTCAGTCTGTATGTGTCCCTAGGTCTGAAGTGGGTCTTTTGTAGACAGCATATATAGGGTCTTCTTTTTGTATCCATTCAGCCAGTCTATGTCTTTTGGTTAGAGCATTTAATCCATTTACATTTAAGGTAATTATCGATATATATGTTCCTATTACCATTTTCTTAATTGTTTTGAGTTTTTTATTGTAGGTCTTTTCCTTCTCTTGTGTTTCCTGCCTACAGAAGTTCCTTTAGCATTTGTTGTAAAGCTGGTTTGGTGGTGCTGAATTCTCTTAGCTTTTGCTTGTCTGTAAAAGTTTTAATTTCTCAGTCGAATCTGAATGAGATCCTTGCTAAGTAGAGTAATCTTGGTTGTAGGTTATTTCCCTTTCATCACTTTAAATATGTCCTGCCACTCCCTTCTGGCTTGCAGAGTTTCTGCCAGAAGATCAGCTGTTAACCTTATGAGGATTCCCTTGTATGTTATTTGTTGCTTTTCCCTTGCTGCTTTTAATATTTTTCTTTGTATTTAATTTTTGATAGTTTGATTAATATGTGTGTTGGCATTTTCTCCTTGATTTTACCCTGTATGGGACTCTCTTTTCTTCCTGGAATTGATTGACTATTTCCTTTCCCATATTAGGGAAGTTTTCAACTATAATCTCTTCAAATATTTTCTCAGTCCCTTTCTTTTTCTCTTCTTCTGGGACCCCTATAATTCAAACTTTAATGTTGTTCCAGAGGTCTATGTACTGTCCTCAATTCTTTTCATTCTTTTTTCTTTATTCTGCTCTGCAGCAGTTATTTCCACTATTTTATCTTCCAGGTCACTTATCCATTCTTTTGCCTCAGTTATTCTGCTATTGATTCCTTCTAGAGAATTTTTAATTTCATTTATTGTGTTGTTTATCATTGTTTGTTTGCCCTTTAGTTCTTCTAGGTCCTTGTTAAATGTTTCTTGCATTTTCTCCATTGTATTTGCAAGATTTTGGATCATCTTTACTATCATTACTCTGAATTTTTTTCAGGTAAACTGCCTATTTCCTCTTCATTTGTTTGGTCTGGTGAGTTTTTGTCTTGCTCCTTCATCTGCTGCATATTTCTCTGTCTTCCCATTTTGCTTAACTTACTGTGTTTGAGATCTCCTTTTTGCTGGTGCAGGTTCGTAGTTCCCATTGTTTTTGGTGTCTCCCCCCAGTGGGTAAGTTTGGTTCAGTGCCTTGGGTAGGATTCCTGATGGAGGAGACTGGTGCCTGTGTTCTGGTGGGTGAGGCTGGATCTTGTCTTTTTGGTGGGCAGTACCACATCCAGTGGTGTATTTTGGGGTTTCTGTGAAGTTAGTATGATTTTAGGCAGCCTCTGTGCTAACAGGTGGGGTTGTGTGTCTGCCTTGCTCGTTGTTTGACAGGGGGTGTCCATCAGTGGGGCTTGAGTGGAGCTGGGTCTTAGCGTTGAGATGGAGATCACTGGGAGAGCTCTCGCTGATTGATATTATGTGGTGCCAGGAGGTCTCCTGTCATCCAATGTCCTCAACTCGGCTCTCCCACCTCACAGGCTCAGGCCTGACACCCATCTGGAACACCAAGACCTGTTGACAACTGTGGTAAAAATCTGACTGGTATCTTGGATTTTTCTTTGCTGGACGTTTTATCCTTCTGGCTGCTCATGGCTGTGAGGACACACTAATGGCACCCATTGGTTCCTGGATCACTCCTGCCTGGTGCCCCCAGGAACCCCTCAGATGAGAAATGTGGTCCCTGGGCACAAGGCAGTCTCTGCTCCCTCAGAGTCCGGGCTGTCTCTAGGGGTGCTCTCTTAAAAAGTTTTTTAAAGGTAAAAATAATTATTTCCCTTTTTAAAATTTTCATCTTAGATATCTTAGTCAAAAAATGTGCCAAAAAATGCAGGGCTATTTACTTAAAGGCAAATTGAGATATAACGTTAGTTTCTGAACTCTGAAAAAGTACTCTAACATCTGGATTTTGGAATGATTGCCATTTATGAAGAGGAATTTTATCCTGATAGAGAATGTAGAATCACATTTGGGAATTTTATAAAGTGGAAGAGGAAGGATAAGAGTTGGCTGCTTAGTCAAAGTATTTTTAAGGAAAATTTTCTGTATTTGCCCCAAATTTCGTATTCTTAAATGAAAGTTACTTAGATATTATTGTGGCCTATAATTTAATAAGGGTAACTAAAATAGGGCAAAATATAGGCATTTTGAAGTCAGACAGACTCAAGCCCAAATTTGGGCTTTATAAGCTCTGTGTAACGCTGGCGAGTCCCTCTACCTCTCTGGGCCTCAGTTTTCTTGTTTGTAAAATGGGAACAAGAATAAATTTCATAGCATTGGACATACTTTTAAATGAGATAATGTGTGAAAGCCCTTGTCATAGGACTTGGCACAGAGTAAGCACTTAATGGTAGTTATTATTTTCTTAGTGTTGCATAGCAGTGAATTTATATTTTAAAAAGTTGGTTTGATATTCAGCATGCTTAATCTGAAATCTGCAAGTTTTAAAAATGAATTTTTTACTTTTGTCAAAGTAATGCATGCACATTGTTTAAAAAGTCCAAAAGGCATATGAAACTTAAACAGAGAATAGCAGTCTCTTCTTTTCCCAGATCTGGTTTGCCAGAGAGAACCACTTTTAACACTTTTATTTGTCTCTTCTGGATCTTACCTGTCTATTTCTAAATAATTTAGGTACAATGCCACTTTCTGATGATTAATGAGGATTTTCATTCTGTTACTTTCCCAATTTTGTTAAATCACAATTATTTGTTAAATCCATGTTCAATGATTTCACTATTATAAGCACATGAACATATTCTTCAGTACTGAATAGAGTATTTTGATTACATTTCGTTTTCTTGCTACATTTTTTTTTGTTTGTTTTCCTGGAGTAAATAATTGCTTTTTAAAATTTCTTTAGCACTAGGGCGTTGGGCTGTCTTGTCTGCATCTTGACTGGACCAGGAGCTGTTACAACCCTAGCAGTTGCAATCTTCCTTGTTAACCACGAGAACATACTTAGGTCTTGAGCAAACAGTAGTCTTTTGTGGCTTTTTTATGTAGTTTTTTTTAATGCTTTCTGTACATAAAAAATAACTTTGGCACTTCATTATTTTTTAATTGAAGTATAGTTGATTTATATTCTTTCAGGTGTACAACAAAGTGATTCAGTTATATATTTTTTCATAAATAATTGCTTTTTTAATATTTAAATTTGCTTAGTAGTTCTTGAATCTCCTTTAGAGCTCAAACTATGCTGTAAAATACCTCTCAATACAGTGTTCTGCTTGGTCAAATTTTTTTCATGTAATTTGTTAGTTTTCCTTCTAACCCTATATAGACTGTTCTCTAGAACCGTTATGCAGCCATCACTCTTAAACGTCTTTTATGGTCATCTTGGAAGCACCCTTCACTTCTCTCCTGTATTGGTTGCCTTGTTTCTGGGATTCTATATCCATGTGTAATTTGGATTACTTCTTCCTTTTGTGGAATACATTCTCTAGTAGGTTCCTGAGAAAAGGATCATAAGAAGTGCATTTTTGTTCTGAGATTTGCATGTCTGAAATGTCTTTTTTCAGATATCACATTTAATTGATAGTTTATCTAGGTATGGAATTACAGATTGAAAGTAATTTTCACATAACATTTTGAAGACATTGTTCCATGGCTTTTTAGTTTCCAAAGACACTGTTGAGAAGTCTTGTTATTCTCATTCTCTTCTATTTAAAAATGAGAAATTTAGTTTTTATTCTACCTATGCTTTGAAACTAAAATCTGGTGATGCCATTTTGGCATCTGTGTGATCTTATTTATTTAAATCCTCTATGCCTCAATTTTCAGGTCTGTGAATTGAGGATAGTAACAGTAGCTACTTTGTAAAATTGTTCTCTGGATCAAATCAGTTAATATATGTAAAGCACTTACAATAGAGTCTGACAAATAGCAAATGGTCTGTAGGTATTTGCCATCATCTTCTTCATTATCTTCATCATTCCAGTAGGAATCTCTTAATATTTAAGGAATTTGAAGCAGGAATGTGTCGGGAAGAGACAATCACCCTGGCTGCTGGGTAGTGGCTGGTTTAGAAAGTGAGCAAGACATAAAGTATAGACACAAGTTAGAGGTGACTACTTCTAAATGAACCCTCTGTATGTGAGTGTTGTGAATGAGAAGTGAAGACTCAGTTTGGGTGGTACAGGGACAGTAAAAAAAATGAATTTAAAATATCATTTGCTATTCTCTGAGTGAAAAACCTTAACCACCCAATAGACAGACTAAGCATTTTCATGGCTCTGGAGAAGCTGCAGCACAGCAATTTGAACAAACAGAAATACTTTATTATGTGGTACTTCCACAAAAAAACATTACAAGTTGATATGGGGGAAATTGGAACTTTATCCTGCTTTCTCACATGCATTTAACAGTTTAACTTTTTTTTAATTGCAAAAGGGAAGGTGGGAACAGAAGTCTCCATAATGGTTGCTACTGCTTTGGCCATTGAAGGTTTTAATTCAGACCTGGCTCTGAAGGCATTATGTTCTCCCTGAAGAACAGAAATAGACTCCACCACACCTTTGCTCATTTAAAGAACATCACACCCATGGCTGTGCATGTAATCTTCATGAATCACGGGGAAGAAAAGTATTAGCTAGGAATTCTAATCATTGATTGCCCACATATCATTCACTTTTCTCTCTTCATTAATTAAAAACTCACTTTTGTCATATAGGCAACTGTGGCCATGTCAAGATTGAATCATATTATCTGTGATGGAACAATTAAGCTTTCATCAAAGAATCAGTTTTGAGAAGAGAACATATTTAAAGAAATTAAAAAATAAATATAATAGCCAGATAACCTAGGAAAAGAGTTTGAATTTGGCTATCAAACTCATTTCTAAGAAAAAAAAATTTTTTTTTTTATTTTCTGTTCCCACAGTGTTCCAAAATGTGACTACTAGCAATTTGTCCCCTCTGTTCTTTCTTCATTCACAAAATATACCTGTGTGGCTGCTGCTCTGAGTGATATTGAGCCAAGTTTACTCATCCATTATATTTTTATGCCATCCAATTTAAGTTATTTTTATGATGCAGAGTCTAGGAAGGAAGGGGTTCCTCACAGCCTGGAACATCTGGCAGTGTAGTAGGTGTCAATAGAATAATCAGTTGCTCCCGTGGTTAATTCTTGCCCCGTCCTCTCACAGAAAGTGGGGGCATAAAGAATGTGATACTTAATTCGCAGCCAGAAGAAAGGCCATTTAATTGGATTAGCCGGCAACTCCCTTTCATCTGTCTCTTCTTTTCCCCACCTCTTAATAAGCCCTCCCCCCAACACACATCAGAAGTGACAGGGTTTGTCAGTTATGCCGAAAACAGAAGTTAATCTTAGACAAACCTGTTGGTTTAACTGAAAAGGACCAGGACTCACACTGCTTCACTTGACCACCTCACCCTTAGGTGGTCCCTTCACCAATTGCTACCCGCTGCTTCCACCTGGACATTGGAGGGTCAGGTAATGCAGTATTTTTCACCAGCATAAATGTTCAAATCGTCCTTCTGAAAGGTCAGGGCTAGACGGCAGTGAGGTACTCCCTGACTCTCCCGTGCAGTCAAATTCAAATTTTACTTGGCTCAGCGTCTGCAAGTTGTAACTCTAGGCTTTCTATTTACATGGTATCATTATGAAAATCAGCATGCAATACTCCCAAGGGAATCATCTTTTTAAATCAATGATAATTGAAAATGGACTTCATGTCTCACTGAAATGGTTGCTCTAGTCTAGTACCTTATCACATGACTAGCAATGTTTGAGCCAGGGAGGTATTATCTAGTGGAAAAATTCAAAACTCATAATCAAGAAATTTGGGTTCCATTCCTTCTCCAGGAAACAAAGATGACATCCATATCAAACATTACTGAAAGGCACTGTTCTAAGCACTCCACATACATTATCTTGGTGTCTTGGTTAAGGTGTACAAAACCCCTGTGAGCTAAGTTTTATTATTATCCCCATTTTCTGGAGGAGGCAATGGGGACACAGAGCAGTCAAACAATTCACCCAAGTTCAAGCAGTTACTCAATGGCAGAATTCAGGATTCAGCCACGACCCACTGACCCCATTGCTTCCATACACGCAAGCTGGGGTGAGTTTTAAAATATATTTATGGGATGGCCAACAAGCATCCAGAAGAGATGCTGGACTTAACTCAGGAGCAGAGCCCAAGGAGCCCCTGGTGCCCAGGCATTAGGCATTCGTGGTTGCTCGAGTTGTGGGGGATGCCTGGTGGTCCTGGGTGAGACCAGATCAGTGGGAAAGAACAGAGAGACACTTAGGAGGACCTGCAGCAGTAGCTACCCACCAACCTGTACAGAAGTTTCTCAGTGTTTTAACAACAGGTATAGCCAATAGTGGTGATGCATTGTGATATTTGCACACCCCAAATTAATTTATCAACACAGATTCTAATAAGCATCTAGCAACAAATGACAGCAGAAGCCATATTCTGGCAGTTCCTTTTCATTTCACTGCCTGTATCTTTTTGGTCATAAGCACATGGGAACATGTTCATTTGCAACGTTGAAGTCATTGCCATCTTAAGAAGCTGACTGATTGGATACGAAACAGAAGAAGAGAGTATGTCAGGCTCTGCATTAGTCTTAATATCTTAAAAAAAAAAAGGCAGAGCTGGAGAATGTCATATGTGAACCCTATTTGGAAAATTCCAAGATCTTCTCAAAATATCTGAACTCTGTTAAAATCACAGGGGAATAAAAGACTTGCTCAGGTATGACTCATAGTAGCACAAAAGATATTTAGCTTTATAAGAAAGCTTTATGTTTGAAGAATATTCTCTTCCTGCTGCCGACAAATGGAGAAAAAAAGTACCTTCATTTACTGAGAGCAGGATATGCCGCCAAATAGCAAACCAGGTTTTATGGAAGTCGCTTTTCAAGTTAGCTAAGATTTTGTCAATTATTTGATGGGTTTAAGCTTAGGGATAAATGTGAAGCTGTTATTTTTCTGATGAAGGCAGCAAGAGGGAAATGTATGCTGAAGGAAGGAAAAGAGAAACTAGAAAATTGAGCTAACTTAATAGAAATCTAACGTTTGCTGTTGCATTGAATAATTACTTTTTTTTCAGATTCCTTTGAAGATGAAAGGTTTTTGTATTAAATTTTTTTATTACCAGGCTATCATGGGGGAAAAAAATCTGTGCGATGTCTGTGCATTTCCTGTTTTAAAATATACAAGTGATCTGTTGCCTCTCTTTACTACAGTGGTTTCTCTTCCAAAGACCCTTAACCTGGAGAGTAGGTGACATAAACTTAAACAACTGAGACTATTTTAAGATGAGCAATGCAAAAAAAACTTCGCTGAGTTTTTAGACGTTAGACGTTATGGCAGTTTGTCCTCTCGCAAAGAGAAAGGCAGTGTTGTGCTGTGGATAGCTCTGGGGACTTGGCTAGATGACTCAGTCAAAGCCATTGCTATTAGTGACTCAGATTTAGTAATCCTCACCCAATTACCTTCGCCAGTGTATCTTCATTTTGTTAAAAAGTTTGAGAACGGCTTCAGAGATTCTAATAAGTCTAAATGAGCATTACAAAGGAGAGTCAGCGACAAGTGTCTCTCGAAAAAGGTATGCCCTTCCTAGAAACTCTGGATTTTATTATGGGCGCGCCAGCAGTGCAAGAATCTGGCATAACACATGATGACCAGATCTATTTTATATGCTGGGAAGTCAAATGAGTTCTCTAAGTGGCACGAAGCTAAGTACACCCACATAGTTTCTGAGCATCTCAGTTCTTCAGTGCACATTAAGCCTTTCCAGATTTATCCTCGGAGATTGGCTGTTTGCCAGAATTCAGACTCTGTTCCGTTGTGCAGTGGGCTGAGTATTCCCAGGTGTCGGCAGAGTTTTCTGCCTAGTCCTTATTTACAGTTTTTCTTAGGATTGCTTTGAAGTGTGAACAATCAAGTTGCAGCATGCGGCAAATTTCTTTCCACATGAGCCCTTTATTTCACTTCCTATTACGGCTCTGAAGCCTTCTTAAAACCGAAGTATTAATCTCTACCTTTTAAAATGCATTTGGAAAGATAAATTCCCTTACAAAGACTTTAGAAACCATTTTATTCTCTTGTTGAGTAAGATAAAAATAGAAATAACCAAAATTCTTCCATCTCAACTTCTTCTTTGAGAAAAGAGTAGTAGTTTAGCAAGCTTTTTCACTTAATTATTAAAATGTACAAAACATCCTATGGCTTGATGACACCACTATACAAGATGAGACTTGCATACTTCTCGCGTATAATCTGTGTTGTGTATTATTTGGAATTCCTTACAAAGTTCCTGATGCTGATATGATGATTAATTTTTAGTGCTAAATGTCACCTTTTTGGAAAAGGGGATATGTGTCATAGCAAGTGTACAAATCATGCCTAAACAACTAACTTCCTAATAATTTTCTCATTTTCAGAATTTCCAAACTAAAAGCAGGTATTCTGGATTTCCACCTCTCTATCCCCTTAGGATAAAAAGCTCTAACTAGAATTGTGTGGAGGGAGGTTACTAAGCCCACCTCCCCAGCACACTTTCCAAACACCCTTTAGATCTGACCCTCTGCAGCAAGGGCATAGCCTGTCCGGATCTCCATTCAGGAAGCTGAGTGGGGTGAGACAGCCCTCAGCCCTTGGTGAAGCCCTGGAACAAACATCTACTTCAAACTCAGAATGAACTTGGCATTTCCACTTAAAAGATGTTTTACGCTGCACACATTTTCTCCTTTTAACCCTGCTTCTTGGTGTGTGTTTACAAAAATCACACTCAAGGTTGTGAAAATAGTGTTCAAAAACAGGAGTGGTTTGGTGAGTGGGGGAGATCGGAGTGGTACATGGCAGCTGGGTGACCACATTAAAGGCTGTATCTCTGTGTTATGCTATCTTGATTTGTGGCTCTAAGAAATGTTGATTTTTGGTGCCAAGAGGGCCCAGTGTGGATGACTTCTGTTCCTTTCAGAACTTTTCATCCTTATTTTTTAAATGTCACAATTTTAAATGATTTTTTTCAGAGTCAGCCCCAGATAAATGATTCCTGGGAGGACTGTGGCAGTGATTATGAGTCCACTTACACTTGCAGTTGATGGCACATTAAACAATAATGCTGATAACGTACAACGATCAGTACCTGTAGCATTTTCAGCCTGACCCCAAGATGGGGTTAATGCAGAAGACAAATAGGAGGGAAGCGTGTGCTCGATTTTTTCATCAGGCTGTTACATAAATAACAGATCAACATCTTCCTGTTCATACCACACCAGAGCAGAGGGAAATGCTGCAGACTTCAAGCCATCAACGACTTAAAATTGCTGGTGTCAAAGTGATTTTTTACAGCACACTGCCCTGTTTTGCAGACCATTCTTAATAGCAGGGGAAGAGTTGGTCCTGGGCTTGGAGTACACAAGTGATTTCCAAATGACATTTCAGATGTAAAAATTCAGTCTACCAGCATTTCTCCCCCCAACCCCGCACCCCAGCCCTCCCTGCTGCAACCATACACAGGCACACATGCCCCATCAACTCCCACTGACACTTCTTCATTACCATGAAAAAGCCCAGGCAGTCTTAGGGGATTTTGCAAAGCATCATTCCTCTTTTATACTCAGGCCCTCACTGATACCCCTACAAATGTTTTTTTGGAATATTATTCTCCAATAAGAAGTAGAGTTTGCGTTTTTAAAGATGTAGAGACAGCGGCTTCCAAGTTCATCTCTTTGACTCTTCTGGCCATCGGCATTCACCTAGTGGGTCCCCATTGAGGGAGCTGAAATGCCAAGTGACCTTTTTTGGGTGAACAGTCACAAAGCCACACTGGCACATTTATTAGGAAGAAATGTGGGCTCAGTTGTGTGGTGTGAGAAGATTGTGAGGAGTACGTACCTTTTTATTTCCTTAACCCAAACACAGCCTTTGTAGATTTCTTTGAATGTTCGAGTCACACCTTCCCTTTCAAATGATAAAAGAATTCAGTGTGAAATTTGCTTTCTAAACTCCCGTGAAGGTTCTGTCATTCTCATATAACACTTCAGGTGTATATACAGGGAGCACATTCAACGGATTCCCTTGATGCCTTAATGATCGGATGAAGGAGGGAGATGCCGTATGGGTTTCATTCTTATTTCTTACTCAGGCTTCTCCTCTGTATCATCTGAACTTGTTTTATATTGACACCATACTCTTCAGTAAAAATAAAAGTATGGGGTTATTTTTGCTGTAGGAGGTAGTGCCGTTAACACTGTGTTTCCCACAGAAATTTGCCACTAGAAAATAAGGGGTCTTATAAAATGATAATACTACACTGTGAAGTTCAAGTGGCAAATACGGATGGTGTTTTTTCAATTCAACATCCCAACTTATTTGGGTTGGGGATGAGCACTTTGCTGGTAATGTGTGTTTACTTACTTCCAAGATGTAAGATGCCAGGTGAGAGCCATATAGCATTTAAAGAAAATGATACTGTGACAATGTGACAATGTCCGTTATAAGCCCTTTTTTTCCTTCTAGGGTGTGTCAATATCTAGTAAAAATTGGAGTTATCCAAAAGTTAGCACATAGCCTAGCAACTACATTTACTGAAAATAAATTTTGGCTATTTTTAAATGACAGTATTTCACCCACACAAGAAAGTGCATTTTTGCTTATTTTATTTTATGTTTTATTTCTGGCCTCATATGACTCAAGTACAGCTTCATTTGCAACCATTACCCCATGATGTTGACTGGTGCCTTTAGGCATTTCAGGGATAAAAATAAAATGACCAAGTTATGTTGTTTGGAAAAGCAGCTTCTTCACGTGTGCTGCATTTTTTTCTCAATAAATATTTCATAACTTTAAAAAAGACAGCCTTATCCTTTAGCACATATGGGAGGCAGGTGAATCTAAACCAAGTGTATGTCCTAGAGCTCACAGTCCATCATTCACAACCAGATTCCACTCATCTGAAGTATCTCAAATACAGAGAGATGCATGACGAGCTCCTTAATATCAGGAATTATTACTAGACACTTCTTTATTTAAAAAACACATTTTTAATTATTGTGTATTTTCAGTACTGCATGTCAGGGAAAGGGCTAAAATACTTCTGTTTTGCTGGCTGGGGTACATTTGTCAGTTTCCATTATATTAAGCCATGCTTCCAAGTTATCAGACTAGTCCATCCACCTGGTAGAAAAGTACATCATCTTTGCCTCTCCAGATTTAGCCAACCTAGGAGGATGGTGGGTGTGCACAGAAGAAGAAAGAAAAGATTAAGAATCAAAGCTCCAATGATAACCAAGTATGCCTCTTAAAAGTATCAAAGAAAAATTGCACCAGACAGAATTAAGCAGGCAAGGAAAGACTATTCAAGGTTGTTGTAATAGGAGTTGAGACTATTGCAATAAGGGAGAGAGGCTGAACTCAACTTCATTGGAACAAGAGGCAGGAGGATTTTTAAGCACTGAGGTGCCTTCGTGGAAAAGTCCCGGAGGACACTGCGAGGAGTTGGCCAATGTGATTAGGTCATCTGTATTTGCTAATTGGCACTTAGGAAGTTAGGTTCCTATCATCCCACCGAGACTGGGAGATGAGGCCCTACCTTTCTTGATGAGTGCATTTGAAAGGATGTCTCCCAGGTCCTTGAGAAAGACAAGTCTGGGTTGTAAAACTGGCAAGAGACTGGGAAAAGATTTACATCTCCAAGAGGCAGAGAAAGTGCAACTCCAAGTTTTCTAAAGTAAATGTTCTGAGAAAAGGAGGGCCAGGGCATTATACTCAGAAAAAAATCCTGTCTAAAGTTTAGTTAAGCTAAGGAGAACATTAAGCCTGTCTTGGTGAAAAGACATATTGATCCTGAGGGAAGAAAATCAAGGGTCTAGGGACCAATCTTAAAAAAGATTTAAATTCCCAGTTTCCATGCATTGGAATTCCTGGGTTCCCCCAGATCCACAGGTTTGCTCTTACTCTCTCTAGCAGGCTTAGAGTCACAAGGGTAAGGATAAGGAAAACTATAATGAGTCCCTTGGGTCTTTATTTTTTTTCTGCTATACCACTTGTTTATTTCAAATGGCAATTTCTGCTTCTGTCCTGGCAATCCTGTCCTGGATGGTACTAACTTCACCTGTGCCAGTGAGGTAGGGATGATGATTATAGCCTTCTTGATTATTCTTATTCCCAAATAATCAAGATCTTTTGGCTTGTATCATCTCCCAGAAACCTGACACAAAATCCCTAGGGCCTGAGCCAAACAATATTTGGAAGTTAGCACACTTAACATTATATGTCTCTCATCAGGAGGCACTTGGGACTAACATCCCTGCAAATCCATCAGCCGCCTTCCCCGCCACGCCCACTGTCTCCATTTCCTTTTTTCAATGCACTACTCAACTACAAAGTCTTCTTTCCATCTGACGGCTCTACTGACACCTTGTAAAAGGGCACTGATGACCTTCAGCAACTCCATAAGTAGAGATTTTTTAATTTTGCTATCCTTGTCACCCTCAGTCTTCATATAGAATTCACCACCTATTTCACAAGCAGCTCCTCTTTGAAGATTTCTCAGTGCTTGGATTCTATGACAATGCACTTTTCTGGGTCTCTTCTTATTTCTCTAATTTTTCTTCTTCCATGTCTCTCATGGGCCCCACTTCCTGTGTTGGTGCCATGAAGGTAGGATCTCTCTTCACCTTCCTCTTGTCTTGATCCATTACTTCTTGTTGGGTCAGTTCATCTACTTCCACAGTTTCAACCACAACCTAACTACTGCCTTTGTGATGATGATTGAAATGACTACTTTTATAGTTTTCAGTTTCTATCTTTCCCTTTAAGCCCAGGCTAAATATTCCAACTGTCTCTTAAGCAAAGAAAACTTAAGGTTCTGCTAACACCTAAAACTGAACATGCTCAAAATGCAATGACATCATCCCTACCTCTGCACACCAGTCTCTCACCTTATAGCCTTCCCCAGTCTACACATACATGTTATCCAGATTTCACAGATGAAGCTTCATCTGTCCTTCAGCTTTCACCCTGCCTGGACTACTCCAGCCCTGCCTGGTGATACTCTGTGTTTCTGCCTTTCACACTCTGCATATTGCCTCCATGCTGAACATTTACACACACCCCTGTTGAAATTCTTTATTTTATCCCTTGTTCAATTGTGACCTCATTCTGTGAGCAGTCCCCCCCTTTCTTGGATTATAATTAATTTCTACTCATCACAACATTGTGACTATTCTTTGTGACTATTCTTTATAACATTCACTAAACTCTGCTTAGTATTACAGTTTATTGTGTGCATGGCTTTCTCTTTCACCAAATGAAAAATACTTTGATGGCAGAGATTGTATCCTATTTTGCTTTTTATTCCTCAAGTTGTCTTTCACAGAGTAGGTCTTCAGGGCGTGTGTGTTAAATGGAAGTTTTCAGCTCATAAATATGAAATATTTCCGTATGTAATCTAAACATGTTCTGGGATCCTCAAGGAATCCTAAGTGAATAGTCTACAGATACTAGAGAGCTGAAGATTTAATGGGTCGACGAGCTAAACTGGCGAGATTAGGGCTGGGGGTGGTAATTATATGTTAGTGCATTTCTTGATATTTTACACCTCTCATATTCTGTGGACAATAGTACCTTAGTATTCTTTAAATTTATTTTTTATTGAAGTACAGTTGATTTACCATGTTGTGTTCATTTCTGCTGTACAGCAATGTGACTCAGTTACACATATATACGTTCTTTTTTTAATATTCCTTTCCATTATGGTTTATCCCAGGATATTGAATATAGTTCCGTGTGCTATACAGTAGGACCTTGTTGTTTACCAGCATTTTATTTTATGTGTCATGTTTTGAAGCCCTGAGAGAGGGGAGGTGAGAAGAGCACTATGTGGTCTTTCCTAGTGACAGGAAAAGGTCTGGCTCTCCTTGAATTAGTCTTCAAAGCCCATTTAAAACATGTAGCCACTGTAATTGCAAAATCTCTATGTAAATACCTTAACCAGCTAGCTCTAAGTAGATATAACTGTTGGGATCTGCCATCTGTTCATGTGGAAATATGTGGCAGAGAAGGAAACACAGAGGAATATCATAGAAATTTCTTGCAAAAATAAGCAACCTTGAGCAAAGTTCAAGGCACTTTGGGATGGCTTATTCCAACCTGGCTGGACCACACGGAGGTGGCATCACAATCCACTGAAGGAATAGGCTGAATAAGCATGGAATACTGTCATCCAAAGTGGCTCCCAAGGGCTCTGCTGATGTTCCTGTAGGAAACTTGCCTCATACACAGTACACTCTGAGAGCCACAGATGTCTCCCTGCTTTGAGAAAAATGTAGATACGACTACTAGTCAGTCTTAGCAGCTAATAATTATCATTCTTGTCCAAGACAAAGTTCAGCACTAAACCAAATAATACTGTACCTATAGAAACAGGATTTAGTTAATAGTTTGGCACCTACAATGGACCAGACACTTTATCTATATTTGTGTTTGTTTTCATAAGCCCAGCAAAGTAAGTATAATTATCTCGCATTTTGATTTTGAAGAAACTGAGGCTCACAGACCAAAATATTAGTAGCAGATAAACTTGAATTCAGGTCTCTCTGACTGCAGAGTCTGAGCTCTTTTGATAATATTTTGCTGGCTGGCTGTCATAATTAAAATGCACCAGTGTAGTAAAGAATTACGTCAAACTAAGATTTGAACTTACTAATGCCACTTAAAGTCTTCTACTTCTTATAGCTTTAAAATACAGATTATTTTTTTAAGCTTTGAAAAATTAATGCGCTGGGAATTGTCGGGGTTAGGATAACTGCTTTGCTCTCCTACCGGATATTTCTTGGATTTTCAATCTAAGATACAAATGTTGGTGAGGATGGACTCAGACTTGTCCAACCTATGAGAGCCAGGAAACAAATGGCCAGGTTATTTGCTTTATTTAATACCATTATTTCTGTTTGGAGAAATGGAAACATCCATTGACCCCACCTGCGTGACAGCCCCTGAACCATTGAAAGCCAAGACTTTAGGAGTCTCAGCCACAGAAGGGTCTGGAAATAGAGTGCTGTTTCTTTACCCAGTCCCCAACCCTTGCCCCTTGTGTCTGTAAAACTACTAGATTATAGTGTATGTAATGTATTACCACCAGGTGTTACTAGTTTTTCTAACAGCCCTTTCTTCCTGGGTCTCCAGGTCCTTGTGACTTCCTCCTCTGAACTGTACCATTTCTGTGGTTCCTGCCATCTTTTCCCTGGAGCTTAGTCTCCTTTACAAGATCTCCTGTGATCACCTCAATGATCTGATTCAGGATCCATATTCTCACCTGGAAATTAAAAATTGGCAACCTTCACAGTTATTTTTTATAGGTAAACTAACTTGACTTACCACAATGTTTCAGATACTCAAAACATAGAAATCAGCCCACATTCCATATGAATTTGCCTCCCAAGCCACATGGACTTATAACTCTGGAAGGGCAGAAATTGGTCACTCCTACCCAAGTCCTATAATATTGATTTTTACCACCTACAAGTTTTCTACATCTAACAAGTTTTCTGGCTTTCTCTCTCTCTCCATCTTTCATATAATGGAGCATAATTGATCTTGATGATATAAATATACACAAACATACATACATATGATCAATGGTTTTCATTTATTTTAATTGTTTTATAATGTTTTAATTCTGTCTTGGTATTTATTTTATTTTTCAATTTTCATGTATTTGTACAAAAAAGTTTTTTAAAGAACTCAGATTTTGCAAGACTGAAATGACTCATCAACTGGACAAGAATTTGAAAACAAACAGGTGAATTAGGATCAATATTCTAAAGTCCCCAAGTCCTCTTCATATTTTTTTTTTGCTTTGGCCAATTAAATAATTTCATAAAAGTTTTACAATAACATGTTACTCTTGGATTAAAATGGTTAGTCCTTAAGCACTTCAGAATTATAAACTCTGGTTCAGAAAAGCAAAACATATAGAATACAAGGAAAACAATGATCAGAAGGAATGTACTGATGAATAACATTTTTAAATTAGGAAGGGAGGGAGTTCCCAACACCATTTAACTGAAATAAAATTAAAATGTTGGAAGTCTTTGAAACAGTGACAACAGTTAGACTGGATGTCTAACTAAATTTCAGAAAGAGCCAGTACAAAAATAAGTAAGTGCCTGGGAGAGAAGAATCCTTGAAAGCAGCCCTTGGATCACATGGGCTTGATTACAACCCAAACTTGTCAAAACTTGTGAGACCTCAAGGAGGTTTATAAAATGTTTTTCACAGTGCCTGGAACATATTAGACAAACAGTAAACCTTTTCCAATCCCTCCTTTATCCTTTATACTTCCTGCCGTGGTATGTGCGTGCGTGTGTGTGTGTGTGTGTGTGTGTGGTGGTGGTGGGAGAGTGGGCATTCCTCAGTACTGCAGTATGTGGGGAGCCTTCCTTTAGCTTCTTGCTTTTGTTTTGTTTTGCCCTAAAAATCCATTTTCCATATTAATATGGGACAGTCTCCACTGGTGGTAAAACTCTCCTTCAAGGAATAAGCAGGCCTTCTGAGAGAGCTGATAACTATAAAACACAGATCAACAATCACAGAAGCAAAAAACACTTCAGAAATCATACAAATTTTAAGGAAATGTAAATAGAAAGATATGATTTCATTTGACGGTACTGGAAGTATTCATTTTTCAGAAATTTAGCTCTCCGTAATTCTTCTATTTCTTTCACAAATTGGATAATTAATGTGAGTTAGTCAAAATCCTCTATGGTTAAAATCTCTGTGATTCTTTAATATTATAACTCTGTGGGCTCATTTCTCATTTTCCTCCATACCTCATTTAAGGCTTGAAGTCAGTGGGAATTACCCCAGGCAAGATGAATTAAAGACTATCTGCCTAATCACTTAAGGCAGACTGTCAATTTTTAGAAATTATTAAGTACATCTACACAGTCATATGAAAATGTGGGTTTTCATAAAAACCCACATTTTTATATTTCTAATATAGATGGGAAAATTCTCTTTTTTAAAACTTAAAGCCTCAAAAGATCATAGAATTTTGAAATTATGAGTCTTACGAATTACTTATTTATTACTCATTTATTCAAAAAATCGTCTATTGAGAATTTTACAGGCCAAAAATGTAACCTCTTTGTCAAGTTATTTAATCTTTCTGGGCCTCAGTTTCTAGGTTTGTTGAGTAAGGAAGGTGAACAAGATGAATTCTATGTACCTCTAAGCTGCAACATTCCACGGTTCTGGGCTGGTAACTTGTCAAAAGTTACCTAGCTAATTAGTGGCACAATCAAGACTACAATCCAGAAGCTAGAATTTCCTGGGTACTCGTCTCGTGTCCTTTGCACTGTAATACATTAAGTTCCTAGATTTAAAAAAAGAATACTTTTTAAATCCTGAAAATTCTTCCGCATGTCTATAAAAGGTCACTTCTAGCCTTGCAACACATCTTGGATAGTTACATATGAGTTCTATTAATTAAGTTGCAATATACTATGTATTATATCTAAAAATTCAAAATCTAAACTAATACCAGGTTTTTCTATGTACGATCCACATTTTCTCTCCTTATTTTTCACAAATGACATACCATTTCGATATACTTATATATCTCAACGCTTCGAATACAAACGTAGTTGGTTTTTTTTCTTTCTTTCTTTATTGTTTTTAACATCTTTATTGGAGTATAATTGCTTTACAATTGTGTGTTCGTTTCTGCTTTATAACAAAGTGAATCAGCTATACATATATATATATCCCCGTATCTCCTCCCTCTTGCGTCTCCCTTCCACCCACCCTATCCCACCCCTCTAGGTGGTCACAAAGCACCGAAATGATCTCCCTGTGCTATGTGGCTGCTTCCCACTAGCTATCTATTTTAAATTTGGTAGTGTATATATGTCCATGCCACTCTCTCACTTTGTCTCAGCTTACCCTTCTCCCTCCCCGTATCCTCAAGTCCACCTAGTTGGGTTTGAGGCTCATAGCTGTCTCAGGGTGATTCAGGACCCAGGTCAGGTGGCACTCTATGACAACATATTAAACTCCTGCCCATATTTCTATAAAGGTGACAGCTTGTTAATGAACATGAGAAGTGACCTTGAAAGAGGAAACTCTCTTCAATGCAGCCTGAGCCATGTGCCATCCAACTTGCCTTGGGAGTAGTAGGTCCCATTTTGTTCTGAATGTATAGAGAAGATCATCAAGTCTTCCATCACCAGCCTTCCAGGCAAGAGTCATCCCCTTCACTGCCATATTAATTGCCTGAGTGAGGCACTATATTGATGTCAACAACAAAGGGTCAGCCTCACATGAAGAGAGTCCGTAACCAGACTCATCACACGTTAAGGCTGAGTCCTCCTGCCAACATCGTCATATCCCACACAGAGACCCTAAGACTCAGGATGGACTTACACATGCGGCAGTGTAGTACAGTGCTAAGAATTTGGCCACTGGAGGTAGACTGCTTTGGCTTAAATCCTGAATCTCTCACTAGTTGCTGTCTTTGGAAGCAACTCCCATCAGCTTTTTTTTTTTTTCCCAACTTCATTGAGCTAAAATTGCTATACAACATTGTTTACCTTTAATGTCTAAGATGCGTTCATTTGATAAACTTACATATTGAAGTATGATGACCCGTGTTAGCTAACACCTCCATCATGTCACATAATTACCATTTCTTTTTCGTGGTGAGAACATTTAAGATCTACTTTCTTAGCAACTCCCATAATCTTTTGGGACACTCATTTCTGCATATGTAAAATGGTGATGTTAGAATCTACCCCATAGGGTTGTTGTAGAGATTAAAGACTTTCATTTTTGCTCTAAGCAGGCCGTATTAGCTTTTATTATTAAGTTTCTCTATTGAGTATTCTTCCGTTGTTCTAGTTACCAAGTCTAGACACCATGCTGTCATTCCAAAATCCTCTCACATCTTAAACTTAACCTGGCTTGCAGTTCCACCTCAGCAATATCTTGTTAATGAAACACTGTCTTTAACAGTCTCATGAATTGCTCATTTCTTTCTTTTCTTTCCCTTTTTATGTTTTTGGTTGTTTCTCTTTGAGATATTTTCTTACTTTGTGTTGTTTATAGCACTTAGTATTAATAACACATGTTATATACTAACACATAATCAATACTGATGAACCAAAGTTCTATTTCTTTAATTTATTTATTCAACACTACATTATTAGTAACTGTTGCATGATAAGCATCAGGTAGAATAATTGCAATACAGCAATACAAAAGCTATAATGAAATCATACATGAAGAATAATATTGGCACAAAGAAAGTAATAACAACTCTGCTTAGGACAGCTCCTCCCCTCCCCAAAGCATTACAAAGTATATTCTTCAATGGTGTTTTGAAGGATGATTAGGAGTTTTCCAGATTCATATAGAGTGATAGGATAGACAAAGGAAAAAGTATGCTTATTGGCTCAGAGCCATGAAATAGTATTGCCAGAGATTAGACTAGCCACCAGGTAATGGAAAAAATGATCCTGGATAAGTAATGATAATAATAGTTAACATTAATTGAGAGCTTCCTAAGTTTCTTGATTTCTAAGCACTCTATGTGCATTATTTCTGCTCCTCACAATGGTGCTTAAGAATTTATGATATTAATCCAACTTTACAGGTGAAGGCAGTGAAGCTCAGTGGAATAATAGAGCTGACAAGAAGCAGAGGTAGAACTGCAGTTTCAGTCTGTCTCCACGCCTGCACTAATTCTGTGATCCAGCCACACCACTATGTCATGATTGCCTTATAAACCATGCAAACATGTGACTTTAACCTTGTAGCAGTGGGGAACTACTGAAGTTTTAACTTGGGGAATAATACGACTAGATTACTGTTTGAGGATATTCTGTATACTTGTCAATTTTACCTTCCTGATAGGTTAAACTATTATTTCAAAGCAGGACTTAGTTCTTCCTTAATTACCTAAACTTAATGACTCCTAATTTAGTATCATAAAACTCATTATTTCATCGACAGATTTTTTTATTGTCTCCTTTTGATTGCCACTGTGCTAGGAGCTGGTGCTTCACAAAAGAGATTTAAGAATAGCCACACACTGGCAGAAGAAACGATGGTGAAGGAAATGGAGAAGTATGAGATATAGGAGAGAGGGACAGGGAAGGAGGGAGAGAAAGAAAGAGAGGGAATCTGAATGAGAATAACCAATGGGGCAAGGTTCTAGAAAAATCTCAGCATGCTAGTAACAGTTATTGTGAGAAAGGAGAAAATTATCCTATGCTTCAGATAGGTAAATTAACTTTATATTCTAGATTTCAGTTTAGATGATTAAATGTTTATTTAGTACTTTCAGTATTCTAGCTACTTAACTAGGATCTAGGGATAAAAAAAACCTAAGACATTGTCATTGCTTTCCAGTAGCTTCCAATCTTCTACAGTACAATCCCAGAGAAATAATGAGGGAGACCTGTATTCTAATTTTATTTTGCTACCCACTCTGCATCAGCCTAGGAATAACTTAATTAAATATTATTGTGCCTCTTTTTTCATAAATGTATCAGGAGTTGAAATCTATATTATAAAGACACATGATTATGCTACCTTTATACAGACTTTATTATATAAACATTGATCAGTATTCTCCAAAAATTCTATACGTCAAGCTAGAAAAGTTTTGTTTTGTTTTTCCAAAATTCCTGGCTTTTCTAACTATGGTAAAATTTCAGAATATTCTAGCATCAAAAATCTTTAATAGATTGTTATTTATCAGTAGAGAGTAGATTCTCTGTGGATACATACAGAGGGTAATCTGACTAGAGCAGACAAATCACATTCTGCCTCCATTTGAAGTTGCAAAGACAAAGAACAGCCTGTTCATTTCCAGACTAACTTGAATATATGCTTTAGGCATGTATGCTTGCGTTTAGGTGTCTTTGAGTTATTCATTCATTCAGTTAGGAAATAAGGTGCCTTATACTTCCAGATACTGCTTATCAAAAATAAAGCCTAATTAACAAAGAGGTAAACTGGAAAAACATCAGATGAAAAATCTTAGTGAGTGATTACATAGAAAAATTATTAGAGCAATAGTTTTTCAAGAATTGTTTGTTGAATGAATGAATATTATCTTCTAATATAATTTGGGTGTTCACTTAATATTTTTAGAGTATTATCATCAGGAAAGTACTTAGCATTTTATCACCACATATGGAGGAATTTGTAAGACTAATTTGAAAAATTTTACATCTTTAACCATTGAGTATAATTTGAGTTTGAAGTATCTTAATCATTGAAATATGTATTAGACTGTGTATTTTATTTGTTATTTTAACCTGGAAGGATCAGCTTCCCTAAAGCTCTCATGCCTTCATACACATCCTATTCACCAATGTTAGCTACTCATACTAAAATGAAGAAAATAAGTGCTGTATTTTCAGTCTCCTAAATGTTTGTCTTAGATTCAGGTCAGGCAGTAGATACCATAATATATGTGGAAACACAGTAATAATTTATCTCTCTGATTATAGCTAGACTCTCACTTTCTTTTCCTTTTTTGGGTCACAGTTATATCTTACATAATCCAGCAGAGGGTGCTTCCTTTTTAGGGTTGGATTAGAAATGAATATAATCAGCAAAAGTTAAAATCTTTCATATTTTTTTCCAGCGGTCAAGTCACATTCCCTTGCAGTTTTATGCATTTTCAGATGTATCCCAACAATAATCACCTTCCATTAAGTACCACACACTTTAACCAACAAATACATAACAACACACATCTGTATTTATATGTGCAGGCTTCACATGCTTGTTCCCTTGTTTTTCTTGAAGTTATGATCCTAATCAGAAGTTCCAGGTATATTCAAATTAAGGAAGTTTTTTTTTTTTAACGCCGTATTTTCCCCTCTGGGAAGTATCACTGGCATCCACAAAAACAGTTTTTTTGTTAAAAAAAAATGTGGCTTTCCAAAATATTCCATAAAAAAAGCATGGTTTTATAGCATTCCCAACATCATTGGCCATTCTAAGAGTAGATGGAAATGTAACCTCTTCTGAAGAGCAAAATAGCAAGTCTTTCAGGAATAGTCTACTTCGTAAATGCATGGCCCTTTATCTGCTTGTTACATAGGAGCAGTTCCTGAAATTGTCATCTCGGGAGGCTCCTAAGGTATAATTTTTAATCCTCTTTCAGCATGTCACCCAGCTCAGAAGTATCTGGCCTTGCACAGGTGGTTTTGCTAAGGAACGTGAGGCTCTTAGAATGGTTTTGAATCACCCTTCTCAGAAGAGGTAACTACAGTCACCGCAAAGGAGAAAGCTGAGATAATCTCGGCTATCAAACTAGTTTCAAGGGTGTTTTCCCTCCCACAATTTTATGATATATATGTATATGACAGTGCAGTCAATTTAAATAAATGGGAGATGATTTTTCCCTGAATATTTTCTAATCAAACAGATTTTGCTTTTGAATTCTCTCTCACATCCCTGATATTTACCATTAGAAGTCAGACACCCATTTAGAAGATAGGCCTTTCTGGAAATGCAACTTAGTAGGATATCTATATCTATGAGTGCTGAAATAGCCCACACTGGCAGCAAAACACAAGGCTAAGAGAATGAGTTGGTTTTGGTGAGCAAATGTTTTATATCTGTGTACAAGAAAATTGAGTACATCTCTAACTTTAAACCCCATTAGAAAAGGTTGTGATTAACTGCAGGACGTCACTGATTGTTCAGGTAACAGATGGACATGCCACAATGAAATATTTCCCCTTTTTATTTACAAACAAAAGAGGATTTTTATGTGGGGAGAAATTAAAACGTTACTGAAGCACTAGTTGCCTAAGCTTAAATTCTTTCACGTTAATATAGATCCTTCATTATGTAAAGTCAACATCTTTAATATTTTTGCATGGTTTGGATACGTAATCTATTATATTTTGTGATTTCCCTTCAACTAGGTTGGTTTCTTCCAACAGAATTATGTACCTACAACATAATGAGGTAATTAACTAGAGAACCAAAGGTTTTTCTTCTGTTTCAGACAAAACTTGCTTCTAAGATAGAAGCGGCACATGAATTCTTTAGGGGACCATCTGCCTTGTCCTCCATGGTGATTTTGTTGTCAGAAATCTCATGTCATTTTGTATAATACCAAAAAGACCTGACAAAACGTTAAAAGCACAACTGAGGTAAAATACCCCACATGTTGTTATGTTGCTTTTAAAAATATTTTAGGAGATTTGCCAATTTGATAAACTTCAATAAAAATTAGAATATTTCTCCAGATGAAAATCATTAGTATTTATTTTGACTGACAGCTGTGTTAGGTAAAAATCACAAATAATATTGTAGTCAAATACCCTAAAAATCATATTCAAATGATTCTGAATATATTCAGTTAAAATACATTTGGAAAGTCCTTAACCAAAACAAACAATATTTCAAGAGTAATGCCCACACAGTGGTTCACAGAATTACGTTAAAACAAACTCCACTATCTAAATTTATCTTTTCTCTGCACAGCCTCTCTCCATTTGAAACCCTTTGTTGTGTAAACATACCACAAGAGGAATAAAATAAACTGTAAAGAACCCAGGGAAATTTTCCAAAAATTACAATTGACAGTTTGCAAGATGGATTTATCTTTGGAATGTTCAATTAGCCCTTTTTATGTTGACTAACATACTGTAATTTTGGTATTGGTCGCTGTGATAGACTGAATAATGGCCCTCAGATATGTCCATGACCTAATCCCTGGCACCTGTGAATGTTGCCTTCTAAGGCCAAAGGGATTATGTAGATATGCTTAAATTAAGGATCTTAAAATGGGACAATTATCCTGGATTATCCTAATGAGCCCAGTGTAATCACAAGGGTTCTTCTGAGAGGGACACTGGAGGAATCAGAACCAGTCAGAAGGAAATGCGATGAAAGAAGAGAGGCAGAGATTTGAAGATACTATGCTGCTGGCTTTGAACATGCAACCAGGGGGCCATGATTCAAGGGATGTAGGTGTCCTCTGGAATCTGAAAAGGCCAAGGAAATGGATTCTATCCTGGAGCCTCTAGAAGGAACACTGACCTTCCAATCCATTTCGGGTTTCTGACCTCCAGAACAGGAAGAGAATAAATTCATGTTAAGTCACTAAATTTGCGATAATTTGTTACAGCAGCTATAAAAAAGCTAATAGAGTGACTATAGTTAATAATTAGAAGATTTCACATAAAAGTTAAGGTTCATTTAAAAATTTTTTTCTCCTTTTAAAAACCGGAAAATCCGGCAAGAGTTGGAGAGTCACCTCTTTCTTGTAGCAATGACTGGTTGTTCCCTTTAGATGTCATGTGTTCTCCAGTTTACCAAGGGCTCCATGAGGCCCTAATTTTTTTTTTTTCTTTCTCTTAAACTTGGAAGCTGGTGGACATTTGAGTTTTTGACCTCTGATAGGTAGGGTCTTAAATTTTGCATTTTACTTAATATTCATTTCACACTTCTTCATTTTTAAAAATTGTATCTATTTACTATTGTTTTTAATAGCATTCATCTAAATCTACTGATTCTGGGAAATTTCATTCCCATGTGCTTAGTCATCTCCCACCATCCACCTATTTTTGTCTTTCCTTTAAACTTTCGACCTGTAGGTTGGCCACTCTTGGTGGGCCTCAATGACATCATTTGCAGTGTAGGCCGTGTATTGGATGAAGTGGATTCTGGAGTACTAAAATGCAGCCCCTGTTGTTCTTTCCCACTGCCAACCATCTCATCTGCTACTCCTTCATGAAATCTCAGGCATATTGGGCATTCTTGTGTATTAACAACTTGTTTCATATTCTGGATACTGAAAAGTTCAGTGCAGTCCAACATTAAGCTTTGCCCCTTCCCCTCAACTTTGCTCTGCTTTAGGCTGAAGTGGGGAAATAGTGTGTGTGTGTGTGTGTGTGTGTGTGTGTGAGAGAGAGAGAGAGAGAGAGAGAAAGAGACAGACAGACAGACAGATGGACAGTGCTCCCTCTGGAACCTGTGAGGGAAAATCTATCTCCTAGCATTTCCCAGCTTCTAAAACTTCACTCTTTGCTTCCTTTGGCTCATGGCCCCACCTTCAAAGCCAGCAACACGGTACCTTGCTTCGGTCCTCACGGTGTGGCCTTCTGTAATAGTACCTCCCTCTGTTCCCCTCTTAAAAGGACCTTGTTATTACATCATTGAGCCCCCCTGGATAATCCAGGTTACTCTCCCCAACTCAAGATCTTTAACTTGATCACATCTGCAAAATCCCCTTTGCCATATATGGTAACATTCACAGATGCCAGAGAGTAGAATATGGACATCCATGGGCGCCGTTATTCAGCAAACCACATTGAGACTAAAGAATCCAAGCCAAAAAGGGATTTTACACTAATTGACGTCCTAACTGCCAAATTTCACGGCCCTCATCCTACTAACATTCTCTGCTGCATTTAAGATGGACAACCACTTCCTTCTTTAAAAAATTTCCTCCCACTGATTTCAGATACTCTTTTCCCATGATGGCCCTTCTTAACTACCTTTTCTTCTTCTAGATTTTATTATCTTTTACCATAATTTCTCGACTTTGCATTCATCCCTCCCCTATTTGTCTACTCTCACAGCTCCCACTGTCCTAAATCCTGATGATTCCAAATCTACATCACAGCCCTGATCTCTTTTTCATCAGTATTTGCAACCACATTTGGGGCATATTTTCCTTTAACTCACTATTTCCAAAAGTGAACCAGTTCTCTTGTTCTGCAAACCTGTTTTGTCTTCCCATATTTCTTCTCATTTTCCTCCATTTTATTCTCATAGCCACTATTCTTATTTAGGCCCTATGGTCTTTTGCCTGGACTAATGCAGTATCCCCTTAATTATTAGCCAGACTATCAGTCTTTCCTCAGTTCTCCACATTACTGCTAGATTCTTGTTCTAAAACTCAGAAGTGATCATATCTTTCTCATATGTGAAAAAAACTTAGATAACTACCCCCACCTCAGGATAATTTTAGGATTTTGCCTGTCACATAGAATGTCATTTTCAACCTGGCCCCACTCTTAACTCTTCATGTTCTCTTTTCATCATTTCTTTTCAACTCTCAGGCACACTCCATGAATATTTCTAGGAATATGTCTTGCATTTTTCCACTGGCTGAGATTTGCTCTCCCTCTTTTTTCTTTTTAACATTTGCCTAAATAACATTGCACTTAGATAAAATTCTCCTCATTCTCAAGGCACAACTTAAGTGTCACTTCCTCTGAAAGTCTTTTTCTATTTTCCCACAGCACTTTTTACATCTCCATCACAGTAAACAGTATTGTTTTTATACATCTCTCTCTACCAAGAGTGCTTCATTAGCCAAGTTTCTTGAGGGCACAGATAATGCTTCATTCATTTTGGTATCCTTTGCACCAACCTAAGGCTTGCCTCCTAAAAACCAGTGTTTAAGACTATGAAGCAACTACCTGAGTTTTACTATTGGCTTATACTCTCTGTGTCTCAGTTTCTTCATTTATAAAATGGGGAGGTCTGGAATATAATAGTATGTACCTGAATTAATCTTTTTGAAGCATTTACAGTAGTGCCTGCCACATAGGGCTATCACATGTTAAATAAAAGTAAATAGATGTTTGCTGAATTACATTTGATTATTATTACATGTACAAACCAAGGTTTTTTAAAAATTAAGAATAAAGGTATTCAGTAGCATCCCAAAATGGACTCATTAAAGCATGCATGAGGAAGGATACAATTATTCAGAAGAAGTAAACTAGTACAAGATGTTTTTGTCATAAGATAAGAAGAATAGAGGTATGAGGGCATTTCTCATCTTGTTCCCCTGATGCTGACTCTGAGCACACAGTTACCTCCAAAAAAATAAAATACTTCTTTGGTTGAATTAAGTCCATGGGACCACGAAGCAAAATGAGAAATTATCCTTTTAATTAGCTTCAGTAAGTTTCAATTAAATTATTTTCTGAGAATTAATAATAGTTGAAGAATTTTCTAGGTCTTCCTTTTAAAAGAAACATTTAAGTCTCTTTAAAAATCAAAACCATTACCATGAAAATTTCTTGACTAGAATGGAGAATTCTCTGGATAACCACAATTTAAAAAAAAATAGAATTAAGAAGTCTAATATTGTCATGATGTTTCTAAATTACTAGGATCATCGTATAATTTGCCCAGCGGTCTTCTTTGCGCAAGCCCCTTTTAGAGACAGAATTTAAGCAGGAAATTGAATCTGCAAAAAGAAGAATCAATGAAGCATTGTGTCTTGCAGTACTTACAGATGGATGGATAAATGCTCAAGGATAAGGAATCATTGAATTTGTGGAGATAAGAGGTAGGAGAGGAGGCACTAGAATGAGAATCAAGAATGGGTTCTTGCCTGGCTAATTCTATACTTGATGTGTGGCCCAAGGCATGTTACCTGAACCTCTTTGGATCTGAGCTTCTTTGTCTGAAGTTGGACTAAATAATTTATAACATCTCTTTTAGCTCCAGCCATCTTAGCTTCTATGTATAATAAATAGTATGCACAGCTATAGTATTTTAGTGATATTCTAAGTAGTTTCAAAAATAAATATAGCAGATGATCTTTTGAAACTTGTTAATGAATCTCTTCTCTTTTCACGTAAATGCTTGCCCTTGTGGGTTAAAGCATACATTTCCTTAGTGGGATATTGGGATTTGTATGAAAATAGTATTTCACTTTTGGCATTCAAAATGAGATTTTTCAGCAAGGCAACATACTAGCCAGCCATGGTATTATCTTAAGAGGATTTACTAAATTCTATCAGCTATGATTTATCATGATAAAAACAGGCCCCTCCAGACCATAATATCTGGCTCTGGAGCTTGCATGATATAAGGGAGATATGAAGTAGAGGTTTAAGGGAAAACCTAGCACTTCAGGCAACAGGGGAGTGGAAGGTTCATGGCCTGGTCATCTGTTCTGTCTCAGCTTCATCAGGAACTGGCCATTCTTATTGGTGATTCAACCTGTGTCAGCCATCAGCTGACCATAAATTGTCCAAATGGAACTGATCCTTTGCCCAGGCAGACTGTCCCACGGTACTTGGCTAGAGTGTCACTTTTACAGCTATTTAATTCCACCTCTTCTGGCAGTCACCCTGGCAGCCTCCCTGGCAGCTAGAATCAGTTCTCTCATAGGGCACACCAGGCCTTCTAGGTCCTTTCTATACCTCAGGAAGCCAAGAGCAGTAGGGCCTATTTACTCACATTCTTGTTCTCTCACTGCCCAGTGATGCTGTTCCACATCTTCCCATTTGATAAACCTACTCATCTGGCCCATCTACCTGGCGCTACCAACTCCCAACAGGATGTAAAAAAAAGACCCTTTGCTCTCAATTTACCTATGCAATCTTCAGCTCTCTCAGATTTCATGCCAGAAAAGGGAGGTCAGAACACAAGCATCTTACCACTTGCTTCCCTTTGCTCCTGCCCTCAATCTTTAAAGTATCGTCCCTCAACTCTACTTTAAGAGACAGGATTTTCTTTTGTCTTTTCTCTAATGAGAATTTTAACTCAGGAATGTCCTCCTTCTTCCTGACTCTAGTATCATAGATTAGCTTTAATAGTACACATGGTGTAGAAGGAAAAACTAGCTTGCTAATAAGGAAGTATAGAGTTATTTTTTAAATATTATATACATTACACAAACTAGTGGCCTTAACTTCATTTCTCCATAAAATTTTAGTATATGCTATAAAATGTTTCATACACACTTCAAAATAAGTTAGGGAAATGAAATAATCATAGTGTATCTTGATTTATGAAACATACCATCATATATCCCAATATACTTCTACTTTAAAAAGGCAGAGCATACAGACTGGGTGTTTGAATATTCAATTTAACTCAGTTTTTTGAATTATCATATCCAAAATGTACTAATCATTTTGTAAATTTGGTAAGAAAACTAAGAATTATATAAATAACTGAAGTGAATTATAGAAAATAAAATGCTTAAAAAAGAGGGTGGCTCGTCTGAACCTCCTGCCCCATATTTTCTCTATCTGCTTATTCTCTTACTGGTTCTCCTGTGAGGAAGGAGGGAGCTGCTAATCCTACGGGTCTGAGCATACTGTGGGAGGTGTCCTGGAGAGCCAGGGCCCTCTTGCTGTATCATGAGAACTCTCTGTTACTAGCTTATGCTTATTTTCACTCTCACTCTCTCTCTGAATGTTCAGGTACTCTGAACTGAATGTTTGTGCACCCCCAAAATCCATATGCTGAAGCCCACATCCCCAAAGTGATGGTATTAGGAGGTGGAGCCTTTGATAGATAATTTACATCATGAGGGTGGAGCACTCATGAATGGAATTAGTGCATAATAGGAAGAGACATGAAGACAGGGCCCTGAGAGGATCATCTGCATAGATAACAAAATCACCATGATTGAGGTATTGCTAATATTAGAGAGAATGTAGAGAACCATGAGCTACAGAGTTTTAAGAAATTCTAAAAAGTATGATTAAATTAACCTCTCAGCCTAAGATCCGTAAAAAATAAATAACCTGGTAGATAAACACATGAGAAATATAAATCTAGAAATAAAGTGGAAAACCTGGAAGAAATTGATAATTCCTTAGCAAAATATAAATAATGAAGGTGAATACAGGCAGAGTAGAAAATAAGAAGAAGTACACAGAAGAGATTGAAATAGTGATTTAAAAATTTAATGATTAAAAAAAAATCTAAGACCAGATGCTTCACAGTTCCATCTAACTTGTAAAATACAGATACTGTTAATTTTTTGAGTCAAGTTAAATACACTAGAAATAGAAAGAAATTAAATATAAAAGGTTATTTAGCAGAAGTGGTAGCAAGCATCAGTCTACCTGATAAAACAAAACCATTTATTGTAAAATAAGGAACAAGAACGGAATGCTTGCCATCCACTATTACTCAACATTTCTTCAGAGATTCTCCTGTCTAGAATATAGGAGAAAAACTAACCAGTATCATTCTGGAAAATTATCTCTTTCTGCTAATAATATTACTGAATATCTAAGAATACCAAAAAGATTCTATTAAAAACTACTTGAATTTTGAGGAAATGTGGTAAGTGTCTTTATTAAGACAAATATTTAAATACATTTAAATGCTAGTAACTTTTTTTATACTAGCAAAAAGAAAATAGAAATTTTAAAATAATTCCATTTTCAATAGAAACAATTATAAAATATTTGAGAATAAATTTAACATGAAAGTGCAGGACCTTATAAAACCAAAACTGCAAATTCTACTAAAGCCCATAAAACAAGGGCAGAATAAATGAAAAGATATACCATGTTGTGGGAGGTGGTGATTTCTAATGACAGCTACAACAACAAATATCCCATCTTAAAATGTGACATTGGCAATCCTTCCCAGCCCAGGCATCAGACTTGTGAGTGAGGAAACTTTTAAGTGGCTCTACTCCCAGCCGTCATCTTCTGCAACTTCCTGAGAGACCCCAAGCCAGAGCCTTCTAGTCAAGTCACTCCCAAATTCCTAAACCACAGAAACTGAGAAATAATACCTAATAATTGTTATTTTAAGCTGGTACATTTTAGGATGATTTGTTACACAGCAATAGGTAACTAATACACATGAATTGAAAGATTTACTATAACATAACATGTACATTATCCCTCAAATTAATAAGCTAAATGCAATATAAGTAAACACCTAACAGTGCTGTGTTTTTAATAAGATAAAAATTCCTATAAAATAGTAACTTCATGAGAACTATTTAAAAAATAAAAGTAGAGATACTTTTTTAGTTATTAAAATAACCAATAAAGGTATTTAGGACTTCCCTGGTGGCGCAGTGGTTGAGAGTCCACCTGCCGATTCAGGGGACATGGGTTCGTGCCCCGGTCTGGGAAGATCCCACATGCCGCGGAGCGGCTGGGCCTGTGAACCATGGCCACTGAGCCTGTGCGTCCGGAGCCTGCGCTCCGCAATGGGAGAGGCCACAACAGTGAGAAGCCCGCGTAATGCAAAAAAAAAAAAAAAAAGGTATTTAATAAAAATAGAATTCGACAAATATTAATTGAAGTGAATAGAGAGCCAAGAGAGAGATTCAAGTGGGTAAGGAATTTAATACATAATAAACATGATAATCCCAGTGAGAGGAGAATAATGATTAACTTCAAAATGTTGCTTGTATAAGTAGATATCCACTTGGAAGAAAATAAAGCTGGGTTCAATTCCATTTTAGATAAAATAAAGCCTTGTAAATGTAAAAATAAATAAAACCTTAAAAAATACATATTTGGATAAATCTTTGTAATTAAGATAGGATATCCAGCATATATTTTAAAAAATGTTAGAGATATTTGCTACAGAAAAATTTAAAAAGACAAAGTGATCATAAAGTAAAAAAATGAGGAAAATATTTGTAATGCATAGGTAAGATAATATCTATAATATACCCAAAACCCTTTGAAATTGATAAAGTGATTAAAAATGTGGTTAAATGATATGAAAAAGCAATTCAAAAAAGAGAAAATCCAAATGACCAGTTGCCAATGAAAAAATGCTCAACCTATATACAGGCCAATGCAAATTAACTGTTATTTGAATCATAGATGCTTGGAATGCAGCATCAAGCAAAAAAGCACAAAGTCAGTCTCATGAAACTTATATTTTAGATGGGTGTGAAGGAGACAATATACAAATAAAAACATGTAACCCAGAGACAAGTGGTACAAAATTTAAAAATCAGGATAAACATATAAAGCATGATGATTGGGGAGGTTGGCTATTATAGATATATTAGACTGGAAAATCCTCTCCAATAAAGTAAATTTTTATCAGAGAGTTCAGTGTGCAAGCCAGCACATAAATGGAGGCTATCATATTGCAGTTGTTAGATCAGAAAATATGAAAAGTGAGAATATTTGGTGCTAGTGGTATTTAAGCAAGTACATCCTGTTATACATTGCTAGTGGAAATGTGAACTGTTTCAATCCATGTGAAAGCCTAGTAATTTCTATTTCAATTGCACATGTCCTTCAACTCAGTAGTCTCATTCCAAGAAATATATCCCACAAAAACAACAAAACCATCACCTTAAAGACTCATGTATGAAGGTGTTTAAAAAAATATTGTTTATAGTAGTAATATAGTTTATTGTTTATAACTCACCCCATTCTAGATAAAGTGAAGCCTTAAGTGTAAAAATAAAGCCTCAAAAATTCTAGAAGAATATATATATATATAAAGAGAGACTTTTTTGATTAAAATTGGATATCGGATTGTATAAAAGATAGACATTAACTATATAAAAATTAAAATTGTATAAGGCAAAGCAATCACAAAAAAAACTGCAGTAAGTAGTTCAACAAATCGTGGTACATCCCTGCCATGGAATAGCCTGCACCTATTACAACACCTATTACAAACAATGATTTAGGTCCTTACCTGTAAATATTGATAGATTTCTTTAATGTATTGGTGAGTGAAAAAGCAAGAATAAAGGGGTGTGTAAAACTATGATTCTATTTAAATGACAGGAAAATGAAATCCAGACCCATATTTTAGGAGAAACTGTTGTTTGCTATTAATGACCTTCCTCTCATGTTGAAGGTCTCTAATTATGATTCCCAGGCAGGTAAAGTGGCATCAGTAAGTAAACTTGGGAAATATAAACTGTACATATTTCACTAATATCCATCATTTTGTTTATTTGGGGCTTGAGGACTCTTAGGAGAAGTTGTGCTGGTCTGTAACTCCAGGGGCAGCTGTTGGCCATGGAGGCCATTGCTAAGCCACTATGCCCCTTTTGTCATGGAGTGAGCCTGCCCATGGGGAGGGCTAATTCTCCAGTCTCTACTCCTCTGTACCTTAAATCTAACAGGGCAGGCCTTTGCCTTCCCCAGAGACACACAAGGTGAGGAACTGACCCCAGCTGAACAGCACCTCCTACTGGGTGGTTAAGTCAGCCTGAATCTGAAACAACAGATCCATTTGGCTTTCACATTCTCTAGTTTAGCCTTGTATAGACATGACATTGTTGTCCTCCATTTGCTGCTTCTTTTGTTGTATTTCTCATTTTGTTTAGAACATGGGCAGTGAAAAGAGTAGTTATTATTCAGCTGCCATCAAAGATAGAAAGACCATATACAATACTTATATATGATTATTTGATCATAGATAAGGGGATGGGGACTGCACACCAAGTTATTAATATTTGATATAGCATTGGAAGGAGGAGAGATGACTGTGAAGAAACTGAGGAGGGAAAAGCTAAAAGTAAAAAATGCTATACTTTTTTTCACATGATTTAAGAATAAAAGTAAATGTACAATGTGTTCCTATTTTGGGGATATATTAATGATTGTGTATATATGAAAGATACTTGAAAAGTTTCATCACTACAGAATTAATGGTGACATCTAATGGTGGCAGGATTTCTTTCATATACTTCTGAATATTGTTTGATCTCTTTATAATACACATTTTAAATTTTATTGAAGTATAGTTGATTTACAATGTTGTGTTAGTTTCAGGTGTACAGCAAAGTGATTCAGTTATACATATATATATATATATTCATTCTTTTTCAGATTCTTTTCTCATATAGGTCATTATAGAATATTGAGTAGAGTTCCCTGTGCTATATAGTAGTTTCTTGTTGGTCTGTCTATCTTATATATAATAGTGTATGTATGTTAATCTTAAGCTCCTGATTTATCCCTCCCCCCACCCCACATTTCCCCTTTGGTAACCATAAGCTAGTTTTCAAAATCTGTAATTCTGTTGTGTAAATAAGATCATTGTATCATTTTTCAAAAATTAGATTCCATATATGAGTGATATCATATGATACTTGTTTTTCTCTGCCTGATTTACTTCACTTAGCATGATAAATCTCTAGGTCCATCCATGTTGCTGCAAATAGCATTATTTCATTCTTTTTTATGGCTGAGTAATATTCCATTATACATATGTGCTACATCTTCTTTATACGTTCCTCTGTCAATGGACATTTAGGTTGCTTCCATGTCTTAGCTATTGTAAATAGTGCTGGAATAAACATTGAGGTGCATGTATCTTTTCTATTACACTTTTTTTCCAGATATATGCCCAGGAGGGGATTGCTGGATCATATGGTAGTTCTATTTTTAGTTTTTTAAGGAACCTCCATACTGTTCTCCATAGTGGTTGTACCAGTTTACACTCCCACCAACAGTGTAGGAGGGTTCCCTTTTCTCCACACCCTCTCCAACATTTATTATTTGTAGACTTTTTTGATGAGGCTATTCTGACTGGTGTGAGGTGACACCTCACTGTAGTTTTGATTTGCATTTCTCTGATAATTAGTCATGTTGAACATCTTTTCATGTGCTTTTTGCCCATCTCTATGTCTTCTTTGGAGAAATGTCTATTTAGATCTTCTGCCCATTTTTTGATTGGGTTGTTTTTTTTTGACATAGAGCTGTATGAGCTGTTTGTATATTTTGGAGAGTAATCCCTAGTTGGTCGCATCATTTATAAATATTTTCTCCCATTCTACGGGTTGTCTTTTCATTTTGTTTATGGTTTCCTTTGCTGTGCAGAAGCTTTTTAGTTTAATTAGGTCCCATTTGTTTATTTTTATTTTCATTACTCTAGGAGGTGGATCCAAAAATATATTGCTGTGATCTGTGTCGAAGAGTGTTCTGTGTATGTTTTCCTCTAAGGGTTTTATGGTGTCCAGGCTTACATTTAGGTTTTTGTTCCATTTTGAGTTTATTTTTGTGTATGGTGTTAGAGAATGTTCTAATTTCATTCTTTTACATGTAGCTGTCTAGTTTTCCCAGCACCACTTATTGAAGAGACTATCGTTTCTCCATTGTATATTCTTGCTTCCTTTGTCATAGATTAATTGACCACAGGTGTGTGGGTTTATTTCTGAGCTTTCTATACTCTTCCATTGACCTATATTTCTGTTTTTGTGCTAGTACCATACTGTTTGATTACTGTAGCTTTGTAATTGAAACAGTGATTTAAAAACTTCCTACACACAAAAGTCCAGGAGCAGGTGGCTTCACAGGTGAACTCTATCAAACACTTAGAGAAGAGTTAACACCTATCCTTCTGTAAATCTTCCAAAACATTGCAGAGGAAAGAACACTCCCAAAATCATTCTATGAGGCCACCATCACCCTGAAACCAAAACCAGATAAAGATACCACAAAAAAAGAAAATTACTGCCCAGTATCACTGATGAACATAGACAGAAAAATACTCAACAAAATACTAGCAAACTGAATCCAACAATACATTAAAGGGATCATACACCATAATCAAGTGGGATATATCCCAGGGATGCAAGGAATCTTCAATATCCGCAAATCAATCAATGTGATACACCACATTAACAAACTGAAAGAATAAAAACCATATGATCATCTCAATAGATGCAGAAAAAGCTTTTGACAAAATTCAACACCCATTTACGATAAAAACTTTCCAGATAGTGGGCATAGCAGGAACTTACCTCAACATAATAAAAGGCATATATGACAAACCCACAGCTAACCTCATTCTCAATGGTGAAAAGCTGAAAGCATTTCCTCTAAGATCAAGAACAAGGCAAGGAAGTCCACTGTCGCCACTTTTATTCAACATAGTTTTGGAAGTCCTAGACACAGCAATCAGAGAAGAAAAAGAAATAAAAGTAATCCAAATGGGAAGAGTGGAAGTAAAACTGTCACTGTTTGCAGATGACATGATGCTATACATAGAAAATCCTAAAGATGCTACCAGAAAACTACTAGAGCTCATCAGTGAATTTGGTAAAGGTGCAGGATACAAGGTTAATAAACAGAAATCACTTGCATTCCTATGCACTAACAATGAAAGATCAGAAAAAGAAAATAAGGAAACAATCCCATTTACCATCACATCAAAAAGAGTATAATAACTAGGAATAAACCTACCTAAGGAGACAAAAGACCTGTACTCTGTAAACTGTAAGACACTGATGAAAGAAATGGAAGATGACACAAACAGATGGAAAGATATACTATGTTCTTGGATTGGAAGAATCAATATTGTCAAAATAACTATACTATCCAAGGCAATCTACAGATTCAATGCAATCCCTATCAAGTTACCAGTGGCATTTTTTCACAGAACTAGAACAAAATATTTTTTAATTTGTATGGAAACACAAAAGACCCCGAATAGCTGAAGCAATCCTGAGAAAGAAAAATGAAGCTAGAGGAATCAGGATCCCTGACTTCAGACTGTAATACACATGTTTTTTTCATATTGTCAGGAAAAAAAAGTGTTGCTTATATATGCCCTGTGAGATTTAGGGTACAGACGAGGGGAACAAATACTCCCCGTGGGTAGGCTTGCTACAAGAGAGAGAGGTATGAGGGTTGACATTTACGTTAAAAAAATTTTTTTATTGTATAAAATAAACATTTCAGTGTGAATTTAAGGTTAGGAAGGGTATTATATTATTCAAACATAATTTATTCTTAATTGTGTAATTTGGACTCATTGACTCAAATTCTGTTAAGCTGGGTTAGACAAAGGTGGCTAGACATATTTGAGGTGGAAAAGTGGAGAAAGGGTGAATGGTGTATATAACACACATTGTAGCTTTGGAGTTAGCAGTTTATTTCCTGGCTAGACACATTTCAAATATATCTGAGCAACAATGGAGATGCTAATTCTATTGGCAGGAGAATAAATGTTGTAATGCCAATAGTGGTGGGTAGGGGGTAGCATGCAATGGCAGATTGGGCAGCCTCACAAAAACCAAAGCAGGACTCCTTTGGTAAGCTTTTGAAATCCTGTCCCAAGGGGCACAACACATTTCTGGTTGACTGCAAGCTTGGCTCTTAAGTCTAATGGGTTAAACGAAAATATTAATCACAGACAGGGGAGGATAAGGGACTCTTCTGTTCACTTTCTACAAACTTATTTCCTCTGACTTAATGCCTAAGATAAGGACATTTGCCAATCTGATCAGACTGTTCAACATATTTATCAAGCATGAGTTTACAAGGGCTACTGTGCTCTAAAGGCTGACACTCAATGCAGAAATCTCTCTTCCTTCTTCCTACTGAGTTGACCCAGGAGGACAGGGCTGTCCTCTGTGAGGTGAACCCGCCAGGTAGCTTCTTTCTTGCCTCCTGCAAGCATCCAGCTGGATAGGAAGTCAGACCAGATTCTGCTCTGCAGACATAACCTTTACTCTCCTTTCTCAATTTAGGTAGGCCAACCTGAGAGTACAGATCCCAAGTTTAAATTGCAAAACGAGGAGAATAGATGCCCTTACTCAGGTCTATAGCCTATGCTACATACGACTGTGTAACTATTAATAAAGTGTAACATTGATTCCATTTTTCTATTGTACTTAGTTTCCTCAGGAACTCTGAAGAGATATAAGTGATTGGAAGGGCAAAATTTGAATATTCTTCGATCCCAAGTTGTAATATTATCAAAATACTTTAAAAATATCATCCCTAAATTCTAATGGTATAGGAGGCCTACTGGAGTGAAAGGATAATTTTTTCACCCAGGTTTAAAGCATCAACTTCAAAATATCAAGGTAATATTAAAATGTTAAAATCAGAATAGATGCCACCTGACTTGACAATAGTTTGTATATTAAAAAGCCTGAAGATTTTAGTTGAATATAAGATATATAACTGGTCAAATACTTGCCAAGTTAGTCAGTGCAATATTGGATGAATAGAAACATGGTGCCCTTGAAAAAGAGATAAATTTTCACTGTTATCTTCAAAAATACACGTTTAATTTTTTACTTTTAATTTTAATCATATCGTTGACCTCATGGAAATACATGAAGAAGGGCTTGTTTAGCTTGTAATAGCTTAGAAATCAATTCGTGAGTGTTGTGGTAGAGGAATTAGGGCTATTTTTTCCAGTGGAAAAAGGGATGTGGTAACATCAGGGCAAAGATGTGAAGGGCCACCATTGAAAAATGGTTTACTTAATGTAGCCCCCAAAGATCAATGGATAGCAGTTTAATCACCAGAATTTTCTTAATACAAAGAACTTTCTAATAATTGTAGATCCTAAGAAATGCAGTAAGCTCTTGCTAAGTTAAGATTTCTCTGGATCTCTCTTACACAGTGGCTCTCAGGGGGATAAAAGTGTGTGTGTGTGTGTGTGTGTGTGTGTGTATGCTCACGAGCACGCACACATGTGTGTATTACATAAGTTCGTTCTACATTTTACTGATAATTTACAGAAAGCCATAAAATAGGTCATAGCTTTTGGCAAATTCTATATAGCCAACTGATTTTTACACAATTCTTTTTATAATTTTTGCCAAACAGCTATAATCCATAGCCAACCCATGGTCACAGTTGTCAAACTGATGTAGTTCTAACTTGAATGTTGCTTGATAATTTCATTTACATTTATGAATAAGAAAACAGTGAAACAATGAACAAATATTCATAGAAATGTATTCATTAAATCAGAATTTCATTCATTCATCAGTGATGTGAACGACTACTTTGCTGAGTTGGATGATAGTTTTCAAATACTAGAAAAATATTTCCTCAACTTTTTGTACTATTCACAATGTAACAGCTACAAATATAACACTTCTTAAATTTAATCTGCATTGTTGACATTTCTCCATTACTTTATTAAACCCAGACAATCCACAAAACAGTAAACCAAGCCCTGATCTGTAGTGTTTACCAATTTCCAAGGTGTAATTACTTCCACCATGGCCAATTTTAAGTTACAACATGAAGTCACTGAACAGAGAGTGGAAAGATATATCTAGTAGCACACCATTAGAAATATTTTCACCATATAGGTACAAAAGATGTAAATAACCTCAGGAACATATATAATAGTTCAAGGTAGTAAAATAATTAGGATGTTATCACTTTTTAGTATTTACTACTTTTGTTTTTAATTAATTTATGAATTTATATAATTTAAATTTTTAATAACAGACATACTTAACAACTGGCTTGTAAAATTCCTGGTAATCTAGCTATCAATTCTTCTGGGCTGGAACAAGCTGAATCCAGCATAACACTGGGATGGTAGCACTCTCTGTACATAAAAATTTAATCATGTACAGACCAAAACATAGATTTCAATGGAAAACAAAGTGCACAGAAAGTGTAAGGAAGCAATGTACCTATTACTGAATGTATGAAAACTAGTTAAAGCTTATTTCATTTCTCTTTGAATATCTGTATTAGTGTATTTGTCCACTAGCCTTATTAATTTTTTTTTAAATCACACACACACATATAATAGCATCAAAGATTTATAGGTGTAAGGTTTAGGGAAAGGATTCTAAGTAGCTGGTTGTAAAATATTATAAAAGAAAAAAATCAAGAATCGACATTTCCCACACCCTAAATAGAGTACCAGTGCTAAATAGTAGACTATCTGAACTACTAATTTGAAGTGTACAATAGGCAGTTTAAGAAAAATCACATTCCTAAGTTTAGTAAGCCTACTTATACTGCGTCATTTCCACACAAGTTGCTAAAAGAGAAAAATACCAAATTAATAACTAAAATACATTACATCTTCACATTTTGGGGTTTTCTTTGCCCCCAATTTTTAAAATATTACAAAAAATTTAATAAGCAATATATTTTTAAATTAAATCCCCACCTTTTACCATTTTCCATTTCTGTAACTAAGAAAATGGATTTCAAATGTGACTGGAACTCCTATAAATTTAAGTAAGATTTGTTGGCCCGTCCTAGGCATAAATGTAAATTTGGTCATAGGTGTTTCAGTGGTATGCAGTACAAATATGTTCACTTTTAAACTAGATTTTTGATAGAATGTAAACTCAGAGAAATACACATAAATTCAGATCAAATCACATAAATTAATGCAGCAAACACAGCAGGAATTATGTGAGAATTAAATTAACAATGCCTGGTGTATTTTAAGTGTTTGATAAGCTTTATTGACGATCATTAATTTATCAAATGAAAATGCTAAATTCTTTTTCAAGTGGTACTAAAATTCAAATTTTACAGTTTTACTTTGGAGTCATTCTACTACTAGCTTCAGCATAACATGTTACCATAATTTAGGGAAATAAGACTGAAAGTCCAAAGGCAGCTAAAACTAAATCCACTTATTACCTTCATGCTTACATGGAATCTACTTTACTTATATTCTTATATTAACATATTTTCATCACCTTAAAAAACTTAAATAGATCTAAAAATGATGGAAATTTGAAGCATTAACTTACATTTTTATGTTTTCAGTCTCATATGTCATACATTCCAATTTGTTTCCTCCAGCTACGTTTAGTTTTTCTATTGTATTTACTCACCTTGCTAGATTTTGAAAAGCTTGACAGTTATTAAAATAGAGAATATCAAGAAGGTTAGTTAGTGCCCTTATTAAAATCAGAGAGGTCATTGAAATACAAAGGAAAAAATTGGAATTGTTTTATTCCTGCTCAGTTTACTAAGAAGCATCCGATTTTGGTTGAGATTTATATTTTAAGTAGTATTTTACATATCTCTTCCATTTTTTTGTGTGTATAATGGTATTTTGGAGTACTCGAACTTGTCAACTTTAAAACTGGTTTCTTTGAAAATACCCAAAGAACTAATTGCTTGGCTCCTTTAAATGTGGAATGATATTGCACAATTCTTATAAATGTTAAATGCCACTATCACTTCTCCTCTAGAAAATTAATTTTTATATGCAACTTCAGTTGATGTCATTTGTTCAAATTTGCCACAAATATTAATTTTTGGATGACTCGAATGACAAAAGCCTATTTAAAAAAAATTTTTTTTTTCACTGTTGTGGCCTCTCTCATTGCGGAGCACAGGCTTTGGACGTGCAGGCTCAGCGGCCATGGCTCACGGGTCTAGCCGCTCCACGGCATGTGGGATCTTCCCGGACCAGGGCACGAACCCGTGTCCCCTGCATCGGCAGGCGGACTCTCAACCACTGTGCCACCAGGGAAGCCCCAAAAGCCTATTTTTTTATTTTTTTATTTTTTTTATTTTTTTATTTTTTTATTTATTTATTTTTTTTTTTGCGGTATGTGGGCCTCTCACTGTTGTGGCCTCTCCCGTTGCGGAGCACAGGCTCCGGACGCGCAGGCCCAATGGCCATGGCTTATGGGCCCAGCCGCTCCACGGCATGTGGGATCTTCCCAGACCGGGGCACGAACCCGTGTCCCCTGCATCGGCAGGCAGACTCTCAACCACTGTGCCACCAGGGAAGCCCCCAAAGCCTATTTTTTTAAAAGTGAAGCTTTAAATCATCTAAAAATAAATATACACAAACATATATGAAACACCCATGCACACACTTCTAGTGTTTGAAGTATCCTATACTTCCTAATTCTTAAGAGGTTTTCACACCTTGAAAAGTATTTTTATTTTCTGTTTTGTTCTCCACTATTATTAGAATTTGATGCATGAGACTCAAATACTGCTTTCAACTTTTTAAGAACCTTTGGTTTCTGCAGACTTGAGTTACCTTATTATACAATTTATTGAAGGCTAATAATTATTAGGACTTGTGGTAGGCGGTTATCACAAGTAACTTCACCCTACTGGCTCTATGTACAAGCTACAGTAGGGCAAATGGTACAATTAGAGGCACATTCTCTGGTGCATAACAATAAAAGTCTAGTGACACTGCAAGATTAAGAAAAGGCTAAAACATCTTTAAAACTACTCATTACCACCAGTCAAAATGTGCATATTTGACCTTTATGGTAATCAGAAGACTCTGCTTATGCAGTAGGCAGCTAAATAATCGTCACTTTCGACACACAGTTTTCCTTGAAGTGACCTATGGGTTAACAGGGTTGATCCTGAAGCTGACACAAACATTGAATCAACTCATCAGTGGTCACAGCGAAAGGCTACCATCTTCATCACCTAGGTTACAGTGACAGGATAAAAAGAGTGTTGCAGATTTTTCTGGGCAAGAGACAGTAGGACTTAAATCTTGACTGCTCTGTACATTTCAAAGGTTACAAAAGTACTTGGAAACCTCTCCCTGATGTGCAGATTCACTCTGTGGTATGATAGTCATACAAGTTGCCTCAAAAATAATTGCTTAGTTTATTACCTTGTTGTTTTATTATATTAGCACCTCCTGCTAAATTCAGAAATCTCTTACTCTTTTTTTTTTTTTTTTTTTTTTTGCGGTATGTGGACCTCTCACTGTTGTGGCCTCTCCCGTTGCGGAGCACAGGCTCCGGATGCGCAGGCTCAACGGCCATGGTTCACGGGCCCAGCTGCTCCGCAGCATGTGGGATCTTCCCAGAGCGGGGCACGAACCCGTGTCCCCTGCATCGGCAGGCGGACTCTCAACCACTGCACCACCAGGGAAGCCCCAGAAATCTCTTACTCTTGATGTCTCTTCTTCCCTATAGGTCTACTATTAACCCTACTCATTTTTTTCTTTTAAAAGTGGTGGGGTTTTTTTTTTAATTAATTAGTTTTTGGCCCCGTTTGCTCTTTGTTGCTGAGCACGGGTGGTCTTTGTTGCTGAGCGTGGGCTTTCTTTTTAGGTGCGGCAAGTAGGAGCTACTCTTCGTTGTGGTGCGCAGTCTTCTCATTGCAGTGGCTTCTCTTGTCATGGAGCACAGGCTCTAGGCGCAAGGGCTTCAGTAGTTGTGGCTCGTGGGCTCTAGAACACAGGCTCAGTAGTTGTGGCGCACAGGCTTACTTGCTCTGGAACATGTGGGATCTTCCCAGACCAGGGGTTGAACCCATGTCCCCTGCATTGGCAGGCGGATTCTTACCCACTGCGCCACCAGGGAAGCTCAACCCTACTCATTTTAATTTGACTATATTAACAGTTGCAATGGAGAATCTCAAAGCTAAATTATCTCCAAGTAAGATGAAATCTACACAATGACTAGTGCTAATGTTACAAATCTAACATCAGAAAAAATAAAAATAAAGAACCTTAATCATATGGAATAAATTAAAATCTTCCCTCAATGTCCCTCCCTTAAATGGTACACCTGAAGATCTAGATATCTGTAGCAGGAATGGTTGTAATTCTTGAATATTGGACACTTAAAATCCAGTGAAACTAATTTTTGTGTTGGAAAGCTTACCATTCTCGAGTTTTCATAGTAAAACTTCATATGAAGTAACTGCAAGATAATTCTGTCATGGATGTTATTTCCCTGGTGGTTTTGGAGGCAATGTTCCTTGTAGAAACAGAATAATTTAATAGTCATCAAAATTGTAGGGGGATAAAAACTTTTTTAAAGGTAGCCCAAATAAGATTTTTTTAAGGCATAAAGCATAAAGTTCCCCAATATTCGTGGCTTGGTCGGCACCTTAAAGTAGTCATTCATAATTCCCCCTAATGTATACAGTATTAATCTATGTGTACCTAGGAAAGCTGGCTACTTCCTGTACTTCAAAGTCGTTGCCTTTGCTATGAGACCTAGAAAGTGCTTCAGGATTCATTATGACATGTGGAAAATATAAGCAATAAGGCATGACAGGGAGTGTGGTTATCATAAGATAATCACACCCCTGGGTCATTACAAAGCAAGAGGTGCTGTAGCGCACCCCTCATTCCCCCTGGGGTGTGATTACAGCACGATAAGCACACTTCATGCCTTTACCTTACTGCTTTTATAAAAAGTCTTTTTTGAGAAGAAAAACTGACCCCTTTCTTTCTTTCTTTCTTTCTTTCTTTCTTTCTTTCTTTCTCTTTCTTTCTCTTTCTTTCTTTCTCTTTCTTTTCTTTTCTTTTCTTTTCTTTTCTTTTCTTTCTTTCTTTCTTTCTTTCTTTCTTTCTTTCTTTCTTTCTTTCTTTCTTTCTTTCTTTCTTTTCTTTCCTTCCTTCCTTCCTTCCTTCCTTCCTTCCTTCCTTCCTTCCTTCCTTCCTTCTTAAAGAAGACAAAGTTGGAAGTTTTCAACACTAACAGTGGTTTCAGCTAAGTCAGATAGGTTATATGTATTCAACGGTCTCTTTAAAATATACAGCTGCCAAGGCCAATCACAGTTCATCACTTTAAGACAGAACCCATTCGGTGGTTGTGTGTTCAAATGATTCAATTGTAAGAAAAAAGTGTGCCGTGATCAGAAAAAGTCTAATATCTAGGAGTAACTGTTGGAAGAAACAATTTGTTTCAAAAGTTATTTTTTCCAAAATGATAGACTCAGAAAAGGTTTACAGACATGATTAAGCAAAATGCCTCCTAACGTAGTTGACAGACCAAGGTATTCATAATTTCTGATTTTCCCCCATTTAGTTCCCTACCCAAATTCAGGTGACAACTCAATTTGGGGTGCTAGATTAGACATCAAATCCCATGGCTGTCATTCAAGTTGTAGCCTAAGGGCCCTATTGTGATCTTGCAGATGTACAGATTCTTGTCATATATGTCTTCCATTACCTAACACTAGTTCCTTTTGCTTTATCCAATATTCTACAACCTAAAGACAGACATAACCACAAGTAATAATTCTCATGTAAAATCCAAGTAATAATTGTCTTCTGGAATTATATTCTTTGCATACATTTGAAACACTTCATAACATTCCTCTGTGAAAGAAAGTAGAGATTATTATTCCCATTTTATAGAAAGGTAAGACAGGTATAGAAAAGCTAAATTATGTGACTGATTCAGTTAGCTTCAAAGCTGGTATCCTAATTCCAAGGATAAACACATTTAAGAAGAAAAATGAGAGCATTTAGAGTAAATGATCATGGGCAAATCTTTTAGCTTTGGTTTCCTCCTCTGTGAAATAAAATTGTTAAAGTAGATGGTCTACATAGTTCATTTCAAATCTGCCATTTTTAGGATTACTTTTTTTGTAGAATAGTATTAACAGTCATGGAACAGTTAACATCAGGAAGTTGGCTCCATCCTCAGAGACTGAATCTTCAGATAGTTAGTAGTTTGATATACACAAGGCATGTTGTTAATGAGTGAGGGAATAGGTGAGAGCATAAATCACTGAAAATAAGAGCAATCTGACTTTGACATCTGTTACCATTCTATTCATCGTTGATTTATCTGATTTGACAGATGAAGTGGTAAATGTTTTCATTTTTGCCATTCATGATTAGAAAAGAGGATCTACTTGAAAAAAATGATCTGATTTAGGACAGATATCTATAGTAAGTACAGTCCCAAAGTGGAACCTCGAATAAATTCCTGAATGATTAGTAACAGAGCACAAATGCAACACTACAGTTGGAATAACTTGGAAGAGGTACTCTACTGTTAGATATAAATTGTAATATCTCTACTGATTTTGAAAGGGATCCATGTGTAAACAAAAGATATTCAACATCACTTGGTCAGCTCTTTCTATTTTCACAAAGAAAATTTAGATGTGTTTTTTGTCATATTTGAAGGCAAGCATGCCCTCTTTACCAAGATTACTCCTCACTGTTCTCAAGAAGGAAAAAATTATTTTTGGCACACATTGGAGAAGGGAAATAGGGAGTCACCTTCTATTGGTCATTTTTGATTCTGAATGAAATAATGGAGATAAATGGTCGATTAGTCATCACTGTTTGTAATCTATTTACTACGTAAGTGTTCTGTCCACTGTGGGTGTCTTGGCATAGACAGTGTGCATTTGTGAGCAGTCCTCCATTTTACTTGACTTCTAGACATTAGTAAAACTTCACAGGGGGCTGTTACTTCTTCCCTGAGCCTCCACTAGTAGAACACACATATTCCCTTTTATATTATGTCTTCTTTCATAGATTATAAAATATCCCTCTATTATTATTTTTACAGAGAATACCCAAAACTTCTAGAGTACCATCTCTACCTATAGCTAAGTGGCCCTGGGTTTGGGTTTTGCCATCCATCTTCTCCATTGTTAGGTTTTCTGTATCACAGGGGTTTTGTTTGGTTGGTGGGTGGGTGGGTGGGTGGGTGGGTGGTTTATTTATTTATTTATTTAATTTTTATTCATCTAGTTATTTATTGTTTGGCTGCATGGGGTCTTCGTTCCTGCGTGCGGGCTTTCTCTAGTTGCGGCAAGTGGGGGCTACTCTTCATCACGGTGCACGGACTTCTCATTGTGGTGGCTTCTCTTGTTGCGGAGCATGGGCTCTAGGTGCGTGGGCTTCAGTAGTTGTGGCACGCAGCCTCAGTAGTTGTGGCTCGTGGTCTCAGTAGTTGTGGCACACAGGCTTAGTTGCTCTGCAGCTTGTGGGATCTTCCCAGACCAGGTCTTGAACCTGTGTCCCCTGCATTGGCAGGTGGATTCTTAACCACTGCACCATGAGGGAAGTCCCTAGTTTGGTTTTTTAAATCATAATTTGACACAGAACACTTCTATGTACTCCTAGCTTCTCACACCAAGGCAATTGTCTTTGCTACCCTTTCTGGAAGCATCTCCCAATTTCACAAATATCTCTTTTGTTACACCTCTGAGTTGGGGATCCTCCACCTCTTCATGAGGAAAGAGAGAAATGAAGAAGGGACCCAAAATCTGGCACAATCACTTTTCCTTGCCTGAAGGCACAGCCCTTTCTCCCTCTCTCCTTTGCTTCGTAGTAGGATGGTGAAATATTGGCTCTACCTGTTTTGTGGGAACACTTACTCTACACTCACTTTATTAGGTTATTTTGTATTGCAGTGGATAGTTCTCCTCTAAAATTAGATATCCTCTGATATTCCTCAAAAATTAGAAGCTGAAGCAGTCAAGCCTTTTATTCACAGCTATAAACTATGTCCACTTACCCTCCACTTAATCTTTTGAGGCAGAAGTTAAATTTGGGGTAACAGAAAAAATCTCCACAGGCTTCATATTCCATGTATCGTCATGATAGGAAATGAGGCCTGCTTAGTATCAGCCTGGGTGAACTGCAAGAATCTTTGGTGTTGGCTAATTGATCACTGAGCCCTAAGTCTGAAATGGACCAGCAGGTCCCTAAGAGGCTACTAATCTATATAATCATAACAACTTTAGATGTAGAAACACAGAGGCCCGCCAGGATAATAAAGTGCCAGAGTCCCTCACCCATATTACAGGCTTAAGTCAGTTTACATACTTAGACCCCCTTGAACAAAATAGGTTCAAGTGGGGCTGCATTAATTGCACTGGAGAATGGAAAACACCCAGAGCTTTCAGAGTTGTCTATCTGGATCTGAACAATCCAGAATCCCAATATACAGCACTGGTTAGAATGTACACTCACCAGAGTCAGGTAAGAAATGCAATTTCAACCTGGATTTTTTTTTAAAAGGTAACAATGAAAGCTAATTTGAATGCAGAGAATGAACCAGTACTATTTGTAGAAGTATATATTGTTTTATCAGTTTGAGAAAGAAATTTGCATTGTGTATTGAATATCTTTTAAAAAGTTTACACCTCTGAGCATTTAATTATACCTCCTGTAGTACTGATTTGAAATCACAAATAACATTTTAACTCACAAAGATAATACTAAAAGTACTTATATTTAAAATCATTTGAAAATGCCATAAATGGTTAATGACCCAACAAAAGTATATTTATACTAAATACTGTGATTCTGCAATTTGTAGAGAAACACAAAAGACCCCAAATAGCCAAAGCAATCTTGAGAAAGAAAAACGGAGCTGGGGGAATCAGGCTCCCTGACTTCAGACTATACTACAAAGCTACCATAATCAAGACAGTATGGTATTGGCACAAAAACAGAAATATAGATCAATGGAACAGGATAAAAAGCCCAGAGATAAACCCACACACATATGGTCACCTTATCTTTGATAAAGGAGGCAAGAATATACAATGGAGAAAAAACAGCCTCTTCAATAAGTGGTGCTGGGAAAACTTGACAGCTACATGTAAAAGAATGAAATTAGAACACTCCCTAACACCATACACAAAAATAAACTCAAAGTGGATTAAAGACCTAAACGTAAGGCCAGACAGTATAAAATTCTGAGAGGAAAACATAGGCAGAACACTCTATGACATAAATCACAGCAAGATCCTTTTTTGACCCACCTCCTAGAGAAATGGAAATAAAAACAAAAATATACAAATGGGACCTAATGAAACTTGAAAGCTTTTGCACAGCAAAGGAAACCATAAACAAGACAAAAAGAGAACATTCACAATGGGAGAAAATCTTTGTAAATGAAGCAACTGACAAAGGATTAATCTCCAAAATTTACAAGTGGCTCATGCACCTCAATATCAAAAAAACAAAGAGTCCAATCCAAAAATGGGCAGAAAACCTAAATAGACATTTCTCCAAAGAAGATATACAGACTGCCAACAAACACATAAAAGGATGATCAACATCACAAATCATTAGAGAAATGCAAATCAAAACTACAATGAGGTATCACCTCACACCAGTCAGAATGGCCATCATCAAAAAATCTACCAACAATAAATGCTGGAGAGGGTGTGGAGAAAGAGGAACCTTCTTACACTGTTGGTGGGAATGTAAATTGATACAGCCACTATGGAGAACGGTATGGAGGTTCCTTAAAAAACTAAAAATAGAACTACCATATGACCCAGCAATCCCACTACTGGGCATATACCCTGAGAAAACCATAATTCAAAAAGAGTCGTGTACCACAATTTTCATTGCAGCACTGCTTACAATAGCCAGCACATGGAAGCCAGCTAATTGTCCATTGACAGATGAATGGATAAAGAAGATGTGGCACATATATACAATGGAATATTACTCAGCCATAAAAAGAAATGAAATTGAGTTATTTGTAGTGAGGTGGATGGACCTAGAGACTGTCATACAGAGTGAAGTAAGTCAGAAAGAGAAAAACAAATACCGTATGCTAACACGTATATATGGAATCTAAAAAAAAAAAAAAAGTGGCTCTGAAGAACCTAGGGGCAGAACAGGAATAAAGATGCAGGCGTAGAGAATGGACTTGACACAGGGAGGGGGAAGGGTAAGCTGGGACGAAGTTAGAGAGTGGCATTGACATATATACACTACCAAATGTAAAATAACTAGTTAGTGGGAAGCAGCCGCATAGCACAAGGAGATCTGCTAGGTGCTTTGTGACCACCTAGAGGGGTGGGATAGGGAGGGTGGGAGGGAGGTGGAAGAGGGAGGGGATATGGGGATATAGGTATACATATAGCTGATTCACTTTGTTATGCAGCAGCAACTAACACAACAGTGTAAAGCAATTATACTCCAATAAAGATGTTAAAAAATAAAATAAAATACTGTGATTCTAGAAGATAATTATTAAAACTTTTAAACTATACTATTTATTAAATGAAAAAGCAGAATATGAAATTATTTATGAAGTCTGATTGCAGCTGTATAAGAAATATATAAAAAATAATGCTCCAAGTTTTGGCAGTAGTTATCTTTAATATAACTATTATATATAATTATGGCTATTAAGGGCAATACCTTTTCCTTGTTTTCCTTTTTCTACTCTCTACAATGTCTGATATATTTCTGAAACTTTAAAATTTATTTTTAATGAGTGAAGGACCATAACAAGATAGATGATTTTAATATATTTTTATTAATACAATATAGAACATGAAATAAACCATATGTTTTAATTACTCAAGAAAATATCACATTCTGAAAATCTGTAACAATGTTTGCCTCATTCTGTGTTGATGCACATTAGTAAAATGCCTCTGGGTTCCATAATCAACTGTATGTTTCTATAATTTTTCCCAGAGATGATAACAACCATATCTAAAAAAAAGACAGAACCACATGAACTTTGATGCTAATCCCAGTTAGCATATACTCTGTACTTATTCATGAAGTATGAGTCATAAAGGAAACACATATATCACATATATACATATTTTCATGTAAAAATGTGCTATTAAAATAGAAATCCACCAATGAAAATTCAGTGAAGCTGTTCTAGTACAGGAAGTAGTCGTTGTAGTGGTAATATAAATTGGTTTGATCTTTTTGGAAAAAAATTGGATGGTTTATAACAATAACTATAAGAACGTACTTCTGAACTTCTGCTTCCAACCCTGAGAAAGTAACAGAATTCTGACTTATCTTCTCATCATAAAAAAAAACTAGAACACTGGAAAAATATGTGAGACAACTATTTCAGACAATAAGCAGGCAGTGCAGGACTAAGATTTCTGGAAAAGCGTATCCATGAGGTAAGCTCTGTGATCATCCTAGTTTTCTGCCTAGCGGCAGTGTTCAGATTCAATCACAGGGGAGAGAAAATCAAAGTCCGGTGGTCCCTCTGAATTGAGAAGACAGAGACTGGATTTCAGGAAGGATAAGGTAGCTACAAATGGTGGAACCGAGTATCCTAGAGAATAGAGGTAAGGAGAGAAAGAGTTACAGGAATAGGAAAATGGGTCCCTTTGAGTCTTTGTCTGTATACTGATCTGTACATGCATTGGGAGAAATTTTAAAAGGCTAAGCAAAAGAACAAAATCTGGGAGAAGAACAATTTCTGGGGATCTAGAAGCCAAACAGTTCCTAGAGGTTACACAAAGGAATCATTTGAGTTCCAATCCAACAAAGTGAATGCATGGGACATTAAGTAGAGATTTAAGAAGAATATAAACTAAATATAGAGAAAAGTTACTGTAGAGCTGTCTTCAGAAGGCTTCAAACAAAGCTTAGAAAGAATCAAATTAATCTTCAGGCATGTTAGTGTCCAGCCAGAACAATGACATTACTCTTTAAAATCTAGTACCTTCAACATAAAATTTACAACATCCAGCATACAATTAAAAATTACTTCACATGCAAAGAAGCAGGAAAATATTGCCCAAATTCGGAGTAAACGCAATCATTAGAAACAAACCGAGAAAAGACTGAGAGGACTAAATTAAAGAGATGTTGAAAGATCTATGATAAATATACCCATTATGCCCAAGAATTGAGGCAAACAGGAACATAATGAGGAGAGAAATATGAAGCATAAAAGAGAAACAAGTGGAAGTTCTATGAATGAAAAATGAAATATCTGAAATGAAAAATTTGTTTAGAGTAGAACAGATCTTGCAGCAGTAATGACCACTGAACTTGAAAGTATAGCAAGACAACTAACAAACCAGAAACAGAAAGCAGACTGAAAACAAAAAAAATGTGTAATGGATTAGTGATCCCTGAGATAACACCAAGTGGTCTAACATGTACTGGGAGTCCCACGAAGGGGACGGAATAAAGAATAAATATTTGAAGGATTAATGGCTGAAATTTTTCCAAATTTGATTAAAATAATAAACATATAGATCCAGGAAGCTCAGTGAACTCCAAGCAGAGTTAGAGACAAAGAAAATTACATCACAATCAAAGTGCTTTTAAAACATAGAGAAGAGAAATTATTTAAATTATCCAGGTGAAAGGCACATACATACAATGGAACCCAGATAGAATTATAGCAGACTTCTTGGCTGAAACTATACAATACGTAATGCAATGATATAACATCTTTAAAATGACAATAAATCTGTCAACCTAGGATTTTAATCCCATCAAAAATATTTCAAAAGTAAAGGCAAAATGAAGACTTTTAGACTTTTTCAGACAAAAAAAGGAAAGAAATTTCAACACCATCACTTCTGTACTACAAAAAAATATTAAAGAAAAATTTTCAAGCAGAAAGAATGTTATACCAGATGGAAATTAGTATTTGGATTTACACAAAAGAATGAAGAGCAACAGACATAGTAAGAATATGGATAAATTGTACAGCAGATCTTTAGAACTTACCATTCTTGCATACTTGAGACTTCATACCTGTTGATTAGCAACCCTCCATTTCCCCTTTCCCTCATCCCCTGGCATCCTTCACTCTCTCTGATTCTGAGTTACTGTTTAAGATACCTAATATAAGTGGAATCTTGCAGTATGTGTTCTTTTATGGCTGGCTCATTTAACTTAACATAATGTCCTTAAGGTTCATCCATGCTGTCACATATGTGGCAGGATTATAGGAAAACATGTCCATGTTGCTGAATATGGCAGGAAATTATAGGATTTCCTTATATATTTGGATATTAATGCCTTATCTGATATATAGTTTTTAAATAGTTTCTCCAATTCCATGTTTTTTTTTTAACTCTGTTGATTGTTAACTTTGCTGTGCAGAAGCTTTTTAGTTTGATGTATTCCCACTTGTCTATTTTGCTTTTCTTGCCCATGTCATGTTTAAGAAATCAGTTCCAAGACCAATATGATGAAGTTTTTCCCTATGTTTTCATCTAGAAATTTTACAGTTGCAAATTTGCATTTAAATCTTTTTGACTTTTTGAGTTGATTTTTGTGTATGGTATAAAATAAGGGTCCAATTTTATTCTTTTGCATGTGGACATACAGTTTTCCCAATATCATTTGTTGAAGAGACTGTCCTTTCCTCATTGTGTATTCTTGACACCCTTGTTGAAGATCAGTTGACCATATATTCATGGATTGATTTCTGGGCTCTTTTATCTATTCCATTGGTTTATATGTGGGTCTTTATGCCAGTACCATACTGTTGCAATTACTGTATCTTTTCAATACATTTTGAAATCAGAAAGTGTGATGCCTCCAGCTTTGTTCTTCTTTTTCAGAATCATTTTTGGTATCTGGGGTCTTTTTTGGTTCCATATTAAATGTATAATTGTTTGTTCTATTTCTGTAAAAAATGTCAATGGGATTTTGATAGGGATTGCACTGAATCTGTAGATCACCTTGGCTAGTATGGACATTTTAACAGTATTAAGTCTGCTAATTCATGAACATGGGATATCTTTCCATTTGTTTCTATCTTCTTTAATTTCTCTCATCAACATTTTGTAGTTTTCAGTGTGCAAATCTTTCACCTCCTCAGTTGTTTTCTTTATAAATATTTTACTCTTTTTGGTGCTATTGTAAGTTTGTTTTCCTAATTTCCTTTTCAGGTAGTTCATTATTTCAGGTAGTTCAAAAATCAAACAAAATTGATTTTTCATATGTTGATTTTTTATCCTGCAACTTCACTGAATTCATTTATTAGTTCCAACAGTTTTTTGTGAAGTCTTCAGTTTTCTGTGTATAAGATCATGTGATCTACAAACAGTAACAATTTTATTTCTTCCTTTCCAATTTGGATACCTTGTATTTCTTTTCTTTTCTTTTTCTGCCTAATAGCTCTAGCTAGGACTTGCAGTAAATATGTTGAATAGAAGTAGCAAGAGTGAGCCTCCTCACCTTTTTCTTGATCTTAGAGGAAAAGCTTTCTGTTTTTAGCCATTGAATATACTAGCTGTGGACTTTTACAGATGGCATTCATTATGTTGAGGAAGTTTCTTCTATTCCTAGTTTGTTGGAGCTTTTATCATGAAAAGGTGTTGAATTTTGTCAAATGTTTTTTCTGCATCTATTGAGATGATCATTTGGTTTTTCTATCCTTCATTCTGATATATCACATTAATAGATTTTCATATGTTGAGCCATATTTGCACCCCAGGTAAATCCCACTTGGTCATGCTGCATGATCCTTTTCATGTGCTATTGAATTTGGATTGTCAGCATTTTGTTGAGAGTTTTTGCATCTATATTCATCAAACATATTGGCCTGTAATTTTCCCTTCTTGTGGTGTCTTTGTCTGAGTTATGCTGGCCTCATAAAAAAAAAAAAGCTAAGTGTTTCCTCCTCTTTTATTTTTTGGCAGAGTTTAAGAAAGATTGGCATTAATTTTTCCTTAAATGTTTGGTAAAATTCACAAGTGAAGCTCTCTGGTCCTGAGATTTTTTGTTGTTGTTGGGAGCTTTTTATTATTGATTAAATCTTTTTACCATATGTAGATCTGTTCAGACTTCCTATTTCTTTGGGATTCAGTCTTGGTGGGCTGTAAGTTTCTAGGAATTTATCAAATTTTTTCTGGATCATCCATAAGAGACAAAGGATATTATATAGTAACAAAAGGGTCAATTTAACAGGAAGATATAACAATTCTAAATATATATGCGTCCAACTTTATAATAACTATGTATATAAAACATTGATAGAACTGAAGGGAAATATAGGTATAGCTCATTTTATTGTGCTTCACTTTATTGCACTTCATTGATATTTCATATTTTAAAAATTGCTGGTTTATTACATCAGGCAAGTCTATCAAGCTAGTCTGCCATTTTCCCAACATTTGCTCACTTTGTGCCTCTGTCACATTTTGGTAAATGTCACAGGTGACAGGTGACATTTGAACTACATGGGTTTGAACAGCACAGGTCCACTCATACCTGGATTTTTTCCAATAGTAAATACTACAGTACCACACAATTTGCAATTGGTTGAATCCAAAGATATAGAACCAGGGATAAGGTGGAACCACGTATATGGAAGTTTGCTAGTGACAATGTCTCTATTTTGTTTCTCAGAGTGTTTCTTATTTTTGTATCTGATGGGTTTAATGTAAGAAAAATGCCTGCATTTTATTGTGTGAATTTAGATCATCTTGTAAACATATCTATGTCTAGTATCCAAAAAGTCATTTTATATGATGGATTTGGAGCTTTCTAGCTCAAAAGTTTTCAATTCCTAATTGTATAAGACCCAGTGTAAGTGTAAAAGAAAATAATTGACCATGGAATGATAAATCAGTATTAGAGGATTGTGAAGTAATCACTATTATTAAGATATTAACCCTGAAGTTAGGGTTAGGGTTAATGCTGATTAGTGACATAATATTAAAAGATTTTTAGATCCAATATAAAATTCAACAATATTTGGCCAGTCTAGTAGAGCAATGACCTATCTCCATGCTTGTGGATAAAAATTAGACTTCTCACTAAACAGTTTGCCATCTGAAATTTGGTTTCTGAGTTCTGTGCAAGATAATCCTGGAAGAGAATAAAACAGCAAGAGTCTACAGTAGCACTATCATATGTGTCATATGAAATCATAGAAGTCATCACTCCAAAGGCTTCTAAGTCAAAGACAGATGCTAATGAGCTTAATATTGAGATCACAAGCCTGTCATGATTTCCTCAATACAAACTGATTAAAGCAAACATTATGAATATATCAATTAATACATAATTAACATATTTTCTGTCTTCATCTTCTACCTTTATTCCTGAAAAAATATAGCATTTATGTATTTGGCATTTTATATCATTTAGACATCTTTATGAAAAGCATGAACCACTCATTACCCTGGGACCCTTGAAATGTCTTTTGCCATTCTCTATACTGAATGAAATATATAAAGCATAGAAACATCATATAGATAAGAGTTATACATTAAATTAACCTAACCAAGTATTTCTTGGTAAATGCTTGAACTCACTTCCTTGCACTAAAGCAGTTTTCTTCCTTTAGCATTTTAGTAGTCAGAAAGAGTACCCATAAAAATATGACACCTTACAAAGGAGAAAAATAATAGGCCGAAAGCTGAGGAAAATATTAAGGTAAAGGGTGCCCAAAAAAATAGTACCTGAAATTTAAAGTTAGAAGTGAATGTCTACCATGATCTGACAAGATTGGAAGATTGACAGCATATATCTGGGGGAGATTCATGTGAAAAACCTTGCACAGTAAGCAGAGTGAAGAATTTTGACTGACCAAATATTCAGCAGAAGCCATCCACGGTAGAGGAGGCTCTTAATAATCAGGTATAGACTTACATGACCCATCCTTTGCATGTAAGTCAACTCTTTTCCCATCCACCCTGAAGCTTCATCAGTGGACCATATGCTGTCCATCTCAGCGGGGATGGGAACTAGGTATCATACCAACGACATAGGCTTTTCCTCACAAAGGCTGATCTAGCACACCTGGAATCCACCCAAAACAAAGGGCAGCACTAATTAAATCCCTGATTGAACAGATTTATACCATTCTTGGGCATAAGGAGGACAGTTTGGCCACCCAGTGGCTGGTTGAATTGAACCTCTTCTTTCAGATGCGGCTAGTAATTTGTCGTGTTTTATGTGCAATTATACATTCCCTGATTGCAGTATGTCCACCGACACAACCTCCAGCTCTCTCTAGGCCTCAGTATCATTATCCCTTCTCTTGCACCTGCAGGCCTAGGGATGGTAATATTTTCTGATTGCAACCTGTTCACTGTCTTTCATTGGTTCCTTTAACTCTTGATGAAGCTCTGGAAATCGTCCCTTTATTTAACTCTGTCTGGTTAAAGCCTTTTGAATATGCCTATTGTTTCTCAATCATGCTCTGATCATGTGCATGAATGCACTTGTTTAGGCAGAGGATGTATCATAAAATGAGAAACAAGCTGAGAAAAAAATCCAGGAAGCAGGAAGAAGATATATTCACACATGGATGGAGAAAAGTCAAATTGGTAGAAAGAAAAATGGCGATAGAACAAAATATAACAATATCACAGTCAGGATACTGACATTGATACAGTCAAGATACAGAACAATTCCATCACCACAAGGATATCTCACGTTGCCCTTTTATAAATACAAACACTTCCATCCCATCCCCATGCCCTCCTTAACTCATGATAACCATATATTCTCTATTTCTAGAAATTTGTCATTTCAAGGTTATATAAGTGGAATAATATAGGATGTATAACATTTATATAAATATAAGCCTTTCAGGATTGGCTTTTATCACTCATATAATTCTCTCAAGATTTATCCAAGTTGTTGCATGTACAAATAATTTGTTCCTTTTTATTGTTGAGTAGTACTCCATGGTATGAGTGTACTACAGTTTTGTTTTGTTTTTGTTTTTTTTAACCATTCACCCTAGAAGGATATCTGGGTTGATTTTAGTTTGGGGCTATTAAAAATACACCTTTTATAAACATAGATTTTTGTGTGAACATAAGTATTTGTTTTTCTGGGATTAATGCCTAGGAGAGTATTTTATGGGACTGGGTCATTTGGTTGTAGCATTCTTCATTCTTTAAGAAGCTGCCAAACTGTTTTCAAAATGCCTGTGTCATTTTACATTCCAGCCAGGACCATATGAATAATTAACCTTCTCCACATTTCTCATATTTTGTGTTATTACTATTTTATATTTTATCTATTCTGATAGGTATGTAATGATATCTCATTGTGGTTTTAATTTGAATTTCCTTAATGGCAAATGATGTTGAATATCATCTCAGGTGCTTATTTCCCATCTACATACCTGCTTCAGTGAAATGTCTGTCAATGCCTTTTGGTCATTGGTTGTCTTTTACTGTTGAGTTTAGAGTGTTCTTTATATATTCTACATATTAGCCCTTAACTGGATAAGTAGTTTGCCAATATTTTCTTTGTCTATAGCTTGTTTTTTCCTCCTCTTAAAAGGGTCTTTCACAGAGCAAAGGCTTTAAGTGTTAATGAAATCTAATTTATCAGTTTTTCCTTTTATGGATTGTGCTTTTGGTGTCAAGTCTAAGAACTCTTTGCCTGGCCCTAGATATTAAAGATTTTCCCCAATTTTTTCTAAAAGTTTTATAATTTACATTTAAGCCTGTGATATATTTTCAGTTAATTTTTTTTAATAAATTTATTTGTTTTATTTATTTATTTTTGGCTGTGTTGGGTCTTTGTTGCTGTTGCTGTGTGCAGGCTTTCTCTAGTTGTGGTGAGCAGGGGCTACTCTTCATTGTGGTGCATGGGCTTCTCATCGCAGTGGCTTCTCTTGTTGTGGAGCATGGGCTCTAAGAGCACCGGCTTCAGTAGTTGCGGCACAGAGGCTCAGTAGTGGCTCACGGGCTCTAGAGCGCAGGTTCAGTAGTTGTGGCACACAGGCTTAGTTACTCCATGGCATGTGGGATCTTCCCAGACCAGGGGTCGAACCCGTGTCCCCTGCATTGGCAGGTGGATTCTCAACCACTGCGCCACCAGGGAAGCACTATTTTCAGTTAATTTTTGCAGGAGGTGTGAGGTTTAGGTCAAGGTTCATTTTGTTTTGCCTAGGATGTCCAATTGCTCCATCACCATCTGTTGAAAGACTGTCCTTCCTACATTGATTTGTTTTTGTACTTTTGTCAAAAATCAGTTGGCCAAATGTGTGTAGGTCTATTTCTGAGATTTTTATTCTGTCCCATTGATCTATGTGTCTATCCCTCCACCAATACCACATAGTGCTGATTACTGTAGATATATGTCTTAAAATTTGGGTAATTGGATTCCTCCCAACCTCTTCTTATTTTGGCTATTCTAGTTCCTTTGTTTTTCCCCATAAATATTAGAATAACTTTTTCTATATCTACAAAAAGTCTTGCTTGGATGTTGATAGGGATAATGTTAAATGTGCACATTGGCTTAGGAAGATTTGGCATCTTTACTATGTTTAAAAACCTACCCCATGTATAATACTCTGGAATATCCTGTGAGGCTGCATAATCATTCACAATGTGACGTTATTTTATCATAAGGTAAACTCAAAGTCTAATTAAGTCAGTGACACATCCAAATAAAAAGGCAACAAGAGTTCAGTAGTAGCATGCCAGAATATTTCAAGAGTTCAGGGTAAGTTTCAGACACCTGACACAGAAAATTAAGAGTTCTCTGAAGTTCAGTTCATTCCTCTTGGGTTTCACTGTTTTCTCTTCTTTCCATGAACATTCCAGATTATTCTCTGTTTTAGGACATTTGTCATTCCCTGAAAAACTCTGCTTCCAGGCTCTGTGTGGCTGGCTGTTCTTGCAATCAGTTCTCAGTTCAAATGTCACTTCTTCAGTAAGGATCTCCCTGATCACCCAGTCTAAGTAACTCTACTGGTCACCATACATGAATCTGTCTTATTTCTTTCACAGCACTTTTCACAATCACTTTTTGAAGAGTAGCAGGGTATCTTCTGCCCCTTTAAATTACTCACGAGAACGTGATTCTTTGAGAGTAGGGACTGTGTTGGTCTTGTTCACTACTGTCTCCTCTCTGCCTCACGCAGGGCCTGACACACAGTGTGTGTATTGTTCTTCGTTGAAAGAATGAATAAGTACTGTTTGTTTAGGCAGAGAAGACGGAAGGCAGTTTGAAGAGACTATGGCTAAATCAAAAACTAGAAAGCAAGAAAAAATGCTTTAAGCTCCAGTGATCAAAGCAGTATCAGGAGGAAAAGAGATTTTGTGATGGGAACTTTACGCTTGATTGTGGAGGGCTTTGACCTTTAGACGAGGTGATTTTACTTTTGCCTGGAGGTAATAGGAATGTTTTTAACAAGGTTGACGTAATAATACACTCTTTTAAGAAAATTAAGAGGGAAGAATACAACATAATGGGGTAAGAGTTGGTGAGCTCAAATAAAGCAGGATACTATTTGAGATTAAAGACTGATAATACTGCCATGAGATGAGAAGACCCACAAGATGGTCGAGTCAGTAATCATAGAAAGACTCAGTTTAAGGAAAACCTGAGAAGTTTTCTTCAGCTGAGCCTGTTTAACTGCCTCATCAGTTAAAAACAATAGTCCTGAGGGATTCGGGAGATACTGTGCTAAGTCTTCAGTGTCATCTTTCTTTCATTTTTGTTTGCAAATATGTTCCTTCTGTGTCAAGATATTTTTACAGGTAAAATCATTCTACCTAACTGTTAATGAACCTGGTTCCTTCCAGCTTAGTTATATACAAAGTTATTTTCATGACTTTTAGTAAAACTGTTTCCCCACTTTAAAACTAGGCCGATTAGTTGCTGAATCAATCTAGAAAAGGCAATTTATTTGAAATAGAAACAAACCATGTGAATTTTATTTACTTTTAAGCACTCCACTGTGTCATATTGAGGATGTTTTGTACATTTAGCCCTTACTCTATTTTAGTACATCATTTGATTTTAAATGGGGAATAATGCTCACTGGGGCCCTTGATCTTCTTTCCCTGGAGGTTTTGTGGTTCATTGATCATTTTGCTCAATTCGTGTTCCCGCAGTTGTCTATGGCGGTCTTACAAAGTGGGGTCAGCCTAGGATAGCAACAAAGAAATTTTCTTGTGAAGAGCTGCTCCTAGCTCATCCGTTTTACTCACGCCCCAAACAAAAATTCCAAAACCATCTACTGGCAACAGGATTTCTAGGCCAGAGTCTTTTTGCTCAGAATAATTGCCATGATTTTCAAGGACTGTTCTGTATTCTTTTCAGTCAATTCTTAAACCTGGAAGAATACTGCTCCTTGATACTGAGTACCGAGAAGCAGTTGCTGTAGGAAAACCAAATAGTGCTGACATTTCTACTTACCAGGTTTCACTTACAGTTCATTTCAGAGTGTGACAATTAGAAGAAACAAGGAAGGGCTTTGTTTTGTTTTTCCAGACTCATTTCAAGGAACACTACACACAGACTGCCTACACAGTTGTTTGGTTAAAGAAAATGTTTCCGCTCATATTATAGCTGCATTGTAATGGAAAATTGCTCCGGGTGCCAAACCCACCAAGAATGTTAACAGCACCAGAGAAGACCTCTAGACTTGACTACTGTACATTTTTTCTTCCAATATTTCAGCCACAAGTTATAGAGTATAACAAGCTTCTGGAAGTAGAGCTGAAGCAGTCAAAATCAATTTATCCTCATTCTATGCTGATAGGCAACAAGATACTTTCTGAAATGTAAGGTAAATAGTCTCACATGGGAATGAAGCAAGGAAATTCTTTTAGAATTTGGCTCACTGGACTCAGATTCACACCTTTGCTCTAAGGTTTACTCTATAGAGTGTTTGTGCTGGTTATTAAAGTTGACTTGGAAGGTTAAAAAGACCAACAGAGACACTGTGTCTTCTAGGGCTGTTGTGAGGTCTCTTTCTAGAGTTTCTTATAAGGTAGTATTAGAGATATTATTACTTATACATATTATTGTTAAATTACGGTATACCTCTCATTCAATTTCACATCAGAGAAAACTGAAAACTTCTAACAGACAAGGAAATTATTATGTAAGGACTTGCATGGTACAAACTAATCCAAGAAATGAATGATTCATCTTCAATATGCATGAAAGACACCATATTATTAGTCTAATACATAAATAACAGAAATGAATTATATCTATATGTGGCTTTATCTGCATAGATCAGCCTCTGGGATCGTATTTATGAATTCACAGACATAATGTAATTATAAAATATTCATTATTGTTTCATTGTACAAAAGTATAGAAATTACCTTCATAGTCAAAGTTTAAGGGAAAAGCCCCAGTTCAATAAAAGGGTTTGGGCTTTTCCTTTTAGAGGGATTTACAGTACTCATCAGTGGTATAGTTCACATTAGCATCCAGTGACATTGGTTTGTCTGTATATATTTCTAGCTGTCAACAGAATGTCCTCAGGCAATTGCATCCTGATTCTATAGCTATCTTCTATTCTTTTATAATACACAAGGGTCTAATTTTCTATCAGCAAAGCATGAAATCATGTAAGAATGCCACATAACCAGCATGTGCAAACAAGTAGCACGTTTTCTACACATAAAAATGCTTCATAAAATAACAGATAAATTAAATCTTCTTGTTCAAGTAAAGAGCTTGGAAATCAAGACCTTTTACACAAAATTAGAATTTTCTGTACAGAGCTGACAGTGTCATGTAATTCAACTAAATTTGTTCACCACCTTACATGTTAATATGTGTGACCGTATCATTTTTCTTTGATTTACAGTGGAACTGTTTTATATCAGGAACGTTTTATGGTTACAGATAACAGGCGCATTAACTTCATTAAGATCAGTATTTAGCAATTATCAAATTAACAAAGTGATGACTGGAGGATATGACTTGTATCGAACTATATTAGCTTTAACACTCATTCAATGCTGTGCAAGAAAAGGACGTAGAAATCAAGTGTTTCTCTTTACTTATTCATATTTTGGGTACAGTGGGACAGGCAGTCAAAGTAAACATGAATCCTCAAAAATGACATTATAAAATATACTAAATGATGAATTCAAGATTTCTCTTCCCTCTCTGGAACGTATCTAAGTTTGACAAACTGTTTGAAATTATCAATTCAATGATGCCCTTAAAAGGGTTAGCTTTGGCATATATTTAAAATACATTTAAGACATATGTCTCTTCTGCTGCAAGAACTACAGAAAGCTTGGTTTAACATCAGTGATATGACTGAAACTGCTCAAATTATCATTCTCTATATGCATCTCATATTTCCACAACTTCAGGGTATTTTTAAACACTTTCTACATAATGTACAATTTACTTAGCACGTGGCATTCATATGTCTAGCTGTGAAATAACTTGTTGTAATTTAAGCAAACATGTTTTAAATAAAAGGTAGCTAAGGCTTCTAATCTCTGATGTATTGAGTGCAATGAAACCTTCCATAAAAATGGATTTCCCAGGCAGCAAAAGACCATAGAGGCTCCCCTTAAGAAATATATTAATCTCTGATTTACCCTCCTGCATTTCAATAAATCTAACCGACCAATGTCACCAATGATGTGATTCCATTGACATATTAGACTGAAAACAGAGGCCAGGAAAGAAAACTCCATCTATTTTTTTCCTACAAAATCCTTTTTGTTTATTTCTGATTTTCAAACATTAGCAGTCAATATACAGCAAGGCTCCAACTGCTCTTTTTAAAAAAAATAGATTTAGTGAGTTATAATTGACATAGAATATACTGCATATACTTAAAGGGCACAACTTGATAAGTTTTTGCATATGTAGAGTTTGGTGAATCCATTATCACAATCAAGATGATGAATGTGCTGATCAGCCCCTAAAGTCTCCCTGTGCCCCTTAGAGTTCCTCTCTCTCTCCCACCGCTCACTGCAGACGCCACCCTGTTCTCAGGGGTCTAAGGAGCAAAATATTCCTGAAATGTGTCTCTTAGATGCCACAAATAAAATGCTTTGCACAAACATCTGTCACTACATATTAGTTTGCATTTCTTAGGATTTTATATAAATTTCATATAAATTATATACTATGTGTTCCTTTTTTGTCTGGTTTCTTTCACTTTGTGTAATAATTTGAGACTTATTCATGATGTAGCATATATCACCAATGTATTCTTTTTATTGCTGCGTAGTATTCCATTTTCTGGGTGTACCACATTATCCATTCTCCTGTTGTTAGACATTTGGGTTGTTTCCAGTTTGGGGTAGCTAAATCAAGCTGCCATGTGCATTCATGTATAAGTCTTTGTATAGCCATATGCTTTCATATTCCTTCTGAAAATTGCCTAAACATAGAATAGCTGGACCATACAGTATGTACATGTTTAACTATTTAAGAAATTGCTGAGCTATTTTCCAAAGTGGTTGAGATATTTTATGTTCTCCCCAGAAGTATGTGAAAGATTCAGTTCCTCTACGTTCTCACTGATACTCGGTATGGTCAGATTTTTAATTTTAGGTACTCTAATAGGTTGTATAGTGGTATCCCAGTGTGGTGTTAATTTACATTTCCCTAATGACTGTGTTGAGCATTTTTCATCTGCTTTTTTGCTGTCTATATATCTTCTTTGATGAAATGTCTGTTCCAATCTTTTGCCCATTTTTTTAATTGAGTTGTTTGTTTTCTTCTTACTGAGTTTGAAGATTTTTATATATTCTGGAGACTAGTATTTTTATCAGAGGTATGAGTTGCAAATATTTTCACCCAGTATGTTGTAATAAAGACAACTTTAGCCTAAAAAAGTCACTGATGTGACTCGGGAATGCTTTTGACACTTAGTCTTTGGCAGGAGAGTAAACTCAACTTTCAACTCAAGGGACACTATAAGTGAGCCAACAGGCACTTCCTGCCACCTACATATACTGGAAAGAGACCTGAAATGGCAGATAATTATTTCTTCATCTTTAATTTCTCAGTTTGTCAGTAGATGGAATAAGTCATAAGATTACCTCTTTTATTTTCCCACCAAATTTTGTATACCTCTCTGTTGAAAGCTTCCAAGTGATTGTAATTGCCTGTTTCCACATCTATATCCCCATTAGACTTATGTTTCTTGAAGAGGGTGTCATACCTTTTGAAAACCCCAAATCTCCATGATCTAACAATGTTTGGCATTGTCATGTACTCAACAAGTATGTTGTGAAAGAATTAAAAGGCCCTCTTCCTGTATTGTCAGTGCACATGGCAAAAATCAAGTGACACTTTCAACTTACAATTTCTCCCTCCAAGCAATAGTTAAGTGGCATCAGTCCCAGCTGCCAAGTGGTAACACAAGAGAAAGTAGTCTCAAAAGTCCAGAAGTGTCTGCTGCCATGATCTTCATCAAATAAAGAACATTCATGTCCAACTCTTAAATAATTACTGAACCAGAATATAAAGTGCTACAAGTTCTTTTGTATTCTGAATACCAGAATTGGACTGGTTTAAGGGAAAAAGAAATAATGAGATTTTTCCCTGTGGAGAAAAGCAAACCTCTGAAGGTTGTGAAAATCATCTTCCATAATGTCTAGAAATTCTGGCTACCATCTTCTCCTATAGCCAGATTTTCTCCAAGCCATTGCTTTTAATTTTATTTTTTTCTGTGGATTTGTCCAATCAAATGGGCACTAAGAAACTGCCCAGTGGCCTATTCTCTTGACTGAGGTAGGATGGGATGAGTTAACTGCTCTGGTGCTTCCTGAACCTGCAGTGTCCATCCTGCGAGCTACAATCCTCTTGGAGTGGGGGAAAGCTGTGAAATGATCGCAAGGGATCCCTTTAGCCAAAAGTCTTCCAAGCATGACCCATAGATAGCATAATAAAGTAATCGTGTGTGTGTGTGTGTGTGTGTGTGTGTGTATGCACAGTTGACCCTTGAACAATGTGGGAGTTAGGGATGCCCACCCATTGTGCAAGCAAAAATCCACCTCTAACTTTACAGTTCGTCCTCCATACCCACTGTTCCACATCCACCAATTCAACCAACTGAAGAGGGTGTAGCACTGCAGCATTTATTGAAAAAAAATCCACTTATAAGTGGACCCACGTAGTTCAAACTCATGTTGTTTAAGGATCCACTATGTGTGTGTGTATGTATATATGTATATACATATATATGTGCATGTACATATATATGTACATATACATATATACATACATGCATACATAAATACATGTATATAAATATTGTTACGTACTAACATTTTACAAATATATGTAAATGCTGTTGTGATAATAAAGTTAGAAGTATCATTGAATTAAAGTCACTTTGTCAGCATGTGTTTTTTTCAAATAATTCACATGGAAGTTACAACTACTGTCTAATATAAACCTTTGATTTTTTTCCCTTTAAGAGTAGTCCTTGTCCTGAAAAGCATTGGTAATGTATATGGAAACATTTAAGAACACATTTTTCAGTTCTTATCACAAGGAAACTTGTCTCAAGAGTTTAGATAATGCCAAATAAATAGCAGTGTAGTAAAGCAACTGTTGGTTGGATATATATACTGAGCATTGTTAACTGAGTCCTGACTAATTTGGTACAAACACTATGAGATACAGACATTTTATCTCTAGGAAAAGAACATGACATTTAAAGGAGTAGATTAGGGAAAAGGGTTTAGGCATTTTAAAGAGGTAATTGATTCATTGACTGATGAAATAATCAAAAGATGCATTGGTTAAAAATGTTAGTTTAGAAAATATAATAAGCCTCAGACACTAATAAATAAAATAAATAAATATAACCTTGCATGTTTGCAGTTAAGCTTTCTCATCATTTATTACTGCCCTACTTTCCCTCCATATGGAGAAAAGTGTCAAGGAGAAAATATACTCAGGAATGATTGTAAAACCATGGATTTTAAAGTTGTCAAGAATTTTAAGTTATTCTAAAAAGGGCAGAACCTTTCATGAATAGGAAAAAGCTGAAACCCTTGATAATATCCAAGAAAATTTTCCTCATGAATTTTGAGACAATTCCATCAAAAAGTTAGAGGAAGAAAATAAATAATAAACCCATAGAATAAAAATAAAAGCTTAAACAATGGTGGAAACTATGGAAGTATCAGGAAAAGAATCAAAGCCAGGTAGTGTCTTTCAAATGTAGACATCTCAGATATGTCAAATCTAATTTCAAAAGAATATACTCAAAGATGTTTATAGTATATAAAGGCAACATTTCAGCAGAATAAGTTGTTTACATCTCACTAGGTTTTTCATGGAATTCTATTAGTCAAGATAAATGTAAAATAATATTTTAAGAAGATTAAATCATATGAAAAAATTACTTCAACCTGGATAACAGTAGAAATGGGATGAGAAAGAGAGGAAGACAGAAAGGATTGAAAGTGATAATGAAGCAGGGAGAAAAGCATAAACTCGTAGTTAGATTTATTAAAAAGGGCTTAAAATAAATGAGTTTGTTAATTTTTGGTCTCTATGTAATAGCACTTTCATGAATTCCAAGCTTTTTCTTCATGTCAAGATGCATAGAACAAGAGACTGCCTACTTGTAGCCTCAGGGAGAAGGAAGGTCATCAAGATGCTAGATAACCACATCCTGATGGGAAGCCAGTACTGTCAGCAGGTACACTCCACCATTTCATTTGGAGAAAGGAGAAAAAGGTGATCAGTCCCTTCTGAACGCCCCTTCCTCTCTATATCAGCAGTACAACACCTGCCAGTGTTCCAGGATGAAAGGAAGAAGGCAACCACAGAAAAACCATCTGGCTTCTGACCACCTGAGAGGACTTTCCATCCAGGAGATTGGATGGCTGTAGGATCATGAGAAGAAGTCCTTAAATCCACGTGTACACCAAGTTCTTTCTGTAGCTTAATAAACAAAAATACAACTTCTATCCTTGAAAGAGGGCACTCAGCCTCCAAAAGACCAGGAACCCTGACCAACTGATGTTTACTTTGTTCACTCATCCACAAGTGTTGATGAAAGGACAGATATACTACAGGCCCTGTGCAGGCTTTGGGAGCAAAAAGTTGAGTTGGACATCATCTCTACCCAATAGGGACTCTAGTCTGCTCTGGTGGACCATCAGGCCCCAGAGCATAAGTCTTTGCCAGCCAATCCTATAATTTAAGAATTAAAATCTCCCAGCATATTTCACTCCTTTCTCTCTCTACTTTCTCTCTATGTTACAGTCAAAAACAGTGGCTTCTTTCCCCAGATCCGTGCATTCTTTTTCTTTTGACTAAAGAAGAGTGATCAAATGATGGCATTCAATGAAAATAGTCCAACCGTCCTTATAAACTTGCTATTGGGTGAGAGACAAATCTTTCTTCTTCTTGTCATAATTGTTATTTTTGCTTTCACACAACATCTTGGTCTACATAATTATTACTTTACAGAAGATATAACTTGAGCTCCAGAACACTGAGTTCCTGTAACATGAAATTTCTTGCTTGAAAGTCCCCTGACACACTGTTAAATATTAGTCCGTTCTTCTCCCTCCAGATAGGGTGTCATTGGCAAAGGAGAACCAATTGTACTTTCAAAAATTTCAGTTTAAGAAATTCCAAAATGACCCTGAGTAACTTCGCTAATTCTAAACTAGACAGGAAATTTCCGGCTAACCTCAACTCCTTGTGTTTCAGTTAAGCCTTCTTCCTTCTGACCATATGGCTTCGAACAGCAAATCGTTCTCTGTAATGTATTGTGTCCTTAAAAACAATAATACTTATGTGACTGCATAAAATCAAATAATATTTACTGTGCCCATGCCAAATGCGATGATAATTAATATCTCTAAAATACTGAATAACGAGATTACCTCAGAATTCGAGTATATTCCTTTACTAGTTGAATATTTCAGTTTCATAGAAAGGGGGTTTAGCTTTTTCATAATGTAAAAAAATATATAGAGAGAACAGAGTATTTCAAATGTCTAGGTAGCTTCTACAGTTTCTAGAAGAGATTTTCCAAAATTCTGTGTATAATGTCAGGATTAGGGAACAGAATTTAATACTTCTTATTTGTGAATTTGATGTTAACTGTAATGAAAAAAAGGTTCAGTTTCACTCTGTAAATTCAAAAAGAATATTGCAAAATGAGTTTTTTTAAACCACCTGATAAATTTGCAGAAATTATCAAAATAACCAGGGTCCTAAAGTTCAAAGAATTTACTCCAAAAATAATTTATATGCCTGAAAAATACATTCTTTAAAATAATCTGGGGAGGAGATGAGTATGGTGAGAAAATCCTGTATTTATATGTGAATTCTTCTTTTTGAAAAACAAAAGTACTATTATAATGTAAGTGCAAGTAATTCCCAGGAAAACCATTTGCTCCTATAGCTATCTTTTAAAGCTGCCTTAATGATTGCTTTGCAAAGTTGATTGTTATCATCATTCCCAAGAAGGAGTCTGACATTTTATCAATATCGCAGTATTTTCAAGGAACACAAGAATTAGCAGTGAGCCACTTCCAAGGATCTTTATTAGGCAGAGATTTAAACTGACAATTAACCCATCATCAACGTAAGTAGATGCTCATATCAGATTCAGTCCAGTCAAACTATTCTGAGTATTTATAAACTGTAGATTCAGAGCAGATGTATACATATCTTCCTAATTTACCATCTTAGAGACGTTATGCACTTTTTCTCAGAACATTCTAAAATCTCGTGGCAGGGTTTTTATTATATGCAAATTAACAACATTTGATTAGGTCCTGAGGCAGCTTCACCTGTTCAGAGGAATAGCAATGGGAAGTAAGGAAGAATATTTCATCACTGAAGTGTGTGTTCCCTTGGGGGACACCACCATTTGATTTTGACATTTATTTGTCCTGTGCTTTAAAGGACGAAACTACAGTTACACTTGTTTTTCCTACTGTGCAGTGGGCATGGTGTCAGAAAAAATTAAATCAAAGATAGTATGTTTGTACACAAAACAAGCTCTAAAACCAAAATTATTAAACAAATCCCCAGTTAAAATCATAGTGCATTAAAAACAATACTGTTTGACTAATACACAACATTGAGTGTGTATAGAAGACATCCATGAGAACCCAACCCTAAAAAACAGGACGACATCCATTGCAGTGTTGCCTTGGCTCTTTGTAGCCAAAACAGTGTGTTCAATACTTGATTACCAAGTTCCTGTTTGCCTTATTCCATTTTTAGAATCCTGAAACAAGTGTGTTCCCTGATAGTTAATTTGGTTACTACAACAATAAATAAATGTTTGCCAAAATATGTTTGGTTACATTTAAAATTTTTGCAATCTATTTAACATTTGAAACCTGTAGCACTTTATTGTTCTCTATCATAAAATCATTTACAACCACGTGAATAGTTATATTCACCTTTTTCACAATTGACTTGGTCATGTTAAAAGGAAAATATTGGAAAATATATTTCATTTGTCCATTTATCAAAATACAAATACCTTTGCAAATGATTATCCTGAGCAAGAAATACAAGGGAAGAGACTGATAGCCAATGACAGCTATAATTTTTCTTAAGGATGGAGTTAGTACTTATTGCCTAATTAGCCTTATGTCTAACAGTTGTAAACAATTTACTAAAGAGCTACAAATTAAAAATTTCCTGGAAATATTCTGAAATATATCTCTTCCCAAATCAATGATTTTGTGTGTCTCTTTAATTAAAGAGAATAGTTGCAAAGCACATTCTTCTTCTTTAGATAGCCAAATAAAAACCTAAATTACAACCCCCCCCAATATTCTAGAATTGATGCATTTCTGTGGATTTCAGGAAAAAATACCATTTTTATATTTTATTTTATTTTTTTATTGAAGTGTAGTTGATTTACAATGTTGTGTTAGTTTCTGCTGTATAGCAGTGACTCAGTTTTACACATATATACACTTTTTAATATTCTTTTATATTATGGTTTATCCCAGGATATTGAATATAATTCCCTGTGCTATACAGTAGGACCTTGTTGTTTATCCGTTCTGTATATAATAGTTTGCATCTACTAACCCCAAACTTGCTGTCTATCTCTCCCCCACCCTCCCTTCCCCTTGGCAACCACCAGTCTTCTCTATGTCTGTGAGTCTGTTTCTGTTTTGTAGTAAGTTCTTTTGTGCCCTATTTTAAATTCCACATATACGTGATATCATGCTGTATTTGTCTTTCTCTTTCTGACTTACTTCACGTAGTATGATAATCTCTAGTTGCAACATGTTGCTGCAAATGGCATTATTTTGTTCTTTTTTATGGCTGAGTAGTATTCCATTGTAAACATGTACCACATCTTCTTTATCCATTCATCTGTCTATGGACATTTAGGTTGCTTCCATGTCTTGGCTATTGTAAATAGTGCTGCAATGAACATTGGGATGCATGTATCTTTTCTAATTATGGTTTTCTCCAGATATATGCCCAGAAGTGGGATTGCTAGATCATATGGTAGTTCTATTTTTAGTTTTTTAAGGAACCTCCATACTGTTCTCCATAGTGGCTGCACCAATTTACATTCCCACCAATAGTGTAGGAGGGTTTTCTTTTCTTCACACCCTCTCCAGCATTTGTTATTCGTAGACTTTTTAATGATGTCCATTCTGACCATTGTGAGGTGGTATCTCATTGTAGTTTTGATTTGGATTTCTCTAATAATTAGGAATGTGGAGCATCTTTTCCTGTGCCTGTGGGCCACCTGTATGTCTTCTTTGGAGAAATGTCTGTTTAGGTCTTCTGCCTATTTTTCAATTGGGTTGTTTGTTTTTTTTGTTGTTGAGTTGCATGAGCTATTTGTATATTTTGGAAATTAAGCTCTTGTTGGTTGCATTGTTTGCATATATTTTCTGCCATTTGATATGTTGTCTTTTCATTTTGTTTATGGTTTCCTTTAATGTGCAAAAGCTTGTAAGTTTGATTAGGTCCCATTTGTTTATTTTTGTTTTCATTTCTATTGCCTTCTTTTAGATTTTATATGTTTGCATTGTGTGTTTTTTCTAAACCTCATAAATCTAAATATGAATAAGAGTTATGTATCTGACACATGAAAAGCTGGTTATGATGTCAATAGTGTCAAAGAGAAAACTGTGACCCAGTAGTATGTGCTCAAACTAAAAAGTAAGATAGATAAAATCCTCTCTAACTAAGACAATCTTAAATCATGAATGATGTAGCTGTTATGAATTATTACGGATGGTCCCAGTAATTTAACCAAAAATAATCTTCTTACTATATTCCCAAAAGCCAAGTATTCTAATAATTTAAAGCTTTGAAATCTTTCCTGTAAAGGGGAACAAATTACCTTTTTAAAAGGCCAAATGTTTGGCTTCCCTGGTGGTGCAGTGGTTGAGAGTCCGCCTGCCGATGCAGGGCACACTGGTTCATGCCCCATTCCGGGAGGATCCCACATGCCATGGAGTGGCTGGGCCCATGAGCCATGACCGCTGAGGCTGCGCATCCAGAGCCTGTGCTCCGCAACGGTAGAGGCCACAGCAGTGAGAGGCCCGTGTACCGCAAAAAAAAAAAAAAAGGCCAAATGTTGAACCATAAGCTTCTTTTTCTATCCCTAAAATGATCCCTTGTTTAGTTTTAATTAGAAATATTTGTAGCAAAATTTGAAATCATTAATATGGAAGGAATGTTTTAAGGAATGAATTAAGCAGTAAGCCTGGCAAATCTTTATTTTATTCATTTGATATTTTTTCCCCTTCAGAGGGAGTAAGCCACTCCATGATGCATTTTCTAGAATGGCCCTGAAAAGTGAAATCCAAAGAAGTAAGAATTAAAATAAAGGGTCTAGTTCTTTACAAATCAACTTATGAATGGACGATCAAAACTTTCTTAGATCAACTCACGTAGTCAAAATGCAATAATCACACAACTGCCACTCCAGGACAGCAGCAGTCCTCTTTTTGTCTACAAAAGCATGGCGTTTTTGTTGTTTTTAGTATGAGCTTGGTTCATCTTACTTCTAGGGGGATGCATTTAATGGGTTTAGAAATTAGCTTCTGCTAATGAGACAAAAGAAAAAGTAGCCAGTGAGATAGCTGTGCTACAAAAGGATCAAGTGAGATTATGAGCATGACAAAGCTTTATGAACAGGCAAATACAATACCAATGCAGGATGTTGTTTTTATGAAAATTTGAAATCTAAAAGATGTTGAGGAGAGGTTGGAAGAGGAAACTAAATACATGCCACACAAGCTGGTAAATATGAATCATTTGAACTTGATCTCCCCGGTGAGGCTGTAAACTTCCTATGAGCTGAGAAACATCTCACACCCTCTGTAGTGCTTTAGAGTGGGCATGGCAGTGATAACCCTTGCAAGGCCTGGGGCCACTCAGAGCTCTTCAGAACATCGTACTTATGAGACCCTTGAAACAAGCTTAAAGAAACAAACTAATTGCCATTAAAATTTGTATTGATATTATGATTAGAATCCTGGTAATATCCCTTGGAAAGTGGAGAAACATTATGATGTAGGGAAACACATGCCTGCATTGTAGCAAACCAGTGTGATGGGCAAAAAGGAAGTGAATCTGGCTTTCACATCTTAAAGAAAACATGATTGTGGCCTTTCCTCAATGCTGCCTTTCCTCACTTGGACATTTTACCTTGGATCAGATTCACCTCCGTTGACATGGGAAGCACTCACTAAATTCTGGCTGAAGAGAATTGATCAAGCATACAAATACCCTTTATTCCTGACCAGGTGCTATTTTAATGTGTTTACATAAGAGTCAGACAATTTCCTTAAGGAAATCATGCACATTCTATACTAATACTGATTCTAGCCCAGGTGAAGCCTGGCGACGTGGCCCAGACTTGCAGAGGGAAAAGCCACAGCAGCAGTGGCCCTGTGTGAATGTAAGCAGATACCTGCTCCAGCGAGACACATGCCACTGCATCAACCACAGGAGCATCCAGTCAGGTGTGAGTTAGGGAAAGGTCTGTACCCAGGTTAGATGTCATTTCTATAGCTCTAACTATCCAGTATGCAATCTGCAAACACAGCTGAAGATTTGAAGAAAGAATTAGAAGCACATTCCACTGAAAGTGCAGGACCCACTGAGAGCCAAGTAAATGTCTTTAAAAGCTTTAAATGATTTGCCTTTTCCCCGCAAATCAAAAAAACCTATTCAGTTTTCAAGAAAATCATTCTCTTGTGAATTTCCGAATAGTTTCTCAATTTCACTCATTCTATTCATTAGTTCCAACTGTGTCTTAAGAAAACATAATCCACCAATTATAGCAAAAAATACATTATCCAAGTCGCTGAAAGTTTTTGTAATGATAGAAGGTTTTCTCTTCAGATTAAAAATAAGCAGAGAAATTTAAAAGGTCTTTTCCTCCATATTTTCCTTGAGACATTATATAGTACAGGCATGTATAGAAAAATGAAGAGGATTGGTTAATCAGTTTAAAACATCAAATGTGAATTGTTCTTCCTTTTTTTTAAGTCTTCAGTAATAAGAACAGACTAAAGATATGTATTGGCTTGCTCTGAGAGGCATTATCATTATAAGAGTGAAACAGTGTTAGATATTGCAAACGAGGATTTTATAAAATAGAACAGAAAAATTTGGTGCAAGTTTATTCAGTGTTGAGCTCCAATAATTTGACAGGCATTGTGAGGCATTTAAATGTGGTTCCTGCCCTTGTTTCCTTATTAACTGCTTTGGTTTTTTGTTAATAGATCTGATTAGCTCCTGCGGCTTTGAAAAAGAATTTAAAGCCCGGAACTTTCACAAATCCTAAGCAAGAAGCATATATTAGCTCTTCAAAGCATATTGATATATTTTTTAACTGTGGATTTTAGCTTTCATGTGATAAAACTTTTAGTGATTTCCTTACCATGTCTGGTTAAGGCTTAACTTCCTCATTTACATATTTGATGTCTCTCAGGAGACAGACAAGCTTCAAGTTAATTATCTATGTAGTTGTAAGAACTCTTGTTTCATGGTTAAGAACTCTTCAAAAGAAAACTAATAGTTATTAAATGTTACACTGAGTCACCAAAAGTAATCAGGATACACAATGAGAGGCACTAAACAGACACTTAAATCTAATAAAAACCTCATATTTTTGCAAGATAAATGAATATAAATCAATTAAATCTCTTACAGTAATTTTCAGGGAAAACAGCCACCAGAAACCAAACAGCTAAAAGCTCTGCTCTAGAGAGTGATTAGGCTCTGCTGGAAGCTTGTGGAAATCACTGTAACATTCTGGATGTATACCCATTGAACTCAGATTCGTAATAGAGCTGTAACTAAAGAAATGCCATAACAGAATAAAGTCCAGCGTCTTCTCCAGCTAACGTGTATTTGCATGCATGTGTATGTGTGTGTGCGCTCATATATACATACATGTACACACATACATATACACATATACTGTGTTATTCATAGATAAACATAGGCTTTATTTTATATAACAAAAAAAAAATCTGTGGAGAGAAATGATAAATAATCTCTGAATCTGAAAGTCTATTACGAGCAGTTTTATGGAATAACAAGAAAGAGAAGAAAGAAGGGCAAGCGTTAGACTAGAGTTGCAATTGGGAAATTGGAACCACAGCTATCAGGTGAGTTAATTAATCTGGGTATCATTCAGTAAATGAAAATGTGCCATCTATTTCACAAGGGCCCATTGTGTCTTGCATGTGAAACAAATTTACCCTGTTTGATTAAGGATTACTGATTGCCTCCAATTTATTATATGTATCCTATAATTAAGTCACAATGAATTCGAATGAAATGGGGATGGTCTCCTCCACAAAAAAGACAACAAGCTCATTCTAGGAAGACCTTGGGGGTCATTCAAGAAGCAATTAAATGTTCTCCAGGGTGCATTAAAAGGAAAAGAGCCTGGTGGGCTGAACGGCCTCTTCTTATGTTCCAGCCTTCTCAATATTCTCCTGCTTTTATGGAGACAAATGAAACCATGTCATAAAATAACTCAAGGCATTATCGGCCAGGGAAACAATGCTGTCTGCTCTTATACTAAGGAAAACGTCACCAAGACAATAATCTATGCTCGGCAGAAGGTAAAGAGGTGCATGAACAAAGTGATGTGCTATGTCAGAATCCATTTATAGGAGGGGTTCTAAACAAATCAATGTGCTTTGAAATATTGTATATGATCTTTGAGAATTACTCATTAATTTTGTTTCTGTGTGCAAGTAGGATAAAAGCGTATTGGCACGTGAACATAAATGAAATGGTCCAAGATCAGTATCTGTGTTGTATTTGCAGATATATTTTTCCATATTTTTATAAGTGCTGTTAAAAGTGAACACTATAAAAGAAAAGCTATATGGAACACTTGTTAAAAGTGGTGAGAAAGACTTTATTCAAGATTATTATATTTGGGGAGAAGATTGACATCTCAAAGGGGTAGAGAAAAGAATTTACAATTGCAATTTTTTTAAGTAAAACAAAAGAGCGGTCAGGGGCCATTATCAGAAGAAACACGGCAAAAGTTCAGGCAAGCTTTAGACTGTCTTGGTCAGTACAGTGTTCTGAAATTAGGGTGGCCTCACACAGAACTGAAAGCATCCCGGCTGAACAATCCCCTTTATAAATGCATCTCTTTGGGAAACACATGCCCTAAAATATGCCAGCCTGCAAAGACTTAATATGAAAATTTAGATGACTGGAGTAACGAAAATATAATAATTAGAAGATTAGTTTTTCACATTCAACAATAAATTTTGTTTACATATAACTCAAATTGTGAAAATCTTATCAACTAATATGTGACCCCAAAATTATAAAGACTTCACTGTTTTTAGCCGAGTCCCAGAATGAGCACATCTGTACATGTTATAACGGAAAAATAAATTGCAGATGGAATCTTAAGAACTCAGCCCAAATCTCAGCGACGTATGTCAGTTGTTCCATAGACTTGGGAAGATTGTTTATCCTCTCTGAGTTTTATTTTCCTCATCTTTAAACAAAGACAGAACTTGCCCTGCTTACCTCACTGTAGATGTAAAAATGCCCCCAAAACGTGTAAAATGTGTCATGAAAGGTGTCACCAGAGAGAAAAGCAGAGGTCAGGTCACAATGGACCTGAAAGCTAATTTTAGGAAATTTTCCCTGAAACCTAAAAGCAATAGGAAACTGTTGAAGGGTTTTTAAGCAAGAGGGTGGCATGATATGATTTTCATTTGCAAAAAAATCACACTATCGGCAGTGTGGACAATGGGTTCATCCAGAGCAATACCAGAGATGACAAAGCATGTAGGGCCTGGGGGTCAGATCCAAGTGTGGAAAGCACTGAAGCTGAGGCCTTTTGTAGCTTCTCTATAAGACAAAGACTACAGCATTCTAAGATGAGGCCATTTGCAAAGACCTGTGGAAGTATAGAACCCTAAAGCTAAAGCTTCAGTTAGCTCAGCAATAAATTGGCCTCTGAGGAGGGTGCTAGAATAACAATATGGATGTGATAATGGTAAACTGATGCAGAGCATTCACAGTGGGGATGAGGACCATCAAGAGGTGGGGGACAGAATCAGTGGGACATGATGCCTCACAATGTCAGGGGTAAGAGAGGAGTAGTCAAGGAAGATGCCTGGGTTTCTGGCTGAGTGGATTCAGACCTGTAGAAGGCAGGATTAGCCTCCGGCAGGAAGGAAACACCTCTTCTTTTACAACAGGAGGGAGGAAGGAAGCTTGAGCGTGGATGTATGGGTGAGGATTTTGTTGATGAATTGAAGGGTTCCCACATCCAATGGTGAATCTCTTATGAGGGGAATCACCATACAGGAGGGCACTATGTCAGAAAAGTGGGAGAAGGCAGAAATGTCAGTGCTGCAGAGACCAGGAAGGTGAGAGCTCAGGAAATTTTCCCAAAATTTCTCTGCTAAAAACCCTCTGGATGGACAAACAGTGGGCTAACCCCAAAGACATTCAGACAGACCATCTCCAGCGGAAGAGTCAGCAGATAGAGACATAAATTGGGTTCCTAGGAAAAGAGGGTAGCCGGGAATCAAGGAGAGATTGATGTGTTCACAGTTTTGCTTGGAGCAGCCCTGGTTGTCATCCATACACAGCTTTGTTAATTCTTTCTGTGGCTCAAATAATAAATAGAATGATTCTCTTTGATTTACATGTATTTTAAAAAAGTGAGGCTTTCATAGGTTAGAGCTAAAATAGATGATGAGAAATGTCCACTTATTTGACCCTGTTACACAGTCTTCAGCAGCATGCTCTCCCTGTCGGGAACCTCTTAGGTGAACTCATCCGTTCCAGTCACCCTGGTCTGTCCTCTGTTTCCAGGGCACATTATTAACTTTTGTACCTCTTCCTTTGTTCCTTGCCTAGAATATCCTTTATCTTCTCTCTCTTTATCCAAGCCCTACCTTCCATCAAGGTCAGGCTCCAGCGCCTAGGCATTCAAAAACCCTTCTCTGAGGACCAGCCCTGGGAGATTTTTCTAAACTCCTATAAATGTGATGATTTACACAGCTGCAATGATTTACACAAATAGATGCAATGATCTACAGAGATGCTCCCTTCCCTTGTTATTTTATCTTCAGTATATGTGCCTTCCTTTCCAGACAGTAAGCATCTCAAGGGCAGGAACCTTACTTAACCCATGGCTCCTGCCCCCTTACCTCACAGCACGATGCTCTCCCATTACAGGGTTGAGATAAGATAACTAAGTGGTAAGAAAATCCATGCATGTGAATTTTGTTAAGCACACCTTAACTAAAAGAGTGCCTCTGGAAGGAATTTCAGGTTTCATAACAAGCTGGTGAAATATTTATGAACAGAATGGACTTTCTACACCCCTTAACTAATACAAGTTAGTTATAGGACCAGCCCTGGCAGGAGGAAGATGATTAAAACTGTATATTTAAACATAAGAATAGTTTTAAGATATTAATTTTTTTAAGTCTTGTTCACAGTAAGCTTATTGAGAAAATACCCAGGTTAGTAACAAAGGATATTTTGAGTGATGCCATAAATATTTACTAGACTAATGAAATCTGAGGAACTGACCCCAATGACTGAATAAAAGTTGCTTTTCATTCGGAGATGTCCTTTGAGCAGCTGTCTCGCATCTGAGCACACATCTGTGCTTACAAAAGGAAAAAGAAAAAAATCAAAGAGCAGACAAGTAAAGAGGCCACCTGCCCGAGCCAGTCTGGACACAGCACTCAGTGCCAAGCAGCTGCTACAGAGCTTCTTCCTCACAGCTGGAAGATAAGGGGTGACTGCACAGCTGGCTTGGAAGGTCGCTGTGTCAGTACCCCTATTCCTCTTCTGGGCTCTGCTCCCTGGGTTCCGGCTCTATCACGAGTGGCAGGTGCATGAAAGAATCAAACTCCCCAGAAGACAAAGGTCAGATGAGCTGTGAAAGTTTTCCATGTATGTATATATTTTCTTTAGTGCGTAGGCTAATACTCCTGAGAAACACTCTGCCCAGACCTCACTTCCAAGGTGAGTTGTAGGATCCAGAAAATAAAATAAATAAATAAGAATCCAAGAAATTTCGTAGTGCATTAACATCTAAAATTGGGAAATAGGTTGTTTCCTCTGGGGCCATATCCTCTGAGTTTTTTGACACAAATTTCAGGCAATAAAAAATAAGTAGAGACAAATAGGACTCAATTTATAAATTAGGTTAATTTAAGAACCAAAAGAGACAACAAATGCACAGAAAATCAAAATGTAGGGCAAAAATATATGCTCAGAGTTTCTGTGAAGCCACAACTTGAATACTGCAACAGCTCTGAAATACTTGCTTGTTTTACTGTTTGAAAGGCACAAAATGAAAAGGGGCTGGGAAAGAATGGAAAGTGTTTGCAAACTATAATGCTCTTCACACAACAGGGAATCTACTTAAACTCGTGCTCCATAATGGGGTTCCTCTGACCCGAGCAAATACAAACATTTACCTTAAGAACTTCTCTCTGAGGCTACCTGTTTGATTGCACTAAAGACCGTCTTCTCTCTACTGGCTCCTGGCACAAAATCAGATCAAGAATTATGAACTCTTTTCACAATTGCTTTCTTGCCTATGTTAAGAAAGAGCAGATATTTTTAAAAATCGCCCTCACATTTCCATTTCTTAAAGTCTAAATTCAAGTTAAATAAGCAAAATTCGTTCACTCCGGGATGGGCTTTTTACCCAAGGACAGAACTTGGTTTACCTCATCATGGAGGTGCTCACTCTGAGGAAAGATTGTCGCGTCTGCTCAAGTTCAATAAAATAATGTTTTCACATGAAAAATTAGTGGAAATGTAAAGAGAATAAAAGAAATTGTAGGTGGAAATCTTTGTAACTTTGGAATGAGAAAGGACTTTTTAATCAAGATCCAAAAAGCTCAGCAAGGAGAAAACTAAACTAAAATTTGGGATTTCTTTTCATCAGTTACCATAGACTTATGATGGACAGACCAAGAAAGTTGAAGACCTTTTAAAAACAAAAATTAATTAGGGATGAATATCCCCACTCCAAAAGAAACTCCTACAAAAGCGCAAGGAAAGACAGGAAACCTGATAGAAAAAAATTGAGCAAAAGACAGGAAGAGGAATTCACAGATGGGAACATTAATAGCTAAGAAGTGTTTGTAAAGGCTCAACCTAATTACTAGAAAAAATGCAAATTAAAGTGCCACTTCAGATTTATTAGATGTGTAAAAATTAGAAAGTGGAGTAATACCAAGAGTTAGCCAAAATATGGAAATAAAACTAGTACAGTCATTCTGAAGAGCAATCTGGCAGTACTTAGTGAAAATCTGAGTGGTGTAACCAATAGCCCAGCAGTCCCTCTGTGGGATATATCCCTGGAGGATCTCTTACACAATTGCTTAAGGGGACATTTAGAAGAACATGTCACATTAGTGGTGGTGGAAGAGTTGGCATCAAATAAGATGTTCATGAGTAACAGAGTAGATAAGTAAAATATGGTGAATGCAAACTGGAAAAAAATTTGCCTTGCTTAGAAGCAATGAACTAGAAATGCAAAGAGCAAACATGGATAGATCTTAAAAATGCAGTGTTAAGAAAGAAAAAAGGAAACAATATAAGATCTAAAGTAACATAGTGTTTATGCAAGTTAAAAATGCATAAATACATAAAATACAGTGTATAAAAGAGAAAAAGTGATACCTATGGGGATGATCAAGTACCTTAAAATTATCAGAACTTAAAAATCATAATTATATTGAGGTTAAGTCCACCTTTAATCTGAAAACAACTTAGTAATATTTACAATGAATGACATCCTTACTTCATAGCTGAATGTAGAAAAGTAAGTTACATCGGTTCATAGAGCACATTCTACCTCAAGGAAGGAGCCTTCACTCTGCAGACCAGGATTTCCTGGGTCCCACTCTTCTTAATCATGCTGCAGGAAAACAAAGGCTAGACACGATCTGAATCAGGAACAGGATGCTAAGAGTTGGACTGAAGCTTCCACCCAACTTCCTCCCAAAATTTATCACTAAATTTTTTTGAATAAAATTAGTAAAACTTACTAAATACTCATCCTAAATAAATCTCTAATATGTCACATCACTTTATTAAAAATAAGTCTTACAGAAAAGCTCTTCACATTGATAGCTAATGCTATAACGAAATTTATTAAAATTTATTAAACTTGTATAAAAATAAGCCAAAATAATCTATATTGTAAACCAAGCAAGTAGAAAGAGGTTCTGCTCTTGAGAATTTCAATATGCAATAGGAAAATTAAATGCGTAAGAGCATAAGAAGGCACATAGAGAGAAAGCATTTAAATAAGTACAATATAATCCTGAAATGAAAATGATGTTGATTACAATGCAATGAAACTCCTTCTGTAAATCAATCAATTATGTAGAAGTAAAGCTGCTTTTATGATTCTGTCCCATACTTTATGTACTTTATGTAGTCTACAAAGATTACTTGAGTTTAAGAAAGAAGTCTGAAGCAGTGTTCAAGTTCATTCATACAAAGTGAGGTAAAAGTTGCTATACATTTGGAAAATAAGAGGTACAATAAAATTTAATAAGAAATTTCCCTTGAACATTGGTGCTTAAGTAAATTAAATTAAGATTTTAATTATAAGAGAAAGTAGAAGATGTCATTATAGATTCTGAAGAGGATTCAATATATTTTAAGGTTGATACCATTTCTTCCTGATATTGTCTAATTTCACTACAAAAGGTAAAACTTTCATTTTATTTAATGAAGATATTTCATTAGCTTTATTCTTATATTTGCGTGACTTGACTGGTATCATCTGGGATTCTCAATCAGCAAAAGGAAGAGAGAATAAAAGTAAGAGAGATGAGTTTTTTCCTGAGGCAATAACTTAAAAAATGTCCAAAGGAAAAAATGAAGAGATGGAAAGTGCTTAAGAAGTAATGGAGTGTAGAGTTTTAGCAACTTTCTGAGTTAAAGTTATTGGAGTTAAACACCTACTCACTGTGGTTAGAGCTTGGACAAATTATTTAACTCCAGTGTCTAGTCCTGCAGTGGATGTTTCTAGAAGATGGGACAGGAGTGGGAAGAGGTTTTCCTTTCTTCTTTGTCCTTTTCTATACTGTTATTTTTTATATATGTAGTGTTACTTGATAGTTATTTTGAGAATGGGGCCCATTTTATGTCAAAGACCTTTCTTTAAAATACATCTTTTACTTTAAACCAGAAGAAACAAAAAAGAATAGACAACCAGCAATTAGAATTAGAAAGTAATTAGAACTTAATGATATTATAAAATATTTGATGAGTAGGTAGAATTGACTTGAAGAGTGGTATTTGGGAAACTAAATTGTAATTAGTGTGGCTCTTGGTCACAGTTTTTGCCTAGGGGAGGAAAACATATGGTTGAGCAGTTTGTGCACTGCACAAAGACTCTCAGCCAAAGCAGTAGGGGAGCTGGATCTAGGCTAGATTGCTTTCCCTTTCCCTGATGGAGCTCCATTTTCTAATTCATGCAAAGGTATACAGAATGTAATATACATAATGCAATGTACAGTGAAGTGGTCCTATTTCCCACCTAAATTCCAGAAGAGAGTTTTTCAAATCCTCTCTTTTCCTAAAGAGCCAATAAATGCTTAGTCAGAAAAGATCTGCCCTTGCAAAAGAGAAGGCATTAAATCCGACTATGTGAACAGAGAAACTTGCTTCTTTCCTACTGTACTTCCTGGGGAAAAAATGACATGAGTTTGCCTGGGCTCACAGATGCCTCAGCGTATTACATCTATACCACCTTAGCCTCAGTTTAGCTGCTAACCTCAGGTCACTGAACTATACATATCTGGGAGTCTTATTCTGTGGGCAGGGACAGCTACCTCCTTTGCCTGATGGAAGATGACGCTTTGTTAAGGAGCTGCTATTCTAAAGATAAACCCTACTCCAGCTGCCAGGAGCTTCTCCCAAAATTTTATTAGTAACAATTTTGTTTCATGGGTGATTCAACTTGTCAAATGAATATATAACTTTGTTCTCTCAGTATTCTAAATATCTGTTGGAACTTGGTTCTAAGTAAATTCTGAATTCAGCCTCCTCTTGATCAGAACAATGACTCCAAGCTCAGCAGTATCCTTTTTGTATCTTTTTATTTTATTGAAGTATAGTTGATTTACAATATTGTGTTAATTTCTGTTGTACAGCAACTTGATTCAGTTGTAGATATATATTCTTTTTCATATTCTTTTCCGTTGTGGTTTATCACAGGATACTGAGTATAGTTTCCTCTGCTGTAAAGTAGGACTTTGTTGTTTATCCATCCTATATATACTAGTTTGCATCTGCTAACCCCAAACTCCCAGTCCTTCCTCCCAACCCCGTCCCCCTTGGCAACCAAGTCTGGTCTCTACATCTTTGAGTCTGTTTCTGTTTTGTAGGTAGATTCATTCGTGTCATATTTTAGATTCCACATATAAGTGATATCACATGGTATTTGTCTTTGTCTGACTTACTTCACTTAGTAAAATAATCTCTAGTTGCATCCATGTTGATGCAAATGGCATCATTTCATTCTTTTATATGGCTGAGTAATATTCCACTGTATATATATACCACATCTTCCGTATCCATTCATCTGTTGTTGGACATTCAGGTTGTTTCCATGTCTTGGCTATTATAAATAGTGCTGCTATGAGCATAGGGGTGCATGTATCTTTTTGAATTATAGTTTTGTCTGGGTATATGCCCAGGAGTGGGATTTCAGCAGCATCTTTTGACTCAGCTTGCAATAAATAATAAAGGTCCATTCTTTCTCATATAGATGTAGAATTGTGTATTTTTATGTTATTATACTTATATATCTCTACAAATGTGGAATACATGTAATTATTTTTAATAGAACATTTAATAAATCCAGATAGGCCATTCCCTCAGAGAGCATTAAATAATAAATTGGTACTTGATTTTTTTTCTCCTGAAAATGACATAATGAAAACCAGCAGTCCTGTCCTAGAATAAGTAAATGATGTAGCGGCAAATGAGCTCTTTTTCAGTAGCAGAACTGACAGAGACTGTATGTAGAATGCAACCAAGCAGAGAGCTGCAGAAATGAGAGACTAATAGAAACAAGGTTAGGTTGGGTCTCAGGTTCCAGTCATTATTGAATATTCTTCTATGAAAGTGTGAACTATCCTGTATTGTTCCCAGCTACCTAAACCAATGGATTTTCTCTTTCTTCATCTGGTTGAATTGGGTGTCTGTAAATTGCAATCAAAAGAGACCTAATTAACAAATACTACCTTAATCTAAGGAACCAGAGCCTACCCACCCCTTACAAAGTTGGTAGAAACCTGGTCACAGAAATACCCCCATCTACCATGGGGCACAGACTGAAGCAAGCACCCTCCCCAGCAAGGAGAGAAAGTTGGTGCAAAGAACCAACTTCCATGATCTGGATGGACCAATGTTGATTTTGTTGCATAGCTGTACATATATTTTGTCAAGATTTTTAGCTAATCAGCCTTTAATGGAAGCCAGTGAAGTTTTTATCCCTTGCTAAGCTAAATCTGTTCCTTCTCTGCCAAAGGAGAGCAAGGAACACACAGGTAGATCTCTGTAGGATAAAAGTGAAAGGTTTTCCTACAGGGGCTAAAATTACACAACAAGCCCCCTTTTCTGTATATGTACATCTTTTGCATGACTGTGGAGGGGAGGGGTGATGTTATTTATTTATTTACTATACCATCTTTATTGGAGTATAATTGCTTTACAATGGTGTGTTAGTTTCTGCTGTATAACAAAGTGAATCAGCTATACATATACATATATCCCCATATCTCCTCCCTCTTGCATCTCTCTCCCACCCTCCCTATCACACCCCTCTAGGTGGACACAAAGCACTGAGCTGATTTCTCTGCACTATGTGGCTGCTTCCCACTAGGTATCTATTTTACATTTGGTTGTGTATATATGTCCGTGCCACTCTCTCACTTCATCTAACCTTCCCCTTCCCCTTGTCCTCAACTCCATTCTGTGTCTTTATTCCTGTCCTACCCCTAGGTTCTTCAGAAGCATTTTTTTTTAGATTCCATATCTGTGTGTTAGCATACAATATTTGTTTTTCTCTTTCTGACTTACTTCACTCTGTATGACAGATTCTAGGTCCATCCACCTCACTACAAATAACTCAATTTCATTTCTTTTTATGGCTGAGTAATATTCCATTGTATATATGTGGCACATCTTCTTTATCCATTCATCTGTAGACGGACAATTTGCTGGCTTCCATATCCTGGCTATTGTAAATAGAGCTGCAATGAACATTGTGGTACATGACTCTTCTTGAATTATGGTTTTCTCAGGGTATATGCCCAGTAGTAGGATTGCTGGGTCATGTGGTAGTTCTATTTGTAGTTTTTTAAGGAACCTCCATACTGTTCTCCATAGTGGCTGTATCAGTTTACATTCCCACCAACAGTGCAAGAGTGTTCCCTTTTCTCCACACCCTCTCCAGCATTTATTGTTTCTAGATTTTTTGATGATGGCCATTCTGACTGGTGTGAGATGATACCTCACTGTAGTATTGATTTGCATTTCTCTAATGATTAGTGATGTTGATCATCCTTTCATGTGTTTGTTGGCAATCTGTATATCTTCTTCGGAGAAATGTCTATTTAGGTCTTCTGCCCATTTTGGATTGGGTTGCTTGTTTTTTTGATATTGAGCTGCATGAGCTGCCTGTATATTTTGGAAATTAAATCTTCATCAGTTGTTTCATTTGCAAATATTTTCTCCCATTCTGAAAGTCCTCTTTTCGTCTTGTTTATGGTTTCCTTTGCTGTGTAAAAGCATTTAAGTTTCATTAGGTCCCATTTGTTTATTTTTGTTTTTATTTCCATTTCTCTAGGAGGTGGGTCCAAAAGGATCTTGCTGTGGTTTATGTCATAGAGTGTTCTGCCTATGTTTTCCTCTGAGAGTTTTAGAGTGTCTGGCCTTACATTTAGGTCTTTAATCCATTTTGAGTTTATTTTTGTGTATGGTGTTAGGGAGTGATCTAATCTCATACTTTTACATGTACCTGTCCAGTTTTCCCAGCACCACTTATTGAAGAGGCTGTCTTTTCTCCATTGTATATTCTTGCCTCCTTTATCAAAGATAAGGTGACCAAGATAAGGTGTGTGGGTTTATCTCTGGGATTTCTATCCTGTTCCATTGATCTATATTTCTGTTTTTGTGCCAGTACCATACTCTCTTGATTACTGTAGCTTTGGAGTATAGTCGAAGTCCAGGAGCCTGAATCCTCCAGCTCCGTTTTGCTTTCTCAAGATGGCTTTGGCTATTCAGGGTCTTTTGTGTTTCCATACAAATTGTGAAATTTTTTGCTCTAGTTCTGTGAAAAATGCCATTGGTAGTTTCATAGGGATTGCACTGAAGCAGTAGATTGCTTTGGGTAGTAGAGTCATTTTCACAATGATGATTGTTCCAATCCAAGAACATAGTATATCTCTCCATCTGTTTGTATCATGTTTAATTTCTTTCATCAGTGTCTTATAGTTTTCTGCATACAGGTCTTTTGTCTCCTTAGGTAGTTTTATTCTTAGGCATTTCATTCTTTTTGTTGCAGTGGTAAATGGTAGTGTTTCCTTAATTTCTCTTTCAGATTTTTCATCCTTTGTGTATAGGAATGCAAGAGATTTCTGTGCATTAATTTTGTATCCTGCTACTTTACCAAATTCATTGCTTAGCACTAGTAGTTTTCTGGTAACATCTTTAGGATTCTCTGTATATAGTATCATGTCATCTGCAGACAGTGACAGTTTTACTTCTTGTTTTCTGATTTGGATTCATTTTATTTCTTTTTCTTCTCTGATTTCTGTGGCTAAAACTTCTAAAACTATGTTGAATAATAGTGGTGAGTGTGGGCAACCTTGTCTTGTTCCTGATCTTAGTGGAAATAGTTTCAGTTTTTCACCATTGAGGATGATGTTGGCTGTGGGTTTGTCATATATGGCCTTTATCATGTTGAGGTAAGTTCCCTCTATACCTACTTTCTGGAGAGTTATTATCAACAATGGGTGCTGAATTTTGTCAAAAGCTTTTTCTGCATCTATTGAGATGACAGCATGGTTTTTCTCCTTCAGTTTTTTAATATGGTGTATCACATTGATTGATTTGTGCATATTGAAGGATCCTTGCATTCCTGGGATAAACCCCAGTTGATCATGGTGTATGATCCTTTTAAAGTGCTGTTAGATTCTGTTTACTAGTATTTTGTTGAGGATTTTTCCATCTATGTTCATCAGTGATATTGGTCTGTAGTTTTCTTTTTTTGTGACAACTTTGTCTGGTTTTGGTATCAGGGTGATGGTGGCCTCATAGAATGCATTTGGGAGTGTTCTTCCCTCTGCTATATTTTTGAAGAGTTTGAGAAGGATAGGCGTTATCTCTTCTCTAATATTTGATAGAATTCGCCTGTGAATCCATCTGTTCCTGGGCTTTAATTTGTTGGAAGGGTTTTAATTACAGTTTCAATTTCAGTGCTTGTGATTGGTCTGTTTATATTTTCTATTTCTTCCTTGTTCAGTCTTGGGAGGTTGTGCTTTTCTCAGAATTTGTCCATTTCTTCCAGGTTGTCAATTGTATTGGCCTATGGTTGCTTGTAGTAATCTCTAATGATCCCTTGTATTTCTGCAATGTCAGTTGTTACTTCTACTTTTTCATTCCTAATTCTGTTGATTTGAGTCTTCTCCCTTTTTTTCTTGGTGAGTCTGGTTAATGGTTTATCAATTTTGTTTATCTTCTCAAAAAACCAGCTTTTAGTGCTATTGATCTTTGTTATTGTTTTCTTCATTTCTTTTTCATTTATTTCTGATCTGATCTTTATGCTTTCTTTCCTTCTGCTAACTTTGGGGTTTTTTTGTTCTTTCTCTAATTGCTGTAGATGTAAGGTTAGGTTGTTTATTTGAGATGTTTCTTGTTTCTTCAGGTAGGATTGTATTGCTATAAACTTCCCTCTTAGAACCACTTTTGCTGCATCCCATAGGTTTTGGGTGGTCCTGTTTTCATTGTCATTTGTTTCTAGGTATTTTTTGATTTCCTCTTTGATTTCTTCAGTGATCTCTTGGTTATTTAGTAGTGTATTGTTTAGCTTCCATGTCTTTGTATTTTTCACAGGTTTTTTCCTGTAATTGATATCTAGTCTCATAGTGTTGTGATCAGAAAAGATACTTGATACAATTTCAATTTTCTTAAATTTACCTAGGCTTGATTTGTGACCCAAGAAATGATCTATCCTGGAGAATGTTCCATGAGCACTTGAGAAGAAAGTGTATTCTGTTGATTTTGGATGGAATGTCCTGTAAATATCAATTAAGTCCATCTTGTTTAATGTGTCATTTAAAGCTTGTGTTTCCTTATTTATTTTCATTTTGGATGATCTTTCCATTGGTGAAAGTAGGGTGTTTAAGTCCCCTACTATGGTTGTGTTACTGTTGATTTCCCCTTTTATGGCTTTAAGCACTTGCCTTATGTATTGATGCGCTCCTATGTTGAGTGCATAAATATTTACAATTGTTATATCTTCTTCCTGGATTGATCCCTTGATCATTATGTAGTGTCCTTCTTTGTCTCTTGTAATATTCTTTGTTTTAAAGTCTACTTTGTCTGGTATGAGAATTGCTACTCCAGCTTTCTTTTGATTTCCATTTGCATGGAATATCTTTTTCCATCCCCTCACTTTCAGTCTGTATGTGTTCCTAGGTCTGAAATGGGTCTCTTGTAGACAGCATACATATGGGTCTTGTGTTTGTATCCATTCAGCCAGTCTATGTCTTTTGGTTGGACCATTTTATCCATTTACATTTAAGGTAATTATCAATATGTAGGTTCCTATTACCGTTTTCTTAATTGTTTTGGGTTTGTTATTGTAGGTCTTTTCCCTCTCCATTGTTTCCTGCCTAGAGAAGTTCCTTTAGCATTTGTTGTAAAGCTGGTTTGGTGGTGCTGAATTCTCATAGCTTTTGCTTGTCTGTAAATGTTTTAATTTCTATGTCTAATCTGAATGAAGCCTTGCTGGGTAGAGTAATCTTGGTTGTAGGTTTTTCTCTTTCATCACTTTAAGTATGTCCTGCCACTCCCTTCTGGCTTGCACAATTTCTGCTGAAAGATCAGCTTTTAACCTTATGGGGATTCCCTTGTATGTTATTTGTTGCTTTTCCCTTGCTGCTTTTAATATTTTTTTCTTTGTATTTAATTTTTGATAGTTTGATTATTATGTGTCTTGGATTGTTTATCATTGGATTTATCCTATATGGGACTCTCTGCTCTTCCTGGACTTCATTGACTATTTCCTTTCCCATATTAGGGAAGTTTTCAACTATCATCTCTTCAAATATTTTCTCAGTCCCTTTCTTTTTCTCTTCTTCTGCTGGGACCCCTACAATTCGAATGTTGGTGCTATTAATGTTCTCTCAGAGGACTCTGAGACTGTCCTCAATTCTTTTCATTCATTTTTCTTTATTCTGCTCTGTGGTAGTTATTTCCACTCTTTTTTTTTTTTTTTTTTCGCGGTATGCGGGCCTCTCACTGCTGTGGCCTCTCCCGCTGCGGAGTACAGGCTCTGGATGCGCAGGCTCAGCAGCCATGGCTCACGGGCCCAGCTGCTCCGCGGCATGTGGGATCTTCCTGGATCGGGGCATGAATCCATGTCCCCCGCAACAGCAGGCAGACTCCCAACCACTGCGCCACCAGGGAAGCCCTATTTCCACTCTTTTATCTTCCTGGCCCCTTATCCATTTTTCTCCCTCAGTTATTCTGCTATTGATTCCTTGCAGAGAATTTTTAATTTCATTTATTGTGTTTTTCATCATTATTTGTTTGCTCTTTAGTTGCTCTAGGTCCTTGTTAAACGTTTTCTTCTATTTTCTCCATTGTATTTCCATGATTTTTGATCATCTTTACTATCATTACTCTGAATTCTTTTTCAGGTAGACTGCCTATTTCCTCTTCATTTGTTTGGTCTGGTGGGTTTTTACCTTGCTCCTTCATCTGCTGTGTATTTCTCTGTCTTTTCATTTTTCTTAACTTACTGTGTTTGGGGTCTCCTTTTTGCAGGCTGCAGATTCATAGTTCCCGTTGTTTTTGGTGTCTACCCACAGTGGATAAGGTTGGTTCTGTGGGTTGTGTAGGCTTCCTGGTGCAGGGGACTGGTGCCTGTGCTCGGTGGATGAGGCTGGATCTTGTCTTTCTGGTGAGCAGAACCACATCCAGTGGTGTGTTTGGGGGTGTCTGTGAAGTTATTATGATTTTAAGCAGCCTCTCTGCTAATGGGTGGCATTGTGTTCCTATCTTGCTAGTTGTTTGGCATAGGGTGTCCAGCACTGTAGCTTGCTGGTTGTTGAGTGGAGCTTGGTCTTTGCGTTGAGATGAAGATCTCTGAGACAGTTTTCTCCATTTGACATTATGTGGGGCAGGGAGGCCTCTGGTGGACCCATGTCCTGATCTCAGCTCTCACACCTCAGAGGCTCAGGCCTGACACCCAGCCAGAGCACCAAGACCCTGTCAGCCACACGGCCACAATAGCTCTGTCAATATGTCTTCATCAACCAAATGAGCAAACCCAATGTGGGACCCAGGACCACTCACTTGGTGGAAGGAATCCCAGGTTCAGGGAGGGGACAGGCAGAGTACAGATAATATCTGGATATTGCTTGACACTTTACAGACTGTTCTCAATGGATTTCCCTTCTTTGCTGAGCTTTAAAGCTTCCAAGATCTTGGCAGCTGGGAAGTGAAAGGCAGAGGTAGGGAGCACAGGGCAGGAGCAGCTCCTGGGCATGTGCCCACTAAAGTGGCTGCCTGAGGGACCCCGGGGTGATATTATTAAATGTTTCTCCTGTGGAGGCTGCAAGCCAAGGGCCTGCTTCTATTGGTAGATGAAGTCTCTCCTGAGGCCCATCTATCAATCACTCACAAAAGAGTGATTTCTTGTCCTTAGATAAGAGATGTGAAAGAAAGAAAGAAACAACTATATTTCTTCCTCTAGATCTTCCTATTGACTTTGAGACTTCCAGATGCTTTTGAAGGTGCTTACAAGGGGCAGTGATCAGACATGGCCTCTGTCCTATAAGGACAGGGAAGTGGGAACCCAGAAAAGGGCTATGGTATCCTGGTAATAAAATGTTACAAGCTGAAATTAAGTTCTACCCCATAAGCCAAATAGTCTAGTTTATCTATCAATACTTCTCCTAATTTATTTCCATTTTGTTTTCCTTTAATCAGTTCCTGTCTGAATGTCTGACTTTAGCTGCACTGCAGGTTACAAAGGTAAAGACTATGATCAGAGTGGAATAGCCAGAAAAGAACTACACCTACATCTTAGAACAAAATTAGGATCAGGGTGAGAGTTACAAATATGGTAGGGATAAATAGGGTAAAACCACCCAAAAAAAGACCATAAAATCTACCTGCTCCTATTCAACAACTGATTCAGTTTCCTTATACCAACCCTGAAAAATTTTCTTCTTCTTTTACATAGAAGGAAAAAATACCTATTACTTCTAGAGCCACAATACCATGTGAGTTTACAATTATAGAAAGTTTCTTAAATAGAAACACCAGGGTGCTGTAATTCAATATACTTCCAGTTTATTTGGACATATACAGTAACATGGAAGAAACAACTCCAGTACTATTTGTTAGTCTATAAAGAACTAAGGAAAATAATGGCTAAAATTTTGTTTAAAACAAGGTAATTATTTTAAATATTGTAAAATAACAAATAAAAAGCTTTTTAATGAGTTCATCATGTTTGGGGTATGTTAAATGATGTTTTTCAATTATTTGATTAGAATAAAAAATCAAGTTTCGGTGCAGTTATTCCATTATTATAAATGAGAGGTAGAGTTACCACTGGCTTTGGCCAAGTTTTCGTAAAAAAATAATCTTCTAATACACTATAAATTACTATAAACTCCTCTATAATTAATACTTGAGGATTCAGGAGAAGATGGCAGAAGAGTAGGATGCGGAGATCACCTTCCTCCCCACAGATACATCAGAAATACATCTACACGTGGAACAACTCCTACAGAACACCTACTGAACGCTGGGAGAAGACCTCAGACCTCCCAAAAGGAGAGGGGATTAAGAGCTCTGCTTAAAGGAGCTCCAGAGACGGACGCAAGCCGCGGCTATCAGCGTGGACCCCAGAGACGGACATGAGACGCTAAGGCCGCTGCTGCAGCCACCAAGAAGCCTGTGTGTGCAAGCACAGGTCACTATCCCCACCTCCCCTCCCGGGAGCCTGTGCAACCCGCCACTGCCAGGGTCCCGTGATCCAGGGACAACTTCCCCAGGAGAACGCACGGCGCGCCTCAGGCTGCTGCAACGTCACGCTGGCCTCTGCAGCCGCAGACTCGCCCCGCATCCGTACACCTCCTTCCCCCCGGCCTGAGTGAGCCAGAGCCCCCGAATCAGCTGCTCCTTTAACCCCGTCCTGTCTGAGTGAAGAACAGATGCCTTCAGGCGACCTACACGCAGAGGCGGGGCCAAATCCAAAGCTGAACCCCGGGAGCTGTGCGAACAAAGAAGAGAAAGGGAAATCTCTCCCAGCAGCCTCAGGAGCAGCGGATTAAAGCCCACAATCAACTTGACATACACTGCATCTGTGGAATACCTGAATAGACAACGAATCATCCCAAATTGAGGAGGTGGACTTTGGGAGCAAGATATATTATTTTTTCCCCTTTTCCTCTTTTCGTGAGTGTGTATGTGTATGCTTCTGTGTGAGATTTTGTCTGTATAGCTTTGCTTTCACCATTTGTCCTAGGGTTCTGTCCGTCCATTTTTTGTCTGTTTGTTTTTTTGTTTGTTTACTTTTTAAATTTTTTTCTTAATTATTTTTTATTTTTTATTTTAATAACTATTTTATTTTATCTTACTTTATTTTATTTTATCCTTCCTTTCTTTCTTTCTTTCTTTCTTTCTTTCTTTCTTTCTTTCTTTCTTTCTTTCTTTCTTTCTTTCTTTCTTTCTTTCTTTCTTTCTTTCTTTCTTTCTTTCTTTCTTTCTTTCATTTTTTCTCCCTTTTATTCTGAGCCATGTGGAGGACAGGCTCTTGGTGCTCCAGCCAGGAGTCAGGGCTGTGCCACTGAGGTGGGAGAGCCAAGTTCAGGACACTGGTCCACAAGAGACCTCACAGCTCCACGTAATATCAAACGGTGAAAATCTCCCAGAGATCTCCATCTCAACACCAAGACCCAGCTTCACTCAACGACCAGCAAGCTACAGTGCTGCACACCCTATGCCAAACAACTAGCAAGACAGGAACACAGCCCTATCCATTAGCAGAGAGGCTGCCTAAAATCATAATAAGGCCACAGACACCCCAAAACACACCACCAGACGTGGACCTGCCCACCAGAAAGACAAGATCCAGCCTCATCCACCAGAACACAGGCACTAGTCCCCTCCACCAGGAAGCCTACACAACCCACTGAACCAACCTTAGCCACTGGGGATAGACACCAAAAATAATAGGAACTACGAACCTGCAGCCTGCGAAAAGGAGACCCCAAACACAGGAAGATAAGGAAAATGAAAAGACAGAAAAACACACAGCAGATGAAGGAGCAAGGTAAAAACCTACTAGACCTAAGAAATGAAGAGGAAATAGGCAGTCTACCTGAAAAAGAATTCAGAATAATGATGGTAAAGATGATCCAAAATCTTGGAAATAGAATAGAGAAAATGCAAGAAACATTTAACAAGGACCTAGAAGAACTAAAGAGGAAACAAGCAATGATGAACAACACAGTAAATGAAATTAATACTTGAGGATGCAGAATTGTATGCATTCATTATATGCAAGTAAATTACAGCATATTATATATAAATTCCCCTTGCTGTTATTGTTTTTGAAAGGGAAGAGAAAACAGCTAACATCTTGCTATACTGGGTTTTTAACTCTACCTGCTATGCAAACATGCACAGATTTTTTTTTAATGAAATGAAAACAAAATAGGTATTTTCTGGTCTAATGAGCTATTTCCATCAAAATAAATTCCCCAAATGGAAGTATTACAAGGCTCATGCTAAGCATAACAATAATGCTTTGTGTATTTTCAGAAGCATGGCAATCCCCCAGTAATATACGAACTTTGAGAGCCAAGCCTACAGCTGCAGCAAATGTTCTAACAAGTGTATTCTTCACTTCTAATCAGAGCAGCACCCAGGGGCCCCCCAAACAAGCAACGTGAATAAAAGCTTGAGGGGAAAGAGAAGTTCGACCACAGTGGAATCTCCCACTGCTTGAAATAACAGGCACTTTCAGTGGGTCGGGTTTTATTATCTGTTACATAACATCTCAAGTTTAGTTATTTCAGCAAGAGAGGAGGATTTACAGGTGGATTTTATTCAGGTTATTCACAAAATATACTGCCCAAAATATGGAATGTCATGATGAAGGCAAACAAAGATGGCACAGAATAAACAAAGTAGTATTCTTTATCTGGTCGACTACCCAAACCTACCTCCTATCCAGTGTCATTGTAAGGATCAAATTAAATAATATATTGAAACACTTCGGAAACATTCTGGAAATATGGTCAAAACCACAGCTGGTTAGACATCAGAGTAATGTTCTTTTTTTTTTTTTTACATCTTTATTGGAGTATAATTGCTTTACAATGGTGTGTTAGTTTCTCTTTTATAACAAAGTTAATCAGTTATACATATACATATGTTCCCATATCTCTTCCCTCTTGCGTCTCCCTCCCTCCCACCCTCCCTATCCCACCCCTCTAGGTGGTCACAAAGTACCGAGCTGATCTCCCTGTGCTATGCAGCTGCTTCCCACTACCTATTTTACGTTTGGTAGTGTATATATGTCCATGCCTCTCTCTCGCTTTGTCACAGCTTACCCTTCCCCCTCCCTATATCCTCAAGTCCATTCTCTAGTAGGTCTGTGTCTTTATTCCTGTCTTACCCCTAGGTTCATCATGACATTTTTCTTTTCTTAAATTCCATATATATGTGTTAGCATACAGTATTTGTCTTTCTCTTTCTGACTTACTTCACTCTGTATGACAGACTCTAGGTCCATCCACCTCATTAAAAATAGCTCAGGGCTTCCCTGGTGGCGCAGTGGTTGAGAGTCCGCCTGCTGATGCAGGGGACACGGGTTCGTGCCCCGGTCTGGGAAGATCCCACATGCCGCGGAGCGGCTGGGCCCGTGAGCCATGGCCACTGGGCCTGCGCGTCCGGAGCCTGTGCTCCGCAACGGGAAGAGGCCACGACAACAGTGAGAGGCCCGCGTACCAAAAAAAAAAAAAAAAAAAAAAAAAAATAGCTCAATTTCACTTCGTTTTATGGCTGAGTAATATTCCATTAAATATGTAAATATGTGCCACATCTTCTTTATCCATTCATCCGATGATGGACACTTAGGTTGTTTCCATCTCCGGGCTATTGTAAACAGAGCTGCAATGAACATTTTGGTACATGACTCTTTTTGAATTATGGTTTTCTCAGGGTATATGCCCAGTAGTGGGATTGCTGGGTCATATGGTAGTTCTATTTGTAGTTTTTTAAGGAACCTCCATACTGTTCTCCATAGTGGCTGTATCAATTTACATTCCCACCAGCAGTGCAAGAGTGTTCTCTTTTCTCCACACCCTCTCCAGCATTTATTGTTTCTAGATTTTTTGATGATGGCCATTCTGATTGTTGTGAGGTGATACCTCATTGTAGTTTTGATTTGCATTTCTCTAATGATTAATGATGTTGAGCATCCTTTCATGTGTTTGTTGGCAGTCTGTATATCTTCTTTGGAGAAATGTCTATTTAGGTCTTCTGCCCATTTTTGGATTGGGTTGTTTGTTTTTTTGTTATTGAGCTGCATGAGCTGCTTATAAATTTTGGAGATTAATCCTTTGTCAGTTTCTTCATTTGCAAATATTTTCTCCCATTCTGAGGGTTGTCTTTTGGTCTTGTTTATGGTTTCCTTTGCTGTGCAAAAGCTTTTAAGTTTCATTAGGTCCCATTTGTTTATTTTTGTTTTTATTTCCATTTCTCTAGGAGGTGGGTCCAAAAGGATCTTGCTGTGATTTATGTCATAGAGTGTTCTGCCCATGTTTTCCTCTAAGAGTTTGATAGTTTCTGGCCTTACATTTAGGTCTTTAATCCATTTTGAGTTTAGTTTTGTGTATGGTGTTAGGGAGTGATCTAATCTCATACTTTTACATGTCCCTGTCCAGTTTTCCCAGCACCACTTATTGAAGAGGCTGTCCTTTCTCCACTGTACATTCCTGCCTCCTTTATCAAATATAAGGTGACCATATATGCGTGGGTTTATCTCTGGGCTTTCTATCCTGTTCCATTGATCTATCTTTTTGTTTTTGTGCCAGAACCATACTGTCTTGATTACTGTAGCTTTGTAGTATAGTCTGAAGTCAGGGAGCCTGATTCCTCCAGCTCCATTTTTCATTCTCAAGATTGCCTTTGCTATTCAGGGTCTTTTGTGTTTCCATACAAATTGTGAAATTTTTTGTTCTAGTTCTGTGAAAAATGCCAGTGGTAGTTTGATAGGGATTGCATTGAATCTGTAGATTGCTCTGGGTAGTGGAGTCATTTTCACAATGTTGATTGTTCTAATCCAAGACCATGGTATATCTCTCCATCTATTTGTATCATCTTTAATTTCTTTCATCAGTGTCTTATAATTTTCTGCATACAGGTCTTTTGTCTCCGTAGGTAGGTTTATTCCTAGATATTTTATTCTTTTTGTTGCAGTGGTAAATGGGAGTGTTTCCTTAATTTCTCTTTCAGATTTTTCATCATTAGTGTATAGGAATGCAAGAGATTTCTGTGCATTAATTTTGTACCCTGCTACTTTACCAAATTCATTGCTTAGCGCTAGCAGTTTTCTGGTAGCATCTTTAGGATTCTCTATGTATAGTATCATGTCATCTGCAAACAGTGACAGCTTTACTTCTTCTTTTCCGATTTGGATTCCTTTTATTTCTGTTTCTTTTCTGATTGCTGTGGCTAAAATTTCCAAAACTATGTTGAATAATAGTGGTGAGAGTGGACAACCTTGTCTTTTTTCTGATCTTAGTGGAAATGGTTTCAATTTTTCACCATTGAGAACGATGTTCGCTGTGGATTTGTCATATATGACCTTTATTAGGTTGAGGTAAGTTCCCAAGGTAATATTCTTAGGGGATGAGTAGTCACTGGAAGGGGCATGCAAGAATCTCTAGGTGCTTACAACATTCTTTTTTTTTTAAATCTTGATGCCAATTTTACGGGTTTATTTAGTGTGTAAAGATTCAGTGCAGTGTACACAAAAGCATGCATATTTTATCTCGATTATTTTTCAGTTAAATTTTTCTTAAAAACATTGTTAATGTCAATTGTGTCAAACTCAAATGCCTACAGTGTCTAGTCCAGACATATACACGAATATGCAGGATGGGTTGGCCTCCTTTGAATGAATAAATGTCCCATCTAAAGGGACATATTATTCAGCCCCATCCTTTGTGGCAGCTGGAACTCAGAGGCCCTGTTGTGCCAGACTTTCAAGAAAACATGCACATTTAGAATTTGCATTTGGAAAATCACTACTTTTAAATGTAAGCAACCGTTCAAAATGTTTAAAGCTCCATAAAGCTCTCAGGGACAAGGAGGCTAGTTGTTCTTGAACTCAGCACTGTCAGCACTGAGAATCAGTCCTGAGGTACAAGCCATCAAGCATGATGTAGCAAAAATGGGGAGTCAAGGTAATACCCCCCACTGATCAGTTATACAACCAATTTCCTGGAGAATATTACCCAATCTCTTTTTTCAATGGCTCTGCCAGTATTATGATAAATGGAAAGTCTTTGTACCTAGGCTTGTGGGCTACTGCTGGACAAGAAGACATGACAGGTGACACTAGATGGCACCCCATCCTACCCACAAAGAGCTGTGTTTTTAACTTGTTTTTGTAATTTTTTTGTCATTTGGAAATATTATTCAAAGGGTTATCATACAAAAGGATATTGTCAAGTGTCATTATTGTCTCAACAGTGCCTGCATTCTAATGGGAAATAAGCTTGACCTTTGAAATGATAAGGATGTAATTTAGAAACTGAAAAGAAAGAAAATAAAAAGCTGATTCTGTAGTATATCCAGGGCTTAATTATGACAAAGGGAATTAGTGGAAGGCTAGACCCTCACGTGGGAAGGCCTCAGGAGCATGTTTGAAGAAACTAGTAGAATAGATCTTTGCCACCCCTTGTGGAGATTAGAAAAAGCTAATTTCCGTAGCTGTGGATATCACAGTTCCACCCTTTCCTGCCCTGTCCCTCCCAGACCTTCCGTGTGCAGTGCTCAAGATGATGGAACTTTCTGTATTTGGTGCCAATTTTTGGTTAGATTTGTTTTCCGTAAAACCATTGTGCACGCATCAGTAATTTCAATGTTTTATTTATTTAAAGTGTGAGAGTTTGAACTTTCACAACTATTAAAACAATCCTTTGAAGATAAGCCTAACTGGAAAAAAAAAAAAAAGTGCATGTAGGCCAAATAAAATAAGCCTACTTTGTTGATCATAATTACTGTAATCTTTGAGAAGATGCAAACATTCCAGGCTCCCTTCTCTAGTTATACATTTTCCCCTTCCACTTCCCTCAATCAAGTGGAGAAGGGCTGAAGAGAACTACAGACAGGTCATTCATGTTACCTTCTTTCCCTACTTTTAAGACCAAAGTGACCCTCACTGTGTTTCACAAATATATACCTACTGTGGAATAAAAACATACTGCATATTTATGTCTATAACATACAGAGATGTTTCATTTATTATGATGTAAATTTTTAAAAATAAATTTGTTTGAATTTATATATTTTTTAAACCATAGTAATGTATGGCAAAGAGTTACACATAGAAGAAATTAGATGTATCACTATACACTTTGGATGTATAGTCATTTTATTTTAGCCAGAGTGTACTGACAAAATAAAGGAAAGGGAAGCATCCAGCAGGCTCAGTTTTGCTGTTTCCTGAGGGCAGCTGACTTTCTGGGGATTCTGCTCAACAGTAGTTTTTTCCAGTTCAAAACTGACAATTTCCAGAGGGAAGGGTGGGTGAGAGTCCGTCCCATGCTGTAGAATCAGTAAAAGAAGGTTCTGTCAACCAGTGGAGCTTGTGCAAGTACCAAGTATTTGGCCAGGAGAGAAACAAAGTAGTTAAGCTCACGAAGGAGAAGTATATACCATGAGATCCTGTTTGAAAACAGCAGAAAAAACACAAAAATCGCGGTGGAAAAAAAAAAAAGACCATTAGAAAATCGTGAAATACGAGGGAGTGAACAGGTTTTCCAGTAGGACAGGAAGCCCTAGTAATAAAAGGAACAAGCAAACATTGAGTTACTGCTGAAGGAAGTCTGGAAGCCTCTGCAATAAGCAAAGCAACACGGACTGAACTATTCCCCAAAGAAGCAGCAGCTAAGTTAGACCTTGAACATAGACAGCCTGGGGAACTTTAGAAGATGACAGAAAACAGACAAAAGGAGATTAAAGATAGACTGAGACACACACTGACCAAAACTAGTAAAACATTATAAACACTCAGGGAAGAAAGTACTGATAAAAAAAATTCATTTTTACTATTTACTAATGTCCTATTTTCAAAAGGATTTGGTACCACTAAAATTCAACACATATACATTTTACCACAATTATTTGTAGTTTGTTTTAGATTTTAAATTGAGCTGTAAAATCTGGTTAAAATAGTCTGCCCATTGAGGTAGTTAATGATCATTCCTTTCCACTTAAAGCTTCAGGAATTGTTTGAAGGTGACATATCTGCAGGGATCAGGCTCATCGATCACTTATTCTGGTGATCTTATTCTGGTGGAGATGGTATAAATGGCGATAGATACTCACATGCGATGAGTATAGACAATGGCATCAAAAATTGCAACTGGAAATCAAACCTGTTGCAGACCTCATTTGGCAAGAATTAGGTCTGATAGCAAATTAATAATAACAATGCTGTATAAACATTCATTGAGCATTTACAATATTATAAGCAGAATGTATTTGTGAGTCACTGAGTTGAATCTAGGGCCAGACCAAGTTTGTTTCCTGATTCTGTTACCTATTAGCTATGGTCGAGGTATCTTCTCTGTCTCAGCGTTTCCCTCTTTATCTGGTGAATAGTCATGGCATCCACCTTAGATTGTTTTGAAGAATTTAAATGGGTTAGTACAATACATGTAAGGAGCTTAAAACAGTGTCTGGTAACAATACGTGCCCCAAAAAACCACATAGCATGTAACTGAGTCAGGATGGGGACCCAGGAAAAGTGAGCACTAATTATATAACATTTGTATCAGTGGTACTAATAACCTTTTTATAGCGTTTTATGTTTTTAATGTATATTATCTTATTGATCCTAAAGCACAACTGTGAGAAAGGTAATACAGGCAGCATTGACTTAAATCCTGTTATTTTCAGTCTCGTATCAACAATCTGATCTATAAACCTTAACTTTGTTTTCCTAGTATTATTATTTTATTGTACTCAGCTTTGATCAGGAAACATTCATTTTGATAACAGGACAGAAGCAAGACCTGTTTTTGTTTGATGTTGAAGAGTAGTGGAAAGTAGTAAGTTAGGTGCTACTCCAGTAGAAGCGAACTGACTTTTCAGTACTCATCCCAACACTTAGAAGAGTGCTCAGTTAAAAAAAACCCCAGTACCAGCCACTGAAGATAAAAAAATAAGTTACATGTGGCCCCTGTTCTGAAAACTCACAGGCTAGTTGGGTAGAGAGACATGTAAACAAATAATGAGAACACGATGGGACTCTGACCATAACAGAAATGGCCATGGGGACACACAAGGGAAAACAGTATACGCAGCCCAGTGGATGTGGTAAGCAAAGCCTTCACAGAGAAGGCTGCACCTGAGCTGGGCTCTAAAAGAGATGAAACTTGCCAGATGGAGAGAGATGAGAAGGATGGATCAGGAAAAGAGAATCACATGAACCATAGCACAGAGCATCATGGTAGATGGTGTTTGGGGAAAATAGTAAGTGACAGGCAAAAACTTTCCACGGGTCTCCCTTTTCTGCATGACCTGCAAGCTAATGAGATTTGAGCAGCTTTCACGGATGTGGAGGGAAGTATGACATTGTGAGTGGGACCACTTGGGCTAATTCAGTATTTCTGTTGCTTCTACATCTGAACGTATAGTAGGGATTGATATGATATAAGCTTGTGCTTCTCCATCCCAAAGTGCCCCTGGGGAGTCTTCTGATTAGGAAGAGCTGTAAGTAGAGAAATGCTGTTATCTCTGGAGCCCCGCAGATCTCATGATCTCTTTGAGCTTTAAGTCTCTGTGACTGATGATTTAGCCAATGAGAGCCTCTGGCAAAGTGTGGTAAACTCCCTGACATGACTAGCAGGTATATCCTGTGAAAAATCAGCTATTACTTTCCACTAGGTTCCTATTGAAACTGATCGCCTAACCTGAGGAGGCCTTATAACTCCCTGGTCTGATATTAGCTTTTGGGAGTGGGCCAGCTTAGGTTCAATGACTGACAAGATGGAAAGAACCCAACAGGCCTTCTTTGTCAAATAGAAATGTTGTAGCCAAGAACAGAGCAGTCTGGCTACAGCAGATCAGCTTTAGATGAATCAGTGGCAACTCTCCCTCTCTTGGGGGACACTTCTTTCCCACTCTGCCACCTGAACCACAGCTGCTGACTCAGTGGGTCTCTCGATTCACAGAGATCGTCCTAAATGCCTAAGCCTGCTTCCCTGATGGTTCGGCTAGCCTGGATCTTCATTTGTCCACCGAACTGATGGAGTTGTTCAGCTCAGCACCTGTGATTGCAGAACTGAAATAGATTTGGTCGTTCCGCTCAGCAGGCATGATGCAAAGCTGCTCTCATCGTTACCCCCCTTGATGAATCTTGTTAATATATTTTTACTGATTCTTGGGCTGTTGCCAATATTTGATATGCCAGTTGGAAACTACAGACTAGCAGATAAAAGATACTCCTCTTTGGGGCTTCCCTGGTGGCACAGTGGTTGAGAGTCCGCCTGCCGATGTAGGGGACGCGGGTTCGTGCCCTGGTCCGGGAGGATCCCACATGCCGCCGAGTGGCTGGGCCCGTGAGCCATGGCTGCTGAGCCTGCGCTCCACAATGGGAGAGGCCACAACAGTGAGAGGCCCGTGTACCGCAAAACAACCACAACAACAACAACAACAACTCCTCTTTGAGGTTGTGAACTGTGGGAAAAAATCGTGGCTTTTGATCAAACCGTCTGTGCCATTCCTGTAGATGCTTACCAGAAGTACTAGTTCTCTGAGACCGACTGGAATCAAGTTGCTGATAGAACCTGAAAGACCTAGATTATCATGACTGCAGTGGATCCATCATCTTAATGGGAATGGAAACGTCCATAGTCATAGACTAAGCACAAAGTGAAAGATGCTATTTTCAGACACAGGTGCTCCCACAGCATAGCAGACTGTGGCTCTTGCCCAGAGTTGATCCAGTTGTCTCGTGGTGAGAGAGGACACATTGCAAGGGGCATTGCGCGCTCACATTGCTAGCAGATTACTTCATCACAACTCTGATTGCCCTCTTGGGGCTATTGTTGCTACCTCACCATTGTCGACGTTTTTTAGGTATGGTATTGATGTGCTTGTCAGATCACTTGATTCTGCCTCTACCATTATGGTCCTTGAAATCATCTGTGTCATATGTTTTGCTTTTCAATTTACATTTTGACAGTGCTTTACCTTTTATTAGAAAAACTACCCAACAGTGGGCTTATATTCCAGATATTTGAAAGACCTTCCATTCATCCACAGGATCTGATATTACTGAGCATTGGAAAGACTTCCTCACATGTCAAGTCAAAAGAATTTCTAACTCTGCCCCCTTTACTGCCTTTGTCTACACTGTTAGCAAGGCAGTTTGGTCATTGAAGCTGGTTGTCTCAGAACGGGATCTTTTCTGCTCATTTGCTTCATGAGTAATGAGCAGGTCAAAAAAGCTGGTGAGGGGGCTTCCCTGGTGGCCCAGTGGTTAAGAATCCACCTCCCAGTGCAGGAGACACGGGGTCGAGCCGTGGTCTGGGAAGATCCCACATGCCGCGGAGCAACTAAACCCACGTGCCACAACTACTGAAGCCTGCGCGCCTAGAGCCCATGCTCCGCAACAAGAGAAGCTGCCGCAATGAGAAGCCCAAACACTGCAACAAAAAGCAGCCCCCGCTCGCCACAACTAGAGGAAGCCTGCGCACAGCAATTAATGTCTCCCTCCGGAGCAAAAGCTGTCCATTATAAAATACTAATAACCCTAAGCCCAGAGTTTTTCTCCTGTAGTGTGACATGGAGGAAGAAACTTTCCTCTCCCCTTCTAGGTTTTTGTGGCTGGTCTAAGAATTAAATTGACATGAGACAGATAACCGGAAAAAAAAAACAAGCAAAAGTTTAATAACATGTGTATGTGACAGAGACCCAGGAAAGCTGAGTAACTCGCCAAAATGGCTGAGACCCTCACCTTAAATATCATCTTCAGCTAAAGACAAAAGAGGAGGTTGGGACTTCAAAGGGGAGGGAGGCAATTCACATGGAGATGGAAAAGCAAATGTTTGGTAAACAAAGGTTTGCTGGGCTAAGCAGAGACAATGGGACAGAGGGTGGACTCTGATCTCCACGAGTTAACCCCACCACACCTCGTGCAGATTGACTGCAAATATCTCTGGCGATTGTTATATTCCTGCAATAGGCCCTCTGTCTAAATTCTTCAGGCATTTAGGAGGAAGGTCAAAGTTTCTTCTTAAGTCTTTCGTGCCTTGATTATTTTGAGCTCAAAATAATCTTCATGCCAAAGAGACATTTTAGAGAGGTAAGCTTTGTTTCCCTATAAGTGCAACCCATTGCATGTGCAGGTGTCACCCGGTCACTACGTGGTAATTGGGGATTTGGGAATCAATGCAAGAAACACACAAACAAAATAAAAACACACTCATATTCTGACTACTGCTCCTCTGTGAGTAATAAACTCCTTTGTCTCTGAACCATGAATCTCTTGTCTCTTGACAAAACTCATGAAACTACTATAGGTAAACTTGTTAGCTTACAAATAGGGTAAAACCTCAGAAGTTCAAAGCTCTTGACAGAAATCCAGGTGGACAGAAGCATTACTGTTTAGGAACAAAGTAGCAAGGCATGAGGCTGGTAAAAAAGATGAGAGCTGGATTGTGAAAAGCCTTATTTTCCATGCTATAGTGTTTGGAATTTTTCTGTAAGAGGGCGTCATGAATATATTGTTCAGTAGACTGGCAGTTAGGAGGAGAGATTGGGTAAAGGAAGATTGGTGCTCAGAAACTTGTTAGCAGGCATCTGAGAGTCTAGATAAGAGATGACAATGACATTTCCAAGAATATTAGATATGGGAATGGAAAGGAGCAGAAACTTTCAAGAGCCATTTTAGAAGTAAGCTCATATAACTTGGCTTCCAACTGAATGTGAGAGATGAAGGAGGACTCTAGTATAACTATGAAGTGTTTAGTTATGGGTCTGTCTAGATTTACAGACAAGTTGGACTTATAATGTATGGTGGTCAAAGAACAGAAGTTAAAACTCATGAAAATGATTGATAGGAAGAATGACTTAAAATAGTTGCCTAAAATTTTAAAGGCATGAACATTTTTTTAATTGAAGTATAGTTGATTTACAGTGTTGTGTTAATTTCTGCTGTACAGCAAAGTGATTCAGTTATACATATATATACCTTCTTCCTCATATTCTTTTCCATTCTGGTTTCTCACAGTATATTGAATACAGTTCCCTGTGCTATATGGTAGGAACGTGTTGTTTATCCATTCTGTATATAATCGTTTGCATTCGCTAATCCCCAAATCCCAATCATTCCCTCCCCCACTCCTCCTCCCCCTTGACAACCACAAGTCTGTTCTCTATGTCTGTGAATCTGTTTCTGTTTCATAGATAAATTCATCTGTGTCATATTTTAGATTCTACTTTAAGATCTATGGTTTTACTTTAATTTCACTTAGATATAAGTGATATCATATGGTATTTATCTTTCTCTTTCTGACTTACTTCACTTAGTATGGTAATCTCTAGGTCCATCCATGTTCCTGCAACTGGCATTATTTCATTTTTTTAATGGCTGAGTAATATTCCACTGTATATATGTATCACATCTTCTTTGTCCATTCATCTGTTGATGGACATTTAGGTTGTTTCCATGTCTTGGCTATTGTGAATATGAAGTGTTATGAACATAGGGGTGCATGTATCTTTTTAAATTATAGTTTTGTCTGGATATATGCCCAGGAGTGGGATTACCGGATCATATGGCAACTCTCTTTTTAGTTTTTTGAGGAACCTCCATATTGTTTTCCGTACTGGCTGCACCAACTTACATTGGTTAGTAGGTTCCTTCTTCTCCACACCGTCTCCAGCATTTATTATTTGTAGACGTCTTAATGATGACCATTCTGACCAGTGTGAAGTGATACCTCGTTGTAGTTTTGATTTGCATTTCTCTAACAATTAGCAACGTTGAGCATCTTTTCATGTGCCTGCTGGCTATCTGTATGTCTTCTTTGGAGAAATGTCTATTTAGATCTTCTGCCCATTTCTCAATTGAGTTGGTTTTTATGTTTTTGCATTGTATGAGCTGTTTGTATATTTTGGAAATTAAGCCCTTGTCGGGCACATCATTTGTAAATATTTTCTCCCATTCCATAGGTTGTCTTTTCATTTCGTTTATGGTTTCCTTCGCTGTACAAAAGCTTGTAAGCTTAATTGGGTCTCATTTTTTAATTTTTGCTTTTATTTCTATTAAGGCATGAACATTTTGGACCATTTATTTAACTATATTAATGTTCAGCCCTGCATGTTTCCTTTAAGCAGTCACGTACTTACTTGTTAATTACAGGCACTATATAACTACTGTCTTATGTTCAGGGCAGTGGAAAAGGAATGGGCTGTAGGGTCTTGTCAGTCATTGGCCTAAATATAATACCCCATGCTAGCCATAATGACTTTGTTTCTCTGAGTCCATTCCTTCTTTATAAAAAGGGGGTGCTTACTCATACCTAACAAGGTTATTGTGTGACTCACACAGGACACACATATAAAGTTCCTAGGACATTGTTGGGCCTGGTCATGTTGATTACTCTCTGCTCACCTTCATTCCTCGCCACATTTACCACTGCCTCATTAGAACTAAATTGCTCATCCAAGCCCTTTTCCCAGAGCTTTCCTCTAGTCCTGATACTTTTCTTATTTCCCATTCAGACTTGACAGTCAGCTCTGTCTTCATGGCTCTCCACCCAGCACCTTTGAATGTCTCTGTCACACTGTGCTTCCTTGGGCTGCCCTATTTAGTTTACCCTAGGACTCCTCTTTTATCACACTGTGGGTGAATACGTCTGAATCTGACTTCCCTCATTTAGAACCAGAAATAATCTGTAGGGGTGCAAAATCAGTAACATTAACACTGAGAAATGGAAAGTTTTCTTTTTAGCACTTTTACTTTCTCTTTGATTGGGTAGTGTTAGAATGGAGATCATGACAAAACCCTGTGGCAAATCTTCTTGCAAAGGCAAGTGATGGCCATAAGAAAGAAACTAAATGTGAAGCTCCCCATGTGGCTTCCCATAAAGTCCACAACGTAGATTTCAGGTAGGCAGGATCATTGACAACAAAGTGTGATTCTGTGGGAACCATGTCCCTAGTCACTGTGGTTAAAGAGATGTAGTCAAGTGTTTCGAGTATAATCAGGGTTGGGATCAGGCAGGCCAGGGTTCCATCACTAGCTTTGTCATTTACAAGCTGTGTAACCTTGGACAAATTACTTAATCTCTTTAAACTTCAATTTCCTAACTTATAAAGAAAAAAACGGTAAAGGTGCCCATGCCAGGGGTCATCATGAGGATTAAATTGAATAAACTATATAAAGCACAATGGCTAGGAGTTGTAAGTGCTCAATAAATGTTATGTATTCTAATATGTCTTCTGTGTAGGTAGAAAGCAAAGACTATATTTGAATCCAGACGTTTGACTCAATGTTTCTATGTTTAAAAGCCTATATAAAATGATCCTAACTAAGAAGTGATTTATTTGTATGACTTTTGTAAGCACAGTGTGTCATAATAGATGTGAAAGCACGTTAAAAGTACTATACAAATATAACATTATTATTAAACACATAAATAAACAAATAACAGATGTGGTTATTAATCTTAGATCAAAAGATTCTACTATTCAAAGCACTTTCAGAATGCATAGTTACATAAAAAGAAAAAGTTTGCTTGGAAAGCAAGAAATTAGGCATCTTTAAAAGGTTTCATTCTAACAGCACTACTTAGATGACAAATCATAAAAAGATTTCATAGCTATTACACTCTTATAAAAACATTCTCATTCACAGTGTAATCTTTCACAATATATGTTACTTACCTGATACTTAGATTTTAATCCAATCTGAGAGGATTAATTTTTAAAATTAATATTACAAGGACCCTAAAAAATAACTGTCAAGCACACAGAAACAACCAAGTACCTGTAATAAAAGTCACATAAACTTCTCCAGTACAGATTGGGTTAGTATTTTATATACTCCACAGGCAGTAAATGCTGTATTTTATCATATAAATTCATTTCTAGCTGCTCCTTATAAATCAGAGATCTGATACGATATATCCTAACAGTCTGTCCTATAAATACTTTTTGAGTCATGCTTTGTTACACGTGTCATCATATTTGTTTACCAAATGCATTCACAAAGCCTACATTGTAAAATAAATATTTATGGGCTCTTATTGCCAAAATTTAACTAGCTGTGGTTAAAACATTCTAGAGGTGTCAGGATATTCCCACATAATCTATGTCCATATAAAGTCATGAAGTCATAGAATCAAACCTTTCACAAGCAAATGTAATTTCCCTCTGCCTCTTTTTTTTCTTTTTTTTTTTTTCTTTTTTTCTTTTATTTTTTTTTGTGGTACGCGGGCCTCTCACTGTTGTGGCCTCTCCCACTGCGGAGCACAGGCTCCGGACGCGCAGGCTCACGGGCCCAGCCACTCCACGGCACGTGGGATCCTCCCGGACCGGGGCACGAACCCGTGTCCCCTGCATCGGCAGGCGGACTCTCAACCACTGCGCCACCAGGGAAGCCCCTCCCTCCGCCTCTTTAACACCTGGTTTCTTCCCAGATGATTTGAAAACTGCCTCAGTCATTCCAGTGTGGTGGTGCCTATACCAGAAAACGTCAGTTTAACAGTGTTTACGTGTTGTGGGGACAAAAGAGCAGTGGGATGCTAGAGCAAGTCATTACCACTAGGATGTCTTTTAAAAGTGATATTTTTAAAACATTTGTTCACCATTTATTTAGAGTAGAGGCTGAAAATTTCATGAGGGAAAAGGGAAAGCGACCATCATTCTGGATGGTTAGACTGAAATGGAGCTCAGTTCATCCTCATAGTCCAGGTGAATCAGTTTGGTTCCATAGATGAACATCTCATTCAGCAAAGCCAAAGCCCAAAGAGAGCTATACTCACTGCCTTAGAGAATCCACTATGTTTTATTCCATCCTTCAGTCCATCATAAATATTTCTTTCTGTCTCATATAATATTCTTCCTAAGAGGAAATATGGAGATATGATTTTAACAATCTTGGTGTGTTTCCATAGATAGTTTGGTGCCCTAATAGGGTTGTGACACTCTTTAAATATTAGTTCTCCAGCCAGCTTCCTGACCCACCCCTCCTTTAGGTACTAAGCATTCAGTGATGAAAACATGATGTCTACTAGTCATTGAGATAAGATGCCACTAGTTTCTTGAAGGCAAGTACATTATATGGAATTTAGCAGAAATTTTTTTTACTTTTACTTCTGAAGTTTTTAACTTCTTATTTCAGAAGAGGTTTTTTCTTGTTTTTTGTTTGTTTTGTTTGTTTTTTAGTTAGCAGTATTATTTTTACTTTTACTAAGTCTAGTATTTTTTTTCTGTTTTCAAAATTTTTTGAGTTATGAGTTAACTTCTTCTAATTCTCATCAGTTTTAATCTCTACATGCTTGCCATCATTTTCCCTTTCAAAATTAATAAAATAAAAACTACATAATAAAATAAAAACTCAATAATAAAAATTTCACCTACCCCCAAACTTGCCTCATTTCTAGGCAAAATTATAGCATACTCTAATGAACTCTATCTAACTGAGAAATGCAACAATTTTGAAGTCCTCATCCCAATTTTTCCATCAGTTAAAGGATAGACTAGCTTACCTCGTGTTCACTGCCGCAGCCAGCACTTATTTACTAAAACCATCGGGAAAGTTATTTATCACATAAGATAAGGAAAGGATTTTTTCCCCCAAAATGTTGATCTTTTTTGGTGACTCTCATGATGACCAGTTTGTGGACAATTAAGTAGCTAATCACTTTCAGTATACTTTACAATCAGGTAGTGTTTTGCAGTGTAGAAAATATTGCTACCAATCCAATGAATTATACAGAGTTTGAATCTTTTTATTTCAGACTAATAGGCTGAAAGCAAATTGGCTGAAAACAAGAAAGTCCACACCACCTTTAAATGGAGTAGCTAGTTTATTATTTTTTTAATTAATAATAATATATGTGGGGAAAGTATTGATTATAATGGTATAACATGAAAACATTTTATAATCTTTCAAGAATCTTTAAGTAATTTTCTCAAAGTTTTTAAATTTTTGCTTCACTTTTTGCTTTCTTTTTTATTTACTGACATACAATTGACATACAATATTACATTAGTTTCAGGAGTATAGCATAATGATTTGATATTTATATATATGGCAAAGTAATCACCACAATAACTTTAGTTAACCTCTGTCACCATATATAGTTACAAAAAATTTTTTTTCTTGTGATGAGAATGTTTAAGATCTACTCTTTTAGCAGCTTTCAAATACACAATATAGTATTATTAACTCTAGTTACCATGATGTACATTACATCCCCAGGACTTACTTATTCTATAAATGGAGGTTTTTACCTTTTGAACCCCTTCACACATTTTGTCCAACCCCAGCTCTTTCCTCTGTCAACCACCAATCTGTATCAATGAGCTTGGTTTTGTTTACTGTTTGTTTTTTAGATTTCACATGTAAGTCAAATCACACAGTATTTGTTTTCCTTTGTCTGATTTATTTCACTTAGCATAATGCCTTCAAGGTCTGTCCATGTTGTTGAAATGACAATATTTTATTCTTTTTAATGGCTGAATAATATTCTGTTATATAGATAAAGATACAGATATAGATCACATTTCCTTTGTCTGTTCATCCATCGATAGATGCTTTGGCTGTTTCTAGATCTTGGTGACTGTAAATAATACTGCAATAAACATGGGAGTGCATATTTTTTCAGGTAGTGTTGTTTGTTTTCTTTGGATAAACACTCAGAAATGGAGTTGCTGGATCATATGGTAGTTCTCTTTTTAATTTTTTGAGAAACTTCCATACTGTTTTCCATAGTGACTGAACCAATTTAAATTCTCACCAACAGTGCATAATTTACATTCCCTTTTCTCCATAACCTTGCCAACACTTCCTATTTTTGATAATAGCCATTCTAACAGATATGAGGTGGTATCTTATTGTGGTTTTTATTTGCATCTCACTGATGATTAGTGATATTGAGCACTTTTCACATACCTATTGACCATCTATGTCTTCTTTGGAAAAATGTCTGTTCAGGTCCTCTACCCATTTTTTAATTAGATTGTTTCTTTTCTATCATGTTATATGAGGTTTTTTATGTACGTTAGATATTAACTCCTTATCAGATGTATGGTTTGTAAATATCTTCTCCTATTCCATAGGTTACCTCTTCATTTTGTACATGGTTTTCTTTGCTGTGAGAAGCTTTTTCATTTATGTAGTCTCACTTATTTATTTTTGTTTTTGTTGCTTTTTCTTTTCGTGTCATATCCAAAAAATTACTGCTAAGACTGATGTTAAGGAGTTTACTGCCTGTACTTCCTAATTCATTTTTAGATTTTTAGTGTTTCTCTCATTTCAAAGATATTACCTACTATATGCCAAGCACACTGCCAGGCTCTAAACATAAAAGGTGACCAAATTACATGGGTACCTATCTTCACTAAAATTATAGGCACTATGAAAATGAACATTAAGCATTTTAATAAATACATAATTATAAACTGTTAAGTGCTGTGAAGGTAAAGAGCATATGAAAAAATAACAAGTATAAATGATGTAGATATTTATATTAGTAAAAAAGTGGGACAATTTAGCTGCCAGAAATGGATATTAATTAGAAAAAAACCCTAAATTCAGCATAAATGGTATGTGGGTAATTTGCACAATACTAAAGAGCCTACTTCCAACAATAGACAACCAGATGATAAATAAACTGAAATGATATTAATTGAATGCTTATTGTGTTACACATTTTGTGCTAACCACTTTGCATCCCTTATGTAAGTTGATCTTTATGACAACCCCAGTAAGGCAAGTATTATTTCTCTCATTTTACAGATTTAGCAGGACTTAAATATCTTTTCTCCCTGAGTGTGTACACACACACACACACACACACACACAACCAAACAACCAGAGTCAGCATATTTGACTAAAAATGTATTTATTCATTCAGAAAAAAATATTTATTAAACATCTACTATGTGCCACATACTATTCTAGACTTTTGGGATACATCAGTGAACAAAACAAACAAATATCCTTGCCCTCATGGAGTTTACATTCTTGTAAACATAAATAGATAATAAACAAAGGTAATGAAGAGTAAATTGTGTAGCATGGTAACATTATAATAAGGAAAAATGTATGGTTTGTTAGGGGAAAAAATCGGGGCAGGTTAAGGAGATGAGGTTGCAGTCGGTGGGAGATGCTTCAATTTTATATATAGGAGAAGGGTGGGCCCAACTGAGGTGACATTTAATTGAGGTGACATGGAAGTGGTAAGGTAGTTGGCAAGAGTTTGCCTGGAGACAGAGAACTCTAGGCAGAGAGAACAGCAAGTGTAAAGGCCTCAGTGTTTGATCTTGAGCAGTGTGTACCATGAAAGAGCAGGGATAGTTTGGCTGGGAACAAGTGAGCAGCGGAGGAAGTAGAAATAAATTCAGTAGGAAAAAATTCTATATGTTCTTATAGTATTCCTTTTTGTTTAAATAATATTTAGGCCTTATAATACAAAGCAAGTTCATTACAGAAAACCAAGGAGTCAGTCACACACTGACTCCTAGATTTATGTGCTCTGTGAAAATTTTCTATGTATATGTATGGTATTCTTCAACCAAAATAAAAAATTTTTTTTCCAAGGAAGACATACAGATGGCCAACAGGCACATAAAAAGGATGTTCAACATTGCTAATCGTCAGAGAAATGCAAGTCGAAACCACAATGAGATATCATCTCACACCAGTCAGAATGGCCATCATTAAAAAGTCTACAAACAAATGCTGGAGAGGATGTGGAGAAAAGGGAGCCCTCCTATACTGCTGGAATGTACATTTGTGCAGCCACTGTGGAAAACAGTATGGAGGTTCCTCAAAAAACTAAAAATAGAGCTATCATATTATCCAGCAATCTCACTCCTGAGTATATATCCAGAAAACAAAACTCTAATCCAAAAAGATACATGCACCCCAATGTTCATAGCAGCACTATTTATGATAGCCAGGACATGGAAACAACCCAAGTGCCCATTGACAGACGATTGGCTTAAGAAGATGTGGAGATATATTATACACACATAGCCACCCACCCACACATGTGCGCACGCACGTGCGCACAAACACACACACAAAATGGAATACTAGCCATAAAAATCGCCAAAATATTGCCATCTGCAGCAACATAGATGGACCTAGAGAATATTAGCTTAGTGAAATAAGTCAGCCAGAGAAAGACAAATCCTATATGGTATCACTCATATGTGGAATCTAAAAAATAATATGAATGAATTTATATACAAAATAGAAACAGACTCACAAACATAGAAAACAAACTTATGGTTACCAAAGCGGGGGTGGGGGGAACAAATTAGGAGTATGGGATTAACAGATACAAACTACTATACACTAAATAGAGAAGCAGCAAGAATTTACTGTAGAGCACAGGGAATTATACCCAATATCTTGTAATAACCTGTAATAGAATATAATCTGCAAAAAAATAAATCACTATGATGTACACCTGAAACTAACAGAATATTATAAATCAACTATACTTCAATTTAAAAAAACCCCAACCAACAAACAAAAAATGAAAGGAATAATAGTCTACATAATATTTTTTAATAAACATAATTTATTTATGCATTTAGATTGTTCCAAATGTTACTCTATATCATGGTCCGCTCAGGCTGCCAAAACAAAATACTATAGACTGGGTGGCTTCAACAACAACAATTTATTTATCTCAGTTCTGGAGACTAGAAACCTGAGATCAGGGTACCAGCATGGTTGGGTTCTGGTGAAAGCTGTCTTCCTGGCTTGCAGATACCTACATTTTCACTGTGTTCTCACATGGTGGAGAGAGAAAGAGCACAAGTATGCTCTCTATTGTCTCTTATATTCTTATAAGGACACTAATTGCATCATGAAAACCCCACCCTCATGACCTCATCTAAACCTAATCACCTCCCAAAGGCCCCATCTCCAAATATCATCACTTTGGTGGTTAGGGCTTCAACATTCAAATTTGAGGACATAATTCAGTCTGTAGCATCCTACCACTGAACACTGAGATTTAGCTGACTTTTTAAATGCTATGAATAATCCAGAGAAATAAATATTGGAAATTAATTAGAAATTAAACTGGCAAAAATTTTTGAAAAAAGTCATAAAGGGTTATAGAGCTGTTATCTACTGGGGCACAAAAATCATCAACCCTTTGAAAACCAGACATTGCAGATATGCATTTTTATAATAATTTTTTGAGCCAAGCAAATTGCATTAGATTACATTTGTCTTGAACATACTGCTTTTCACAAATTTATTTTCAGTCAAATCAGGTGTTGCATTTTTTTATTGTTAATAATGTAACCTATATAGACTAGTGGTATATAAATTGGGGAATTGATATGTATTTCCAGGAAATTGTGGCTTTGTTAGCCTCACTTATTTCTCTGGCTCAAATGAGGTATATGAGGCATGTATATATAATCAATTAAAATTTTAAAATGACTGAACTCAGCCCAAACTATATACTTACTAAACACTTGTTGACTTGTTGTTTGGCATAGACAAGAAGACATGGAATTAAAAAGAAATGACACTGCTACCAGCCATTGACAAAAGCTTTGATGCTTCTTGCAGAGAAATATTGGCATGATAGTCAGCAAAGGACAGCATGTCACAGCCCCGTCACACACAAAGTCAACAGGTTCAAGAAGTTCTAAGTTTTCTCATTCTGGTCAGACTTATCAATAGGAGGCTGACAATATTACTGCTATTTACATATTGGTACCACACTGGCATGGATTTGCATAATGTATTGAGGATCTATGCTCTAGAGAGTTGCATTGTAACATATTGGTGCTTAATGAACTCTGAAAAAATTGATTTTCCACAGAGTAAATTAAGGAATGCATTATAGCTGTTAAAGCAATCTTAAGGGAAATCCGAAGCTTCCACTGCAGCACCATGCTTAGTAAGTAATAAATTACATGTTATACTTATTTGCCTTAATTCATGCTAATTTTGTCCAATTAATGTATCACAGTAATTCAGAAGCCTGTCACAGGAGAGCTAATTATTTATTGGATTTTTGTGTTCAGCTCCCTAGGAGTCTACTAGCAAACAAACTTGTGACTGTCTTTCTCTTAGGTCCGCGGTGACATTCTTATGTCTTACTGTGGAGAAGTGAGATTCTTCCTTCTGTCTCGAGTTTTAAAAATGATCTATGGGGTACCTGAGTCAGATTCTTATTTTTTGATTGGTGAAATAGTTTGACAACTTGTCACTCTGTGCTCTCTTCCCTACCAAAGTAGTTCTACCTATGAGTCTGTATATTTCAGAGCTCTCTCTAAGAAAAAAGACATTTTTATTTGTCCACATTAAAAAGTTCTACTTATTATGGGAGTGTCTACCTATACACCCAAAGTGAATTGGAAAAGTGAGGCAGTTATCTGGACAATTTCACCAGAAATTCCCCTTTTTTGCCACAATTCTCTATCTTCTAGGGCATTCCCCTGGATTTTCTGGATACTTGTATTCTTCTCCTCATTCTGCAGAATCTTGGTTCTAAACCTTAAGAGGCCACATGCAGTGTTCTAAAAGTATTGTTTGGGGAAAAAAGTCATATCTAACTCAAAATAGCAATCGATAACTGCTTTGCAAAAATAGATTTTTATTTTACTGTGCTACATTGTTAATTCACACCCCCCAAATGAATTATTTATGAGATTAATTTGTGCAATTTACACCTATAAATAATGTGGCAGTTGCTAAATAATTTGCACGCTGTGGTAAGAGGCAGACATCAGAGTCAAAGGAGCAGTGCCTTACCAGCTGGGAAATGTTCACTATTTTCTGGAATTCTGACAGACCCACACATTTGCAGACAGTTATTTGTAGAGGGTGAGAAACATTTGATCTCCTATTTTGCTCCCTCCTATAAGCATCAGGAGAGCACTTGTCTGCTGATTACCATCTTCTAGCCAAATGAAAAAAAAGAAGTGATATCCATTTAAATACATAATGTAGCATGATGTTAACCTGCAATTTCTATCACAATGATCCAACTCGACAGCAGGTGAGACACGCTTGCCAAGATGTTTTTTTAAAAGTTTACTTTTACAACCCTCTTTAATTTGATGAGGAAAAACGATGACATCTTTTGTTCAGTCGGTTTATACTAACCTGTTTGCCCATAACCAATCAAGTATCTGAGAATCAGCAGACTTCTCCAAACTGTGTACAGTTTTACACCTTAGTATATGACTAGTTTGAAAGAAATTGCCACCTACCATATAATGTTATTTTTCTCCTCCTCTCAGTCTTATTACCCATTCAAAATAGGAAATAAATTTCTCTTTCTTGTTTGCTCTGTTTTGCATGTGGCATTAATGTTTCAGCCACTTTTTCTTTCTGGATTTTTTTTTAAACTGTAATTTAGAAAGTTAAAATTAACGTTCGCTTCCTGGTTCCTATCTTTATAGGAAAGTCTTTCTGCTAATGACATTACTCTTGGAAAAATGAATTTTCAACTGCAGTTTCACCATTTGTAAACTTTGACCAAATCTAGAATAGAATAGAAAAACAATACCTGGTTTTTTACTGAGTAGAAGTCTTCCAAAGAAAATGCAGATGTGAGAAGTCTTGGGTTGGTTATTTCATATGTATTCCTATTCCCTCTAAGGTCTAAATTCTCCCAACATACACTACCCTACTGCCCAGTATTGAGGACTTGCACTGTTTAAAGTGTCTTTGTTTTTTAATGAAAGACTTAAACTTTTGTCTTCCTGCCTCAGTCTTTGCAAACACTTGCTTTCCATCAGTTGGGACTATGACACTAAAATTCTGAGTCCTGACCAAACGCTAATGGAGATAATTAAAATCCAACCTTGGGCCTCCCTGGTGGCGCAGTGGTTGAGAGTCCGCCTGCCGATGCAGGGGATACGGGTTCGTGCCCCGGTCTGGGAGGATCCCATATGCCGCGGAGCGGCTGGGCCCGTGAGCCATGGCCTCTGGGCCTGCGCGTCCGGAGCCTGTGCTCCGCAACGGGAGAGGCCACAGCAGTGAGAGGCCCGCATACCGAAAAAAGAAAAAAAAAAAAAAAAATCCAACCTCATCGGCTCTGTACGGTTTAGATTAGTTTAGATTAGATTAGTTTTTTTTCTGGATTCCTAAAAATCTTAGGACATTAGTAAGCTTAGGCTGGGCCAGGCCTAGGGTCAGTGTGTATTCAAACTTGAGGGAGCAAAGCCTGGCACCCAGGACCTTCTCACTACAGGTCTCTAGAACTCACATGACAGAGTTTGTCCTCTGTTCATAGGTTCCCTCCCTTAGTGTTTTGACTTGGCCCCTCTTGACTTGGCTTGGTTGGGAGACAGTTACTCTGAGACATGTCTGAGGTGAGGACGCAGTACATGGTGGTGGTGATGAGCTCAGCTGGAACCGTATCAGATTCTATTTGGTCCCAGAATCTCCCAGGGCCTGAACTACTTCACCTTTAAAATATGGTCAGTCAGAGCAAATCATTACTAAATTGCCAGGGGTGATGTTTTGTTTTTCTCTGAATTCAGTCTAAAAACACAAGTGATGACAGACCTTAATAGGCAACAGCAGAACTCCCCCTGTCCTGTGGAATCAGACCCAGGCCCAAGAAAGAATGACAAAAGACCGAGGGCTTCTCTCTCCCTGTACCCTCTTAAATATGGGAAGAAAGAATCTCCTCAGTTTTATTTGACAAATTTAATTACTCCTTGTTCTTCCTTGGATCAAGGTTCCTGAGGTGCTGGATTATCATCTGTTCCATTTTTAGTAGCATTTGAGGTTTTAGAACTTAAAAACTTTTGTACCCCAGAGTTTAAGATAATGGTGACATATGCCCATTGTCCACTTCCTCTCCAGTCAGCGGGTCTGTGTTCCAAAAGCTCTGCACCTCAAGAAAGCTGGCTAAGGTGAACTTCCTCCAAATTCAGCATCCAAATCCATCCTAAGAGGAATCCCAGACAATGATACTTGTCTTGACAACTTTCTCTCTCTCTCTCTTTTGTATTATGGTTCACACGCAGTCCATAAACTAAAACCAATTAAGAATCACAGAGAAGTCAAATTCTGCTAACTTTATTTTTGAGTGAAAAGTAAAGAACATGCTATGGAAACTTTAAAAATAATACATCTATTTTAACTTTTGCTTTTTGTTCTTTAATGTGAACCTAAGCTTTTCACACTATATGTCATCAACATTTTTTATATCATTAAATCTGCTGTGACAACATTTTAAAGATATTTATATAATTTTCAATCTCTCCCTATCATAAACAATAATTATTGTTTCTAAAAGTTAGCTATGTCAAGAATTTAAGGCTCTGTGTAAATGCCTTAGCCTCACCCAGATCAGTTCAATCTGTGAGCCTGAGATGGCATCTGAAATATGCAAAAGTGCCCCCAGGTGATTGTAGTGGAGAATCTCAGGGTTAGGGTGGAGAATTTGTAAATAGGTAAAGCAGAGGCTACAAAAGAGTTTACTACTAATTTTGACTTTAGGTTTAGATTCTTTAAATGGTCAGGTACACATACATTTTTTAAAAGATTTTAATCCTTTTTATTTAGAAATAAAATTAAATCTCTTCTGTGTATGAGAATACTACCTAACATTTCTTTCTTTGGTATTCTTCATATCAACCACTTAAATATCAGATACAGGATGAAGGAGATGCTTTCCCAAGACCGTCCAGTTGTCTGCTTTCCCCTTTCTTAGAAGAATCTTAAAGTTATATAATGCTGGAGGGTTAGAATAAATAAGAAGAGTTAGGAGTGGTCTTTCACGTAGCTTTTTACTACTAAGAAATGCATGACTAACACAACTTATTTCCTATGATATAAAATACAGATACCTTTAAGGGACAACTGACAATTTGGCAGAATATTAATATTGGTCCATTCTCCTAGGATAGGGCAGCAGGATCCTTTGGTAGCTCCTTTTTATAGTATGCAAAAAACTTAAGCAAATTTTTTTTTTTTTTTTTTTTTTTTTTTTTTTTTTTTTTTTTTTTTTGCGGTAGGCGGGCCTCTCACTGTTGTGGCCTCTCCCCTTGCAGAGCACAGGCTCCGGATGCGCAGGCTCAGCAGCCATGGCTCACGGGCCTAGCCGCTCTGCGGCATGTGGGATCTTCCCAGACCGGGGCACGAACCCGTGTCCCCTGCATCGGCAGGCGGACTCTCAACCACTGCGCCACCAGGGAAGCCCAGAACTTAAGCAAATTTAAGGAAGATTAGTTAGTCTAGCAATAATCCATTCATGTATGCTTTGATTAAAATCTTTATTGAGGAATATTAAGAATCACATACTCTTCTTTTTTTTCATTGAAGTATAGTTAATTTACAATGTTATGTTAATTTCTGCTGTACAGCAAAGACACTCAGTTATACATATATGTGTGTATATCTTTTTAATATTCTTTTCCATTATGGTTTATCTCAGGATATTGAATATAGTTCCTCGTGCTATACAATAGGACCTTGTTGTTATCCATTCTACATGTAATAGTTTGCATCTACTAACCCCAAATTCCCAACACATCCCTCCTCTAACCCCTCTCCCCCTTGGCAACCACAAGTCTGTTCTCTATGTCTGTGAGTCTGTTCCTATTTTGTAGATATGTTCGTTTGTGTCATATTTTAGATTCCACAGATAAGTGATATCTTTCTCTTTCTGTTTTACTTCATGTAGTATGATAATCTCTAGTTGCATCCATATTGCTGCATTATTTCATCCTTTTATTTTTATGGCTGATTAGTATTCCATGGTATATGTGTACCACATCTTCTTTACCCATTCATCTGTTGATGGACATTTAGGTTTTTTCCGTGTTTGGCTATTGTGAATAGTGCTGCTATGAACATAGGTGTGCATGTAAATTTTTGAATTATAATTTTGTCTGGTATATGCTCAGGAGAGACATTGGTGGATCATACGGTAATTCTATTTTTAGTTTTCTGAGGAACCTCCATACTGTTTTCCATACTGGCTACATGAATTTACATTCCCACCAACAGTACAGGAGGTTTCCCTTTTCTCCACACCCTCTCCAGTATTTGTTTTTTGTAGACTTCTTAATGATGGCCATTCTGACCAGTGTGAGGTTGTACCTCACTGTAGTTCTGATTTGCATTTCTCTAACAATTAGCAACATTGAACATCTTTTCATGTGCCTGCTGGCCATCTGTATGTCTTCTTTGGAATAATGTCTATTTAGGTCTTCTGCCCATTTTTCGATTGGCTTGTTTGTTTTTTGTTGTTAAGTTGTATAAGCTGTTTGTGTATTTTGGAAATTAAACCCTTGTCAGTTGCCTCGTTTGCAAATATTTTCTCCCATTCCATAGGTTGACTTTGCGTTTTATTATAGTTTCCTTTGATGTGCAAAAGCTTGTTAGTTTGATTAGGTCCCATTCATTTATTTTTGTTTTTATTTCTATTGCCTTGGGAGACTGACCTAAGACAACATTGGTATGATTTATGTCAGAGAATGTTTTGTCTATGATCTTTTCCAGGAGTTTTATGCTGTAATGTCTATGTTTAAGTCTTTAAGCCATTTGAGTTTATTTTTGTGCATGGTATGAGGGTATGTTCTAACTTCACTGATTTACATGCAGCTGTCCAACTTTCCCACCACGACTTGCTGAAGAGACTGTCTTTTTCCTATTTTATATTCTTGCCTCCTTTGTCAAAGATTAATTGACCTTAGGTGTGTGGGTTTATTTCTGAGCTGTCTGTTCTGTTGCATTGATCCATATGTCTGTTTTTGTGCATATGCCACACTGTTTTGATTACTGTAGCTTTGTAGTATTGTCTGAAGTCCAGGAGGATTGTGCCTCTTGCTTTGTTCTTTTTCCTCAGGATTGCTTTGGCAATTCTAGGTCTTTTATAGTTCCATATATATTTTAGGATTATTTGCTCTAGTTGTGTGAAAAATGTCATGGGTAATTTGATAGGGATCACATTAAATGTGGAGATTGTTTTGGGTAGTATGGCCACTTTAGCAGTATTAATTCTTTCAATCCAAGAGCATGGGATATCTTTTCATTTTTTGAATCATCCTTAATTTCTTCTATTAATGTTTTATAGTTCTCAGCCTAGAAGCCTTTCACCTCCTTGGTCAGGTTTATTTCAAAGGTTTGGTTTTTTGGGGGGTTTTTTTGGGTGCAATTTTAAAAGGATTTTTTTTTTTTACATTCCCTTTCTGATATTTCTTTGTTAGTGTTAAAAAATGTAACTAATTTCTGTATGTTAATTTTGTATTATGTTACCTTGCTGAATTCATTTATCAGTTCTAGAAGTTTTTGTGTAGAGTCTTTAGGGTTTTCTATATATAGTATCATGTCCTCTGCATATAATGACAATTTTACCTCTTCCCTTCCAATTTGAATACCTTTTATTTCCTTTTCTTGTTTGATTGTTGTGGCTAGGACTTCCAGTTCTATGTTGAATAGAAGTGGTGAGAGTGGACATCCTTGTCTTTTTTCAGAATTTAGCTAAAATCACATACTCTTCTGTGTGCTGAAGCTACCATAGTAAATGAGTCAGCCAAGGTCCACACTCTCATGGAACTTGCAGTCTACTGTGAGGAAGTGGACAAAGGAAGGAAGTGAAGAAGAGATTAATAGAAAAAGGAAAAGGCAACTAGTGTTGGTAGATCCTATAAAGAGATGTTACACAGGAGGTTCTAGATGGCTTTTTTAGACTGTGTAGTCTAGCTTCTCAAAGTGATATTTTAGGTGAGGTTTGAATGGAAGGTAGGAATGCCATTCATGGGATGGCTAGGTGCTAAGGACATTCTAGATAAAGGAAAAACCTAGAGCAAAGGGTTCTGAGATGAAACTTAAAAAAACTGAAAAGAATAATCTATACAAAAGATCATAACTATCCCAATGTCTCTTACAAATGAATAGCTCACATTTACTAACAAATCCTTAACAGCCTGTCTAAGTGCTATGCTCCCTAATAGAAAATCACAAGTGACAGCTGATATCTACCTTATTGTTGGGTTCCAATCCCAGTAACTCCTCTTGGTCCTGACCTGTTCATGCTCTGTCTCCTCTCCCAGGATGCAAACTCTTGACTCTGTGCCCCAGTTTTGCACTTGCCCTTGTCCCACCTCTAGTCTTTCTGACTCCCTTCTGGGCAGTGTGAGTCTCAATTTCCCTGCTTAGATTTTGGTTTTGTCCATTATCCAGGGCTGGTTTGGCAAATCTTTGCTCAGGTACACTCTTTGCTTTTGCTTCAACCCTGAATGTGATTCTCCCACCCCGTTGTGGGAGACTCCAAAGTAGGCCACCCATTCGTCTACCCTATCCCCACTCTCCTCCTGCAGCAAAGAGATTCAAATAAATATATATTCAAGTTTAATGAGATTCTGAAGCAATTATTGGGCTGCCCCAAACACAATTCTTCCTGTAACATGCATGTGTACAGAAACCCTGAAAGAATTTCTCTGTAGCAAAGTCTCTATTCAATGAATGGCAGGAAAAAAAAGGGGTAAGAATGCATAAACTGCATGGTGTTTCATCAGGCACTCAGTTTTGTTTGCACTGAATGTTTATTACACATAGTCAAATAATTATAACTCTCAAGAATGAGGTAATAAATTGAGAAGACTTTTTTTGTTCCTGTTCTTAGCAAGTTCCTATTTTCTTAGATGTCAAAATGGTAGTGGAAAAAAAATGTCCCATTTCCAGTTCTAGGAGCATATTAGGCTGTGCAAATCTGGAGTGAACCTTCTGGAGTTCCAATGCACTGCTAAACCAGATGTCCCTGGGCATTAGGCCTACTTTCCTACCACAGTTGAAGCTAAAGTAACAACCTCATGTCAACTACACTAATGATATAGGACAAGTGACATTTTGATGATGAGCGTAACCCACATCTGAGCCCATGATTTTAGCATGTAAGGGTTAGGCCTATGTGAGCTTTCTTTATAGTTCTGTGACCATGTGTTTTCATTTTAGGAAGTCCATGGAGTGTGCCAACCTCAAGACTAACTCTAAAATCCAAACCTTTTTTAAAAGTGCAATTGTCAACATGGCACAAATTGGCACTTTTCACACAAAAGTACTATTTATTTAAATTGCTTCCTCATGGTATGGAGGAATGAGCCCTGGATTTGGAGTACTTACTGTATTTGACAATGACTTCCAAATTTTTTCTCCTGCATAGATCTTGCTCCTGATCTAGATAGAGCCTTATAAGTTAGTCTGGATACATTTGAGTGTTCCTTTAGGTACTCCACACCTAGCTTGTGTAAAAGAGAGACCAACATCTCTCATTATTGTACACATATACTTATTCACACAGACATCTGTTACTAAGACTCTTTTCTTTACTGCAGTTACTTAACACATCTCAAGGTCTTTACACTTGCTGTTTTTCCTGCCTGTAATGCTCTCCTCCCAGATATCTACATGGCTAACTCTCTCACCTTCCTCTTTTTTTGATCTCTTCTAAGTAAGATCTTCCCTGGCCACCTATTTAAAAATGTAGTCCCCTAGCAGCATCCCCTATCCTCCTTCCCTCCTTTATTTTTTTCAATATCCCTAACACTATCTGACATACTACACATTTTTCCTTATTTATTTTTGTCAAACAACTTCCCTTCAGAGAGGGAGTATTTTTGTCATTTTTTTCACTGCTACACCCCCAGGACCTAGGACAGTGATGTCTGGAATACCGTAGTCACTGAATGTTTGTTGAATGAATGAGTAAATCACCTTTTTCTTAATCCTCCAAGCTGAAATCCTTGATTCAATCTTGACTCTCTTCTCCTTCACCATCCAGATATGACTGGTCACCAAATCCTACTTGAAAGTAGCTGACAAATGATTCTCAAATATCACTATTACTTTTTCTTTGTTTGATCACTACTGTAATCATTATGTTTTCCTTCAACATTTGGAATAATCTCCTACTGTTCATGTACCTCCCTCTGTCTCTTATCGATCCTATAAACAGTTGGCAGACCTAACTTCCTAAAATTAAAGCTAATTAAATTAAAGTTGTCACTGTCTAGGTTTTAGATTTTGTTGGTTCATCATTACCTAAGAGGTAAAGCCCTACCACATTGTCTGTCAAACTCTATTCTTCCTCTAAGACCCAATATCACCTCAGAAAAATCCTTAGCCTCTCCAGGGAGAGTTACATCACTTGGGCTCCTAGTACTTCAATCATATCTCTATTATAGCAGATTAGTTCTTGCCTCAAGGAGCTTTTATTAAGGCCTTATTTGGTGTCAGATGCTTTAATCTTTGCTAAAGAGGAAAAGGACGAAAGAGAGGCTTATGATCTAATGGAGTAGACAGATGACACCAAAACCCAAAAATGACAACATAATATTCAAGTGAAAAAATAACATGTTTTTCCCAAAGTATGTTCTGTGAGATGCTAATAGGATGTGATCAGGATCACCATCACGTTGCTGGTAATCCTGATGTAGCAACATAAATAATACTACAAATGCACTAAAATTCCATGAGGTTCTAGGACAAATGGGGAGCAAATATCTGTCTTTTGTGTTATAAACTGTTAAAATGGTACTGGATGAATCATCAGTCTTTTGGTAATGGTATCATAGGTTAATTGGACTAATCCTTCCACAAATAACAATATAAAATTTAGACAAAATATTAAAAAAATATACTTGAAGACATTGGAGAAGAACCAAAGTTAGGTGAAAGCTAGCAGGTAATCAGTCCTTGAAAGACCACAAAGTTTGGTTTCAGCCAAATTAACTGCCAGCTAGAACAAAATAAACACACTTCAGAGAAATATAAGAGGATCAAGTATTTCTATAATGTATTATATAAATGTTATATAATATGGTTATATATTATGTTATTGATATATATAATATAAACTGCTTGTATTCATGGACGAATGCACACAGTCAAAAACTGATAGAAATATGAAGAAACAGAAAAAAGTTATTTATACTCAGGAAAAAGAGCAGTGAATAGGAATTGAACCCAAGATGACCTAAATTTGGAATCAGCAGGCAAACAACTAGTATAAATATGTTCAGGACTTAAAATTATAGCTATAATAAATGAAGTGATGGTAAATCTTGGCAGAGAAAGGAAAACTATAAGGAAGAACTCAAACTGAAGTTGAAATTTTAGAACTGAAAAAGTGCAGTAACTGTAATTAAAAAAATACTGAATTGACTCAACAGATTAGTGATAGCAGATGGAAGTCAGTAAACAGAAAGACAGATCAATAGAAATTATACAATCTGAAGAACAGAAAAAATTGAAGAAAAATTAATGTGTATTAGTGAATTGTGGGATAAAATCAAGCAGTTATTGAAAATACATGGTATTAGAGTCCCAGAAGAGGAGAGAATGGAGTAGAGAAAAAAAAAGACTGAAGAAATAATGACCGAAAACCTCTTGAAGTTGATGAAAAGCATTAATTTACAGATTCAAGAAGCTCAACAGACCCAGGCAGGATTAATGCCAAGAAAAGCACACTGAGTACATATAGTCAAACTGCTGAATCTGAAGACAAAAAGAAAAATTTGAAAGCATCCAGAGAAAAATAAGCACATTACACACATGGAGCTAATGATACAAATGATATCTGTCTTCTAATCAGAAAAGAAAAAAAGGAGGCCAGAAAGCAATTGGATGATCTTCAAAGTAATGAAAGGAACGTAAAAATCTGTTAACCTAGAATTTTATTTCCAGTGAAAATACCCCTCAAAAATCAAAAGTAAATGAAGATATTTTGAGATAACTTTAAGATAATATTCAAGATAATGGAGATAATCTGAAACCAGCAGATCTGTACTATGAGAAATGCTAAAGCTCTTCAGGCAGAAGGGTGAAGATACCAAATGGAAGTGCTGATCTTCAGAAAGTAATGAAGACCTCCAGTAATGGCATATATGTGGGAGATTACAAAATATCATATCTGTTTTTCTTCTCTCAAATTAAACATCATAAGACTCTTTAAAGGAAAAGTAACTTTTGTTGTGAGGTTTTTACATGTTAATATGTAGAACACTAGCACAAAGAAGAGAAGGTAAATAGGACTATGCTATTTCAGGTTACCTATAATTTATGAGAAGTAGAATATTAATTCTAAGTAGGCTCTGATAAATTGATGATGCACAATATAATCCCTAGAGCAACCATTAAAAAATGCATGGAGGTATGGCTAAAGGTCAGAAGAAGAATTAACATTGAATTCCCAAAGTCTATCAGCTCAAAAGAAGGTAGGAAGGGGAAACAGAGAAACAAAAATCAGATGAGACAAAGCAAAGAGGGCCAAATGGCAATGGCTCTTGATCCTTTACAGATTTTGCAGAGTTTTTATTTAAATGATTTTCCCCCCTAGAACTTATAGAATAGTCCAAAGGAAAAGGAGCCAAATATAAATCTGAGAGACAGAAAATAAGCTGTTTTCCCCTCTCTAACAAATAAGTCTTTGTTAGTGAATCAAATCTGTGAGTCTTACTGCGATGTACTTCCCTTATGACTCTAACTAGTAAGAGGTCTCCATGTCTCTTCCACAGATAGACTTCTGGTGAGTTACTTGTATACAAAACAATCATGGGCTTGTCTTAAAGCCAAGTATGTATACCAAGTATGGATACAGTATAAGCTCAAATTGAGACCACAGGCTTTATTAGCAAACTGGGAGCCTTCCTTACTCATTCCTCATGGCATACATTCAATAAACAGTAAATCACCAGGTTTTATACATATTTTCCTCCAAGGAAGATAGTTCTTAAAGACAAATCCTCCACCCTTAAAAACCTCCATATTAGTTTGGCCCTTACCATCATCTACCTGGACTACTTTGGTATCTTCTTATACATTCTTTTTTCTTTCTTTTTCTTTTTTTTTTTCCTGTACGTGGGCCTCTCACTGTTGTGGCCTTTCCCGTTGCGGAGCACAGGCTCCAGATGCGCAGGCCCAGTGGCCATGGATCACGGGACCAGCTGCTCTGCGGCATGTGGTATCTTCCTGGACCGGGGCACAAACCCATGTCCCCTGCATCGGCAGGCAGACTCTCAACCACTGTGCCACCAGGGAAGCCCCTTATACATTCTTGATTACCAAAAATGCCAAGTTTAACAAGTTAGGTCAGAATATAAGTTGGTGCAGTTAATTTGAAAAACTGTATGGCATTTTAACATTTAAACCTCTACCTATCATACGACTCAGACACTCTTCTCCTAGCTATTTATCCAAGAGAAGTAAAAACATGTTTTCACAAAAATTTGTAAACAAATTCTTATAACTAGCTGCTTTATTCACAGTAGCTAACAACTGGAAATACTCCAAATGTCCATCAGCAGGTGAATGGATAAAAAAGATGTGTTGTATCCATACAATGAAATACTACTCAGCAATAAAAGGGCATAGATTTTTTGATACATGCAACAACACAGATGAGCCTTGAAAACATTATGCTGAGTGAAAGAAGCCAGACCCAGAATATAGATCATATGATTGAATTTTAATGAAATGGAACAGCAGATCAGTGGTTGCCTGGAGTCATGGATGGAAAAAGGGATAGACTTCAAAGGGTCAGGAATCATCTTTTAGGAGTGGTGGAAATCTGTGTCTAGACTATGGTAGTGGTTTCACAAGTATATACAACTATCAAAGCATATTGAATTGAACAATATGTTCAATTTAAGTGGGTGCTGTCTACTGTACCTAAGTTATCCCTCAATAACATTAATAAAAAATATTCAGCACTCATGGGGTGGAAGGGGTAACTTGTGAGATAGGTAAATTTTTATAATGAACATTTCTGTTTTATGTTTAAGGAAACTAATTCCAAAAGGTCATTGTGCTTGCAAGTAAGTAGCAGAGTAGCAATTTGAAGTATCATAATTTATCTCAATACCCTGTGATATTCCCACCCCCTTTGATCCTCCTAATGTACATGGTAGAATTTGGAGGAATAGGGTTGCTCAGTGTTGGAGTGTTGTAGGCTCTAGAATCATGCATTCCTGCATTTGAATCCTGGCTTCATCATTTATAAACTGTGAGATATTAAGCAAATTCTTTCAGCTCAAGTTTCCTTATCTGTAAAATGCCAATAATAAGAATTGTACCTACCTCATGGGATGTTTATGAACATTAAATAGACAGTATAGTGTATATAAAACAATATCGTGCCTGGCATGTAGTCCAATAAATGTTGGCTAGTGTGCTTCATTTTCTTCATTTGCAAATGGAGGTAGTAATACTACCTACCTGTAGTGCATTCAATGGTGGCCTCCAAAAAATATGTCCATGTCCTAATCCCAGGATCCTGTGAATGTTACTTTAATTTGGAAAACGGTCTTTGCAGATATAATTAAGCTAAAGATCTTGAGATAAGGAGATAATCCTGGAATATCAAGGTAAGCCCTAAATCCAATGACAAGTATCCTTAGAAGGGATTCTTCCTAAGAGCCTTCAGAGGTGGTGCATCTTTGCTGGATTTGAGGGCTCTAGCCTCCAAAATTTTGAAAATGGGTTTCTGTTTTTTAAGCATTCAACTTGTGGCAAGTTGTTATAGCATCACAAAGAAACTAATACTCTGCGTCACAGGGTCGTTGTGAGGACTGAAGAAGTTAATGGACACTAAGCTCTTGGTGCCTGTACATAGTGCATAATATGAAGATCAGTTATGTTGTGGTTGTTCTTAGCAGCCAGCTTCTAACTCAGTTGTGTATCTGTAGTCACATGGCCTCTGACCTGGAAGACATTGTCAAATTAAATAAAGAAAGCTCCATGGTTCATTTCTTCAATCTAAACTTTAAGCTGATTTGTTTTCCTTTATTTTCTCTACAGTAATTCCTTTAGGAAATCTATTGCTCTGTTGCTAATTTGAACTGTATTTGTTATTAAGTGCTCTAGGATTGCAGAACCAAGGGCACTGTAGCGATGTGAGAATGTATTGTTCTCTGTTATATACCAAAGGGATGTGTTAATGACCAAGTTTTAAGCTAAACTCATAATTTCTAAGGTTTTGTTTTTTTTAACTTCCAATGTTCCTGCTCCTTTAAAAGAACTGATTTTTTTCCAAATTTGAATCTCATTCAACACAGTAATATTTTATTTATTTATTTATTTTTAACATCTTTATTGGAGTATAATTGCTTTACACTCTCGTGTTAGTTGCTGCTGTATATCAAAGTGAATCAGCTATACATATACATATATCCCCATATCCCCTCCCTCTTACGTCTCCCTCCCACCCTCCCTATCCCACCCCTCTAGGGGGTCACAAAGCACCGTGCTGATCTCCCTGTGCTATGTGGCTGGTTCCCACTAGCTATCTATTTTACATTTGGTAGTGTATATATGTCAATGCCACTCTCTCACTTCATCCCAGCTTACCCGTCCCCCTCCCCATGTCCTCAAGTCCATTCTCTACATCTGTGTCTTTATTCCTGTCCTACCCCTACATTTTTCAGAACCTTTTTTTTTTTAGATTCCATATATATGTGTTAGCGTACGGTATTTGTCTTTCTCTTTCTGACTTACTTCACTCTGTATGACAGACTCTAGGTCCATCCACCTCAATTAACTCAATTAATTTGTAGTTGAGTTACAAATAACTCAATTTCGTTTCTTTTCATGGCTGAGTAATATTCCATTGTATATATGCACCACATCTTCTTTATCCATTCATCTGTCGATGGACATATAGATTGCTTCCATGTCCTGGCTATTGTAAATAGTGTTGCAATGAACATTGTGGTACATGACTCTTTCTGAATTATGGTTTTCTTGGGGTATATGCCTAGTAGTGGGATTGCTGGGTCATATGGTAGTTCTATTTTTAGTTTTTAAAGGAGCCTCCATACTGTTCTCCATAGTGGCTGTATCAATTTACATTCCCACCAACAGTGCAAGAGGGTTCCCTTTTCTCCACACCCTCTCCAGCTTTTATTGTTTGTAGATTTTTTGATGCTGGCCATTCTGACCGGTGTGAGGTGATACCCCATTGTAGTTTTGACTTGCATTTCTCTAATGATTAGTGATGTTGAGCATCCTTTCATGTGTTTGTTAGCAATCTGTATATCTTCTTTGGAGAAATGTCTGTTTAGGTCTTCTGCCCATTTTTGGATTGGGTTGTTTGTTTTTTTGATATTGACCTGCATGAGCTGCTTGTAAATTTTGGAGATTAATCCTTTGACAGTTGCTTCATCTGCAAATGTTTTCTCCCATTCTGAGGGTTGTCTTGTGTATGGTTTCCTTTACTGTGCAAAAGCTTTTAAGTTTCATTAGGTCTCATTTGTTTATTTTTGTTTTTATTTCCATTTCTCTAGGAGGTGGGTACAAAAGGATCTTGCTGTGGTTTATGTCATAGAGTGTTCTGCGTATGTTTTCCTCTAAGAGTTTTACATTGTATGGCCTTACATTTAGGTCTTTAATCCATTTTGAGTTTATATTTGTGTATGGTGTTAGGAAGTGTTCTAATTTCATTCTTTTACATGTACCTGTCCAGTTTTCCCAGCACCAGTTATTGAAGAAGCTGTCTTTTCTCCATTTTATATTCTTGCCTCCTTTATCAAAGATAGGGTGACCATAGGTGCATGGGTTTTTCTCTGGGCTTTCTATCCTGTTCCATTGATCTATATTTCAACACAGTAATATTTTAGAAGTATTCACTTAAAGCTTCACTCATACAGTATGTCTGAATGATAAATTAAAAGCAAGAATGTCCACTTAACATGCTCTCTGTGCAATGGCAGAGCCAGATGACATTACGTTTGTATTTTCCAGGATGCATACAGAGCATGACACTGCTCTACATTTTTTGATAAATAATTTAGGTTATCCTTATACAAATCACCATTTTACCCTAACAGTTGAGGACTGTGGCTTGCTATTTTAACTAACCAGCCAATTAATTCATTAGAAAGAACAAATTGTTTCACTGACTAATCTGACAATTCATCCATAATGGTTGGACTGCACATGTGGACACACCTAGAGAAAAGCACTGGGGTAAGCATCTGGTCCATCCCCCAGTCATGGGCACCTGATGTTCTATATCCATCCAATAAGCTGAGCTCTATGGAAGAAAGAAAGAAAGAGGGCCATGGAGAGCAAATCACTGGCCCTCCAAATTCCCAAGGGTCTCGAATTACAGTAAGAAAGAAAATCAACCAGGGTGTTTCTCTATTTTCTTGTTAGAAAGGGACCACACAGAGTGAACATCAGTAACAAAATACAACTGTGAAAACAAGATTTTGGCAGGAAAGAGAGGTGTGAGGAGGAAGGTGAGAAGGGCATATTTGGAGGTATTCCACCTCATTTTCCCTGGGAATGGTTGGTGAGCCAACAACATAAATCAAAAAAATGCTTAAAAACATTCATTATCTTAGAAGATCATGTGTTACACATATATGAGGTCAAACCTGGTGCTCTATGAAAGAACAAGTGAATGTGTTGTAAGTGTGCTTGAATTATCAAGAAATGAAAAATGTTTACTCTTTTTCCTAAAAAAAGGAAAAAAGACCTTATTGAGTAATATATTTCAAAACCCATGTAAGTAAACAAAATTCCAGAAGTCATTTGTTTTTCCTTAAGTACTTGAAAACCAAGGACAGGAGAATATCATTTCTGAATATATTATTAAACTTTATTTAGAAAACAAAGCTTGTTTTCTCAAAAAAAAAGAAAAAAGCATTCTTCCAACAGTGTAGAATTTTCCACATACCTGTAAAAACGCAGGGTACTCTAAGTGCATGCTAAAGTAGTTTGAAAATAATTTGTTTCTTATCAGTATATTCCAGTGATTTGTTTCATAATCATATTTGATACAGAATTCAGTGAAAGTATTGGTGGTGAATACCTGTATAACATGGGCAAAATATTACTTCTAAAATGGTAAATGAAAACTTGTAAAATATCAGACTTCAGATGAAAGTCATGTCTATTAGAAAAGGTAAACATTAGCTTTGGAAGAACAAATGGAATGTTTCTTAACAGGTTTGGCAAGATGAGTGGAAAGTATTTCTCATATACATTTTTTTCTGAACAAGAGATAATTTGTGAAGGGATAAATTAGTGTAGGAAAAACAAGTTGGGAGTAGATTGTAAGCAACAGTTTAATGAGTAAACCATCCACAGATTCCCAGAAACTGTTAGGCACTGAGAGAACTTGTCACTAAATATATGGTAGTGATTACTTTGAAAACCTCATCCAACTCAGAAACATACAGTTCATTATCCCTAATGTTATTTTTCTGAGTATTTTTCATGTGTAAAAAATTTGCCCAGAGCCTGAAGACTGTAATTTTCCTTTCATAAATACATGGATTATCTGTGTGTTTGGTTTTTACAAACACTACTGAGGAGTCATAATTCAGACAGGCACATTTTTATGATAGATATTTCCAATTATTGAGCAGAATAATCGATAATATGAACTTTAATATTTATCATATGCTTCTCATTAGGCTAGAAGAAAATATTGAGAAATATGACATGACTGCTGTTTTTAAGAAGTTTATTCATTTCATTGAAGAATTAAAAATAACACACCTGAAATAAGTAATAAGTATGTGTCATAAGTGCCATAAAAGTTCAAAGAAGGGTGAATAAAGATGACATTTAGGGAAGATTGAGATTATGCTGACATGCAAGGACTTAAATGTGTTTGTGATTTTCAAAGGAGGGAGAATATCAGCTTCTTCGAAGTGAAGAGGAAGGGTGTTATATGAAAAAAAAATCTTCGATATTACAACAATTTTATATTTAAGAAGAGATCAAAACCAGTGACTTTGGCTTTCATGATGCAAATCAAGGAAAGTAAAGCTTTACAAATCCCTATCTAGTAGGATAAACAAAGACTATGATTCTTAATGGAGTGAGGGAAAGAGGGGCATATCAGAATCTCTCCAGGCAACAGAAATTTTGGTACCATGGTTGAGAAACATTGGAGGAGGGAGCAAAGTAGATAGAGGTGCACTCCTGGTGGAGATGAGGTGAGAGAGATAGAAAGTGGAAAAGACCTTGAAATGTGTAGAATGAGGTGGAGATATGGGAGTGGAAAGGGGTGCTGGTAGATAGATAGACCATTGAAAAATAAAGTGCCAGGCTAACATGACTGTACTTGATGTGATGGACAACAAAGAGCCATATTTGATTCTTAAGCATAGGAGTGTTAAGATGGGTGGAGTTCGGGAAAGCTAGTCTACCTGACATAGATACATAGGGTGAAAATGAAAGACTGAGAGAGAAGAAAGTGGAAGAAGACAGATGAGTTAGAAACATCTGGGATATTTAGCTATGATGAGCCAGGGTTGGGGATAAAGTGAGGTAGTAGACTTTCTTCTGTCCCAGAGAAGATATAAAGGTATGACTTCAAGTCTGGAAAACTAAAAGGACTTTTTGATACTTACCTGATCATGAGGGTGTTTTTCCCAGGGTGAGGTTTATGCATTACATTCCAGATATACTGAACCCTGCAATTTCTCCAAATGTGGGAAACTCTACTACATAGTTTGTGGTGGTGGGTGATTGTGTTCTCACTTTCCCTTAAGGAAAATAAAAGATTTATTGTAACCATGCCCACACTCTTAACCTTACTTCCTCACAGTGCGTGCAGGCCTGTTCTTTTCATGCACTTAGAAGGGCACTTAGTTGGAAAACATGGTCAGTAGTTGAAGGTGCAACCCAATTTCAAGGGCTTAGTATATTTCATGCTGTGGTGTAATTTCTTCATCTGGGTTGGCATTCTCCTTGTTTTACTTTGGTAAAAATATTTAGTATTAAATTATAAAAATAAGATTCAATTTCTCCTTCCAGTTATGTCTATCATGGTCAGGTAAACTCAAGAATGGTTAAATAAAGTGTGTTTGCCCAAATGTATATAGAATGCAAATAAGTAAAAGTCTTTTCATTTTTCATTTGTGTGCCTCTTCCAGCATGTGGCCTTCTCTGGCTGGTAGTTAAGTGAGAGTCATACTTCAGAATCTCAAGACAAATGGTATTGAAGGGTCCCTTCCCACTTTGTGGGTTCCCACTTTTCCTCTGTAGCTCTGAAAGTTGTCCAGAAATCTGTGTTGGCTGGCATCTGGAGAAGTTACCAATTGTGGATCCAAAGTTGTCTACTAAAAGAGGGCATAGAGAAACAAGAATTTTTCATGCCTGTCCAGCTCATAAATTGAGTAGCTACACCCTATATAGGTAGCCTGGGAGAATTAGGTGGAAGAATTTACAAATGTATAGTTTCAATCTCACTGTTTCTCACCGTATTCTTAAAGTCTGATCTGTTGTCCCAAGTTATTTTTACCTTGGCATTTTGAGGTATGATTTTAAGTGCCAGTAGTGTGATTGTTTCCACAGTACTGTGACATTTATTTTCTTAAAAAAACAAAACAAAACACTTGTGGGCCACCCCAAGGACTCTGTACTGTCAGTGTCATTTTTAATGGTGTCAAAAAAGCCACTGCCAGTTTTGACAAAGAAGGCAAGTCTACAAATATAATCACCACTGCTGCCCAAGTCACCAAAGAACATGGTAGTGTTTGAAAGAGCTAGAAATAAATTATTTAGTACTTAGCGTGCCTTTGTGTTCAACATGCCACCACCAGGATAAAGTGGTTGAACTCTACTGAAAGAAGCAATTAATCAGAAAATACACACACACAGAAACACAGTTTCCAGCTGCCAATGATTTCATTGGATTTGAATAGGGTTTCAGCTGAAATCTGATATTTTGAAGAAAGCAATGAAAAACAGGAGAAAACAGCAGATTAAGAAGAAGGAGGAGCAAAGAAGAGGATGGGAGTTGAGAGTGACAGTAACTGCTGATGTCTTTGACAATTCAGTTTCTACACTGCCCAAATTAAGACAAAACAGGAAGAGGAAAAGTCAACTCTGCAAGTACAATACTTTCTATGTAACAACCTCACAATAAATTGCTAGAGTTAACAACCTGTAACAACTAACAGCTTATATCTAAGTCATAGGATTGGGAGTAGAGTGGAGATTGCTTAAATAAAACATTTTTCCCAAAGAGTTGAGTAAAATAACATAAGGAATAAGGGTGAAGTCTCAGCAGCAGGCGAGGAAGATTGTGACCCTTTGGGCATAGAAGCCAATACCAGTATTTGGGAAGAGACCAGAGAAAAGGTAAATAAAGGCCAGTTCACATGGGTAGGAAATGACCCAACCTTTCTGCAGGTCAAGTCCTCATCAAGGTGCTAAGGACAAGCTCCTGAGGCTCTTCATTTCTGCACCTAGGAATCTTCTCTGAAACATGGCACAGTTGCTCCTCCTTCATTCCCTTCATCACCACCCCAAAGACAGCCACAACTAAAACGTGGAGAGAAGAGGTAGGGGAGAAGTGAGGAGGGGTAGAAAACAGGTTAAAGGGGAAGAGGAAGAGAAAAATTCTGAGAACCAGACAACAGCTTCTTCCTTCCCAGCTCCACCCTGTTCTGGGGAGAAGGGAGGAGAATAGCTTGACATTGGGTGTGAGATTTACATTTTAAACTTAAGTGGCTAATTCTTGAATGCCAGAAATAGACTGTTCTAATAGCCAAAAATTGCAGAAAAGTTATAGAATCTGGCTAAAACCCTGTTTAGGAAAGATAAGAGGGAGGAGAATCAATATAGAACAGTTGACATTTATTTTAAAAGGTATAGTTTTCATGTTTATTGAGACTACTCACTAAAGCAGTGCTATGGACTGAATGTTTGTGTCCCCCTAAAATGTATAAGTTGAAATCCTCATCCCCAAGGTGATGGTATTAGGAGATGGGGCCTTTGGGAAGTGATTAGGTCATGAGGATGGAGCCCTCATGAAAGGAATTAGTGCCTTTCTAAAAGAGATCCCAGAGAGCTCTCTTCCCCCTTCCGCCATGTGAGGACACAGGGAGAAGATAGTTGTCTGAGAACAAAGAAGTAGCCCTCACAAGACCCCAAATCTGCCCATAAATTCCTGTTGTTTATTAGTTACCAGTCTATGGCATTTTTGTGATAGCAGCTTGAATGGACTAAAACAAGCAGTGTATCTTTGCTAGTGAAGAGATATTTTCTTACACATTCCTTGTCAATTAGCAGCATAATACTATGTCTTTGGTGTCTATCTGATCCTGTTGTTTAGCAGACCCCCTTCCTGAAACATGCTCTCTGTGTCTACATTCACTATAACTCCATTCTTGACTAGAATTTAAAAAACGTTTTTATTGAGAAATAATTCACATACCATACAATTCACCCAAAATATATTATTCAATCGTTCTTAGTATAACACAGAGTTGTGTACAATTTTATGTTAGCACAAGCAATTTTATAACATTTTCATCACACCAAAAAGAAATACCACACTCCTTACTCATAATTTCCCATCCTCATTGCCCCCCACAGGCAACCAACCCTAAGCAAGCTACTTTCTATCTCCATATATCTTCCTATTTTGGACATTTTATATAAATGGAATATGTGGTCCTTTCTGAATGACTTTTTCACTTACCGTAATGTTTAAAGGTCCATCAAAGTTGTAGCAAGAATTAGTATTTGATTTCTTTTTATTGTCAAATGCATTGATTGTAAGGATATACCACATTTTGTTTATCCATTCATCAGTTAGTGGACATTTGGGATGTTTCCACATTGGATTTTTATGAATAATGCTACTATTAATATTTGTGTAAGTTTTTATGTTAACTATGTTTTTGTTTCTCTCAGTTATATGCTTTGTATTAGAATTGTTGAGTCATATGGTAACTCTATGTTTAACCCTTAGAGGTAATACCAGACTGTTTTCCAAAGTGACTGTACCAGCTTACTTTTTTTTCTATCAATGTGTAGGAGTTCTAATATCTCCAATTCTTAACAACACTTACTATTACGTTTCTTTTTCATTATATTCATTCTAATTTATGCAAAAGTATCTTCTGATTTTGATTTCCATTTCCCTGATGGGAATTATATGGGTTCATTATGTGAGCATCTTTTTATGTGCCTATTAGCCATTTGTATCTCTTTGTTGTAGATAATGTCTATTCAGATCTTTTGCCCATATTTTAATTATGTCTTTTTATTACTCAGTTGTAATAGCTCCCTATATATTCTAGATACAAGTTCCTTATGAGATATATGATTTGCAAAGTTTTTTTTCCCATTCTGTAGGTTGTCATTTCACTTTTTTGATGGTATACTTTAAACTACAAAAGGTTTAAAATTTTTGTCTATTTATCTATTTTTGTTGTTGTTGCTTATCCTTTTACTATCATATTTAAGAGACAATTGCTTAATCCAAGGTCATAAAAATTGATGCCTATATTTTCTTCTAAGAGTTTAATAGTTTTAGCTTTTATATTTAGATCTTTGATCCATTTTGAGTTAATGCTTACATATGGTGTAATATATGGGCCCAACTTCATTCTTTTGCATATAGATATCCAGTTCTAGCACCACTTGCTGAAAAGATTATTCTTTCCTCCAGTGAACTGTCTTGGCGCCAACTAATTTTAACCTGAGTTTTCTATTGAACTTTTCATACTATGCTTTTGGCCTTAGCTCCAAGTTCTTAGAACCTGCATTATTTCTCACTATGAAATTTGGTTCTTGAACATTTTTGGGTAAATCACTCTCTTCCTTAATGGCTGGAAAACTATAGCTGCTGACTGGCAGGGGTTGCATCTCCCCAACTCCTCTAGCACTACCCACAGAAACTACCTCTAAATTATAGTTGGGCTCGCTCCTGGTCCAGCCCACACTTAATGATTAACAATCCAATTTCTTCAAAAGTTGCCTCTATAAAAATTATTCTCATATGTACCTCTCTAAGTTCAGCCCTTCTCTAAACCTAAATTGTGAATACTCTGAATGGCATCCCATCACTACCTCAAACTCAAATATACAAAAATTTGTGTTATCTGTAAAACTTGTTTCAATTCCAGTGTTCCAAAGTCATTTCTGACACTTTGCTACCTTGGCTTCTGGTATAGCTACTTTTTTGTTTGTGTGACCAGTAAACAAATCAGAATTACCTTACAGTGAATTCAAATCTTCAGCAAAGACTGTGTTAGTTTGCTAAGGCTTTTGTAACAAAGTACCATGGACTGAGTGGCTTAAACAGAAGAAATTTATTGTCTTAGAGTTCTAAAGGCTAGATGTCCAAGATCAGTGTCATGCAGGGATAGCTCCTTCTGAGGGCTGTGAGGGAGAAATCTGTTTCATGCCTCTCTCTTAGCTTCTGGTGGTTTGCTGTCAATCTTTGGTATTCCTTGGCTTCTGCTGCATCACCCTGATATCTACTTTTATCTTCACATAACATTCTGTGTGTATGTATTTATGTGTGTTTGTCTGTGTGTGATTGCATGTGCATGTGCCCAAATTTTCCATTTATATAAGAACACCAGTCATGTTGGATTAGGGGTCCACTCTACTCCCATATGACCTCATCTTAACTTATAACTGCAATGGCCCTGTTTCCAAATACAGTCCCATTTTGAGGTTCTGGGGGTAAGAACTTCAATATATGAATTGGGGGGAGATACACAGTTCAACCGATAACAAAGATGAAGAAGATGAAAAAAGATTAGAGAACCCTAGATAAACAATCTAAAGTTCTCTGTTGTCAAAAACTTCAGAGCTGATCTGATTACTATACTTTCCAAACCTTGTTACATTCATAGGACAGGGTTTCCTGTGAAACAGACTCTGAGACTAAGATCTGCATATGGGAAAATTTCTTAAGGATTAAAGATGCAAAGATTTTCCATCTATAGGTTTTTAAATAACTGGCAGACTCTGCAGAGCATACTCATGTAAGGCCTTAATATAAAGGCAAAAGATAAAGTGCTGTAAAAGAAAGTACAAGCAAGCATTGGGGTAAGAAAGACATCCAGACGCTAGCTCCCAAGTGTCCTTCTACACACAAGCACTGTACTTTGGATCTAAATTGAGAAAGGTCTGTGGGAGAAATCCTGTCTTTAGGAAAACTCAAAGCAGAAGTTTCCAATAAGGATTTTATGCCCTTCTCTTGTGCAGTTAAACCAGGCTCTTTAACCAGTTAAAACTTTTAGAAACCATCAACAAACAAAAAAACTGATGCTGGGTGTTGTCAGGGAAGTTTCATCCTGCCATGAGTGAATCTGTATTTATCTCTATATTCCCAACTATGCCTACCATAATTTTAGAAAGTTGTTAGTAAAAGTTGTCGCTCTGTGAGCCAAATGATGGCCCCCTCAAGGAGACCTATGCCATGGATAAAGTGTGTGTGTGTGTGTGTGTGTGTGTGTGTGTGTCAGAGAGAGAGAGAGAGAGAAATATTTGATAGAAACTTACTAAAAAAAATGATGGGTAAGAATTAGAGTAGGACATATAAAAAGTGATGAAGGGGAAAAACCTACAACCAAGATTACTCTACCCAGCAACGATCTCATTCTGATTCGACAGAGAAATTAAAACTTTTACAGACAAGAAAAAGCTAACAGAATTCAGCACCACCAAACCAGCTTTACAACAAATGCTAAAGGAATTTCTCTATGTAGGAAAGAAGAGAGAAGGAAAAGACCTACAATAACAAACCCAAAACAATTAAGAAAATGGTAATAGGAACATACATATGGATAAGTACCTTAAATGTAAATGGATTAAATGCTCCAACCAAAAGACATAGACTGGCTGAATGGATACAAAAATAAGACACTATATATGCTGTCTACAAGAGACCCACTTCAGACCTAGGGACACATACAGACTGAAAGTGAGGGGATGGAAAAAGATATTCCATGCAGGGTTTCCCTGGTGGCGCACTGGTTGAGAGTCCGCCTGCCAATGCAGGGGACACGGGTTCGTGCCCCAGTCCAGGAAGATCACACATGCTGTGGAGCGGCTGGGCCTGTGAGCCATGGCCACTGAGCCTGCGCGTCCGGAGCGTGTGCTCTGCAACGGTAGAGGTCACAAGAGTGAGCCACAAAAGACACAAGAGACAAAGAAAGACAGTACATAATGATCAAGGGATCAATCCAAGAAGAAGATATAACAATTATAAATATTTATGCACCCAAAATAAGAGCACTACAATACATAAGGCAAATGCTAACAGCCATAAAAGGGGAAATCGACAGTAACACAGTCATGCTAGGGGACTTTAACACCCCACTTTCACCAATGGACAGATCATCCAAAATGAAAATAAATAAGGAAACACAAACTTTAAATGACACATTAAACAAGATGGACTTAATTGTTATTTATAGGATATTCCATCCAAAAACAACAGAACACACTTTTTTCTCAAGTACTCATGGAACATTCTCCAGGATAGACCATATCTTGGGTCACAAATCAAGCCTTGGTAAATTCAAGAAAATTGAAATTGTATCAAGTATCTTTTCTGATCACAACACTATGAGACTAGATATCAATTACAGGAAAAAATCTGTAAACAATACAAACACATGGAGGCTAAACAATACACTAATTAACCAAGAGATCACTGAAGATTTCAGTAAGTAAATCAAAATACACCTAGAAACAAATGACAATGAAAACATGACGACCCAAAACCTATGGGATACAGCAAAAGCAGTTCTAAGACGGAAGTTTATAGCAATACAATCCTATCTTAAGAAACAAGAAACATCTCCAATAAACAACCTAACCTTACACCTAAAGCAATTAGAGAAAGAAGAACAAAAAAGCCCCAGAGTTAGCAGAAGGAAAGAAATCATAAAGATCAGATCAGAAATAAATGAAAAAGAAATGAAGGAAACAATAGCAAAGATCAGTAAGGCTAAAAGCTGCTTCCTTGAGAAGATAAACAAAATGATAAACCATTTTTCTCATCAAGAAAAAAAGGGAGAAGACTCAGATGAATAAAACTAGAAATGAAAAAGTAGAAGTAACAACTGACACTGCAGAAATACAAAGGATCATGAGAGGTTACTCCAAGCAACTATATGCCAATAAATTGGACAACCTGGAAGAAATGGACAAATTCTTAGAAAAACACAACCTTCCAAGACTGAACCAGGAAGGAATAGAAAATATAAACAGACCAATCATGAGCACTTAAATTGAGACTGTGATTTAAAATCTTCCAACAAACAAAAGCCCAGGACCAGATGGCTTCACAGGCGAATTCTATCAAACATTTAGAGAAGAGCTAACACCTATCCTTCTCAAACTCTTCAAAAATATAGCAGAGGGAGGAACACTCCCATACTCATTCTACAAGGGCACCATCACCCTGATACCAAAACCAGACAAAGATGTCACAAAGAAAGAAAACTACAGGTCAATATCACTGATGAACGTAGATGCAAAAATCCTCAACAAAATACTAGCAAACAGAATCCAACAGCACATTAAAAGGATCATAACACCATGATCAAGTGCATTAAAAGGATCATACACCATGATCAAAGGATCATACACCATGATCACCCAGGACTGCAAGGATTCTTCAATATATGCAAATCTATCAATGTGATACACCATATTAACAAAATGAAGGAGAAAAACCATAGGATCACCTCAATAGATGCAAGAAAAGCTTTTGACAAAATTCAACACCCATTTATGATAAAAACCCTCCAGAAAGTAGGCATAGAGGGAACTTACCTCAACATAATAAAGGCCATATATGACAAACCCACAGTCTACATCATTCTCAATGGTGAAAGACTGAAACCATTTCCTCTAAGATCAGGAACAAGGAAAGGTTGTCCACTCTCACAACTATTATTCAACATAGTTTTGGAAGTTGTAGCCACAGCACTCAGAGAAGAAAAAGAAATAAAAGGAATCCAAATTGGAAAAGAAGAAGTAAAACTGTCACTGTTTGCAGATGACATGATACTATACATAGAGAATCCTAAAGATGCTACCAGAAAACTACTAGAACTAATCAATGAATTTGGTAAAGTAGCAGGATAAAAAATTAATGCACAGAAATCTCTTGCATTCCTATACACTAATGATGATAAATCTGAAAGAGAATTTAAGGAAACACTCCCATTTACCACTGCAACAAAAAGAATGAAATAACTAGGAATAAACCTACCTAAGGAGACCAAAGACCTGTATGCAGAAAACTATAAGACACTGATGAAAGAAATTAAAGGTGATACCAACAGATGGAGAGATATACCATGTTCTTGGATTGGAAGAATCAATATTGTGAAAATGACTCTACTACCCAAAGCAATCGAGAGCTTCAGTGCAATCCCCATCAAATTACCAGTGGCATTTTTCACAGAACTAGAACAAAAAATTTCACCATTTGTATGGAAACACAAAAGACCCTGAATAGCCAAAGCAATCTTGAGAAAGAAAAACAGAGCTGGAGGAATCAGGCTCCTGGACTTCAGACTATACTGCAAAGCTACAGTATTCAAGACAGTATGGTACTGGCACAAAAACAGAAATATAGATCAATGGAACAGGATAGAAAGCCCAGAGATAAACCCACACACCTATGGTCACCTTATCTTTGATAAAGGAGGCAGAATATACAATGGAGAACCTCCTCTTCAATAAGTGGTGCTGGGAAAACAGGACAGCTGCATGTAAAAGAATGAAATTAGAACACTCCTAAAACCATACACAAAAATAAGCTCAAAATGGATTAAAGACCTAAATGTAAGGCCAGAAACTATCAAACTATATAAACTATAAAACTCTTAGAGGAAAACATAGGCAGAACACTCTATGACATAAATCACAGCAACATCCTTTTGGACCCACCTCCTAGAGAAATGGAAATAAAAGCAAGAATAAACAAATGGGACCTAATGAAACTTAAAAGCTTTTGCACAGCAAAGGAAACCATAAACAAGACAAAAAGACAACCCTCAGAATGGGAGAAAATATTTGCAAATGAAGCAAAGGATTAATCTCCAAAATTTACAAGCAGCTCATGCAGCTCAATATCAAAAAAACAAATAACCCAATCCAAAAAGGGGCAGAAGATCTAAATACACATTTCTCCAAAGAAGATATACAGATTGCCCACAAACACACGAAAGGATGCTCAGCATCACTCACTAATCATTAAAAAATGCAAATCAAAACTACAGTTATCACCTGACACCAGTCAGAATAGCCATCATTAAAAATCTACAAACAGGGCTTCCCTGGTGGCGCAGTGGTTGAGAGTCCGCCTGCTGATGCAGGGGACACGGGTTCGTGCCCCGGTCCAGGAAGATCCTACATGTCGCAGAGCAGCTGAGCCCGTGAGCCATGGCCACTGAGCCTGCGCTTCCGGAGCCTGTGCTCCACAACAGGAGAGGCCACAACAGTGAGAGGCCTGCGTACTGCAAACAAAACAAAACAAAACAAAACAAACTACAAACAATAAATACTGGAGAAGTTGTGGAGAAAAGGGAACCCTCTTGCACTCTTGGTGGGAATGTAAATTGATACAGCCACTATGGAAAACAGTATGGAGGTTCCTTAAAAAACTACAAATAGAACTACCATATGACACAGCAATCCCACTACTGGGCGTATACCCTGAGAAAACCATAATTCAAAAAGAGTCATGTACCACCACATTCATTGCAGCTCTATTTACAATAGCCAGGACATAGAAGCAACCTAAATGTCCATCGACAGATGAATGGATAAAGAAGATGTGGCACATATATACAATGGAGTATTACTCAGCCATAAAAAGAAACGAAATTGAATTATTTGTAGTGAGGTGGATGGACCTAGAGTCTGTCATACAGAGTGAAGTAAGTCAGAAAAAAAAAAAAGGTTCTGAAGAACCTAGGGGCCGGAAAGTAATAAAAATGCAGACATAGAGAATGGACTTGAGGACATGGGAAGGGAGAAGAGTAAGCTGGGATGAAGTGAGAGAGTGGCATGGAGTTATATACACTACCAAATATAAAATAGATAGCTAGTGGGAAGCAGCCACATAGTACAGGGAGATCAGCTCGGTGCTTTGTGACCACCTAGATGGGTGGAATGGGGAGGGTGGGAGGGAGATGCAAGAGGGAGGAGATTGAGGATATATGTATATGTATAGCTAATTCATTTTGTTATAAAGCAGAAACTTACACACCATTGTAAAGCAATTACAGTCCAATAAAGATGTTAAAAAAAAAGTACAATAACAACAGAAACCAGGATACACAGTGCTTCAAGTCTCAGGCAAGTGACTAGTAAGAGGGGACAGGTCTCAGCCTCTGGGTTCGTATTTAAGTATAAAGTTCTAGTGCAAAAGCAGATTATTGAGTTTAAGGGAAGTTGGCAAGTTCTTAGGCTGAGGTTCCCAGCAAGATTTTGGCACTGAACATAAAGTTCCTGAACCAAATCTGAGGGTAAAGGTCAAGGCAAAAACTCAGTATTAATGGCGTATGCTGACAAAATGGAGATGAAAAGAGCTGAGACTTGGAAGCGACGTAAATATCTAGTCACTGAGACTGAAGGAACCAAATTCCAGAGGGATCAGTGAGGGACTTTTAACAGCACATGGTAGGTCCCATGCAATGCAAAATTGTACAATACACAATTGCAGCTAAAATTCTCTCCAGGGTTTGCCTGGGACAGTCCAGGTTTGTCCTCGTTTTGCCTCTTATCTCAGAGTCCCATTCCATTTAGAATTGTCCTGGACAAAACATCCAAGTTTGAATGATGTATTATGTGGTCACAGGACTTGGAGAATGGGAAAGCTGATTACTAAGGAGCCTTAATTTTTACCCGCCTCTGCCAGAATTGGCTTGGGAACAACAGGTGAGACGTGAGAAGCCGAGAGAAGGTGCATAGGTTATGGCTGAATGAGGGAAAAAAGTGATCAAAGACCACCTACCTAGGCAGAGAAACATGTATTTTGATATCCCAATATAGTTCTCTTTTGTTGTTTTTCTTTTAACATAATGCCCTAGTTAATTATATAATGCTTCCCCCACTTTTTTGTTTTCTGTTTGGCAAGTGACTCTACTGTTTCCCAAATGAATCAGTGATTGGAATTGGATTAATTTAATTGAAATAACTGTTACCATGATGCAAAAAAAAAAAATTGTTGACTATCCAGTTACTTTAATGAGAAATGATTGTGTGACTGTGGTGTGAGGAAAGCGTGCAGTTGCATATAACTAAATTTCTGTCAAAACAAAATGACATAAATCCAGTGAAATTATCCATTTTCTAATTTGCTTTAATTCAAGTGAATTCTATAACCTAAATTTGACATTCCCACTCTTGGGAAGCCGAATTCTTCAGAGATTGAACGTCTCAACTCCTTAGGCCAAGATAGAGCCTTTAATTGAAAAATGATTTTATTCTTTCCTTCTTGTTTTAAGAGGCAAAAAAATTAAAATCATTGTATTTTTTCTCTTCTAGTCCTAAGAGAGGTTTCCCATTCATGACATAATTGAAAGTTTTTCAAACCTAAAATACCTTTAAAACAGGAATAAATCAAGACTAAGTAGGGTTCCTCTCTATGCTTTTTGGAGAATAGGTTCCAGGAAGCTCTCAGACGGCTCAAAGTAGGACAGTGTAGTAAGAAATGAGGCTAGAAATAAGGGCAGGGTGCCATTGGGGAAGAAAGGATTAGCAAATAATTGCCTAAGAAAACATTTACCCCAAGTTGAAAGCTTATCACCAAAGTGGCTACCCAACATTGTTAGAATTTATCTCAGTTGATAACATAAACAATGAAAAAGATATAAAAATTTTAATGTATCAGTTCCTGTATTTAATGAGTTTCAGGGCCATACAGTGTAGTGGTTAAGAGTACTACATGCTACCTGGACCCAGCTTTTAGCTTCATTTCCTACAAGGTGTATAACCCTGGATACATCATATACCATTTACTTCTCATTTTTTCCACCAGCAAAATGCGGCTGACCATAATAGTATGTCACAGAGTTATGAGAATATGTCCAATTAATGTAGGCTCTAAAAGTACCTACAATTATTTTCTCTAATCTGTTTTTCATTCTATCAGCCAAAGTCAGAAAGAATTTTAATAAATCTTCATCTGGGAACTGGATATTTTAGGTTTCCCACTGACTGCGATGGTTTTATTCACTCAAGTTTCTCTACAATCATCTCACTCTAGTTTCTCTACAATCATCTCTCTCTCTCTTTTTTTTTTTTTTTTCTCTACAATCATCTCTGAAACTCCTTTTCAACTTGTCCTGGTCCAAATAACTGTTGACTTTTGCACATGTGGAGTTATTTATCCATATAGTCTGGACAATAAATTTAGCACCAGAAGACTGGTGCTTCTGTTCTGTTTCTAATGTGGTTGTAGAATCCAGAGCATGTTCTTCATCCTGAGGCAGAGTCACATACTGTGTAGCTTGTAACAGATAAAATAATCAAGACCGCCTGTAAAGTATATTGAGAATAACGTAATAGGAGAATGGATGTAGTCACCGCTTTAATGCCTAAGTCTTAGCATCACTTTGAACCCTTTTGTACTTTTGCTAAGTATAAATATAAGGAAGCTTCCATTAGTATTATTTGGAATATTGAAATCCATTGAATAACAGGACCATCTGGAGAGGGAGTTAAGAGGTCTTGTAAGTAACCTTCCCACTAGCCTCCTCAGGTGCATGTGCACATAAAGATATTAATTCTAATATATCTCCAGAAGGACATAATTACTTTACCAAAGGAAATGACTTTTAGTAACTTCCTTAACTGTGTTATGCTTGTTTCCTCATGGGATTAAAATGAGTATAATTTTGCCTACATTTTGTAGTTGTGATGAGGATTAGTAAAATGATGCACCTATAGTATATATAGCACAGTGCCTGACATATGGCAAGTATTAAGTGAATGATGTATATCAACACAGAAATCATTATGCCTATTAGTATTTCAGATTATATTTAACATTATGTACAAATTCTTAAAATCTGTAGTCCTCAATTCAAGGAGTTAGAAAAATAAGTTTTATAGATTAGCTACTGGTTAAGCATTAGTATATTTTATTCTGGGGATTTGAAATATTCCTTATTCCTTTCCAAGTTTTTTTTCTTTTTCTTTTTAATCACCTTTCTAGTTCTTTTCTTGTTCAGCAAAATTCAAAGCTGAGAAATAAAAACATATCCTAATGAAGTACAATATTATCTCAGAAAATGTGTTTTTTAATTTCTGTGAAATTTAGTAGGATGTTGTTTCCTTCTTCTGATTTGCATAACATTTTTGAGGTAATTTAAAACATATAATTACAAATATATATATTCAGTAAGAAAGTATCAACGAACCAACTCCTTTAAGCACTGGACAGTAGGCAGCACAAGAACACAATCTCTGAAGCAGAGAAATTCACAAGGTGAACACATGCTTGTTCCAGTTCTCTGTCTAAGGCAGGTGTCCCCAACCCCCAGGCCACAGACCAGTACCAGTCCACGGCCTGTTAGGAACCAGGCTGCACAGCAGGAGGTGAGTGGTGGACAAGCGAGTGAAGCTTCATCTGCATTTACAGCTGCTCCCCATGGCCCACGTTACTGCCTGAGCTCCACCTCCTGTCAGATCAGTGGTGGTATTAGATTCTCACAGAAGCTCAAACCCTACTGTGAACTACGCATGCGACAGATCTAGGTTGTGGCTCCTTATGAGAATCTAATGCCTGATGATCTGAATTGGAGCTGAGGTGGTGATGCTAGCACTGGGGAGCGGCTGCAAATACAGGTTATCATTAGCAGAGAGGTTTGACTGCACAGAGACCATAATAAATCAATGGCTTACAGACTCATATCAAAACTCTATCAGTGAGTGGCAAGTGAAAACAAGCTCAGGGCTGCCACTGATTCTACTTATGGTGAGTTGTATAATTAGTTCATTATATATTACAAGGTAATAATAAGAGAAATGAAGTGCACAATAAATGTAATGCGCTTGAACTATCCCCAAACCATCCATCCACCCTGGTCCATGGAAAAATTGTCTTCCACGAAACCAGTCCCTGGTGCCAAAAAGGTTGGGGACCACTGGTATAAGAGGTAACTTCCTAATTTCCCAGCATAAGGAACTTGAGTTCAAGCAGAGCATCGTGGTCCTCTATGAGATGAGGAGGCAAAGATAGGAGTTTGAAGCAGCTAAAGTGACTGAAATAAATATGATATAATATACTATATTATGTTAATATTGTTATAATGTTCATATTATATAAATGGATGTATGATATATATCATTACAAGAATGTATATTGATAGTATGTATATGTTAATTTTCTTTCACATGCAGTGGTCCATGATAGTCATATCATAATTTTGAATTATACTCCTTATAAGATAAAGTGACTTTTTCTCATTTTACGTATTATACATTCAGTGTAATATGAATACATGTTATGTTTTTTATTACACTTGCCTGACATAATTTGACTATTGTGTTACTTTGAATTTTTGTGTCTGTTTTAGAATGTCTCAAGAACAACATGTAGTTGAATTTAATTTTTAAAATCAAATCTTAGAACCAATTTGATGAGTCAAGTCCAATTTCATCTGTAGTTTAAAGGGATATACCTTTACTAGGTTAATCATTTATATTCTTAATTTGTAAATATATTTATTTCCTATTATTTCTCTCATTTTATGTGAGGAAAATAATTATATATATATATATGAGTATATATTATATATATCTTTTATATTCATTAAAAAAATTTTTCTCCAATGCTTTAGAAAATGTGTACAGTTTATAACCCTTATAAAAGATATCAAAGTTCTCAAGAGCATTTTAAAGTTTATTTAATTGTTTGAGCCTTCTTTTTTATTTAATAGATTTGTTTATTTTATTTCTGGCTATGTTGGGTCTTCATTGCTGCACACGGGCTTTCTCTAGTTGCCGCTAGCGGAGGCTATTCTTCGTTGCGGTGCGTGGGCTTCTCATTGCGGTGGCTTCTCTTATTGTGGAGCACAAGCTCTAGGTGCACAGGCTTCAGTAGTTGTGGCATATGGGCTCAGTAGATGTGGCTCGCGAGCTCTAGAGCACAGGCTCAGTAGTTGTGGCACATGGGCTTAATTGCTCTGCAGCATGTGGGATCTTCCCGGACCAGGGCTTGAACCCATGTCCCCTGCATTGGCAGGTGGATTCTTAACCACTGCGCCACCAGGGAAGCCCCTGTTTGAATCTTCTTTAATCAGGAAAATTTTACTCCCTTCCTGATAATTCCCCACACATACACACTACTCAAGCTTTGACAATATTACTGGTATTTCTGATAGTGATTATAGGTATTACATATTTTTAATAATATAGATTTTCATTTAAGAGTAATTACTGTATTACATTTAGTTTTAAACCCAGATTTATATATAATCTAATCATTTCAACCCTTTAATTGTTACTAATACTCATTACTATTTCCAACCTCCAGTCAATGCTTTTGCTGTGTTCTTTGGTGAAAAACATTTCTCCATTTGAAGCTAAGATCTCTAATCAGCAGAGATCAAAATTGGAGAAGAGGAAGCAAAAATTCTGCAAGTGTGTTGTTAGTTTTAATAATGAGAGGCTCCACTTTCACTTCTATCCCTAAATCCCTAGATTCACATATTATGGCTTTGAGAGAAACAATGCTATTGGTCTTTGTTTCTGAGTATATACTACGTCGTGTAAGGTTAATCTTCAAAAATGTCAGATTACTATCACCCCTTTAGTGCCATGACTTGATCATTGGGTGACTATCTAACCAGATGCTTTTGGATTACACGGCTTATGATAATGCTGGTGAATTCCATATACATGAGTCATTGCCACATTTATTTTGCTACAAAATGAGTTCCTTGGCCAGGAGCAACGTTGCTTATGCCATGGCAATGAATAAGGCATTTATAAGCTCATGAATAATGGGGCTTGTAGAAGCCTTGTGGACAAGGAAAAAAATCCATATCCAAAATAAGGGTGTATTCTAATGAGGGCAGATCTCTGCTCCAGCCAAGACAGAAGGCGTACAATAAACCTACAGCCAGGTGTCTGGCCCACCTCTATCGGGAGGATCAACACTGGTCTCTGAGAAGCTCAGTTCCAGGTCAAAATCTTATATGTGATCTTTTAGGCCCAACCATAGGCAATTACAAAGGCTCTGTCTGACCACATGGGGAAAATGTTCCTCCCCCACACCAGACTTGGTGCACTGTCAGTGCATTACAGTTTTCTGGAGGGCGTTGCTGGCCCCCAGACCCCTCAAGACCAGAACATTCTCGTGTGCATATCTGTATTCCTAGCACAGGGGCCACAGTTAGGAGGCCTCCTTATGGGGGGAGGGGTATCTTGGTTGAGCCATTTTTTTTACCCTGACTCAATACTTTTCCACTCCTAGCCATTCCCCTCTCCTCTTTCCCATGATGAATTTATTCTAATATTCTTATATCCCTAAACATTTGTGTTTTCTTAAATTTTATTGGAGTATAGTTGATTTACAATGTTGTGTTAGTTTCAGTTGTACAGCAAAGTGATTCAATTATACATATACATATATTCATTCTTTTTCAGATTCATTTTTCATATAGGTTATCATAAGAGTATTGAGTGGAGTTCCCTGTGCTCTACAGTAGGTCCTTGTTGGTTATCTATCTTATATATAGTAGTGTGTGTATGTTAATCCCAAGCCCCTGATTTATCCTTTCCCCCATGTTTCACATTTGGTAACCATAAATTTGTTTTCAATATTTGTTAGTCTATTTCTGTTTTGTAAATAAGTTCATTTGTATCATTTTAAAATTAGATTTCACATACGAGTGATATCATATGATATTTGTCTTTCTCTATCTGACTTACTTCACTTAGTGTGATAATCTCTAGGTCCATCCATGTTGCTGCAAATGGCATTATCTTGTTCTTTTTTTACAGCTGAGTAACATTGCATTGTATATATGTACCACATCTTCTTTATCCATTCATCTGTTGATGGACATTTAGGTTGCTTCCATGTCTTGGCTATTGTAAATAGTACTGCAATGAACATTGGGGTGCATGTATCTTTTCTAATTATGGTTTTCTCTGGATATATGCCCAGGAGTGTGATTGCTGGATCATATGGTAGTTCTATTTTTAGTTTTTTAAGGAACCTCTATACAGTTCTCCATTGTGGTTGTTCCAATTTACATTCCCACTAACAGTGCAGGAAGGTTCCCTTTCTCCACACCCTCTCCAGCATTTACTGTTTGTAGACTTTTTGATGATAGCCATTCTGACTAGTGTGAGGTGATACCTCATTGTAGTTTTGATTTGCATTTCTCTGATAATTAGTGATATTGAGCATTTTTTCATGTGCTTTTTGGCCATCTGTATGGGTTCTTTGGAGAAATGTCTATTTAGATCTTCTGCCCGTTTTTTGTTTGGGTTGTTTGTTTTTTTGACATGGAGCTGCACAAGCTGTTTGTTTACCTTGGAGATTAATCCCTTGTCTGTCACTTCATTTGCAAATATTTTCTCCCATTCCATAGGTTGTCTTTTTGTTTTATTTATGGTTTCTTTCCTGTGCAGAAGCTTTTAAGTTTAATTAGGTCCCATTTGTTTATTTTTGTTTTCATTTTCATTACTCTAGGAGGTGGATCAAAAAACATATTGCTGTGATCTATGTCAAAGAGTGTTCTGCCTATGTCTTCCTCTAAGAGTTTTTTAGTGCCCAGCCTTACATTTAGGTCTTTGGTCAGTACTGAATCCAAGTCTTGGTTATCTAAACAAGTAAACTGTTGAGGCCATTTTCTGCTGCATAAGCTAATCCATTAAATTCAAAATGTCAGTAAATGCACCCATATCAAGAAATTTGGTCCAATCCAGCATTATATTCCTTCCTCCATTTGGTCTAAGACCCTTAGAATCCATCCCCATACATATCCCCCCAGGTTAACCTTTGCATTTTTCCCCCTGGAATAAGCAACATGGGACTCTAATTTTATATCTAGAAACAACAAAGAGGGTTGGAATGGATCTTGAGAAAATCATGATTCCCCTTGCAGAGCAACTTCGCCAAAGGAACTAATTACTGGGTCTTCAAGCAACAAAAGCTAGTATCCTCAGATAAGATACAGGAGGACAGATAGCTTTTACTGTTAAGGGAAACTGAGAGAGCCTTGGGATGTTCAAGAGTCTCATCTTCCTCTGAGTCCCCCAATGTGTCCTCAACTTTGATATTCCAAATATAATTGCCCAAACCTTTGCATGAAAATCTTAGCAAGTTTGAATTCATTCAATGTTGTAATTACGCAACATACCCAATTAAATCTTGAGTCTAATTTTCAATGAGGATGGGCTTGTAGTTATAAGAAATAAAGCTTCTTTTAAGGTCATCACAGAATCTCCTTGGTTCTCTGACGTTGGCTTGAACTGGGAACTTAAAGTTCTGAGATTGACACTTTCTTTCTGTAGGTTCTCTAATATAGCCAAAAGGAACTCTCCAACTCCTTCGTCCTATAGCCATATTATTTCTGTAACAGTCAAGTTCAGCAGCTATTTGATTCCCCAAAATACTTTGTCAGCAAGCATTCCATTACCATAAGTGATAGGTGATAATTCGTTTAGTCCTGGTGGCATGGTATACCTATGTCCAGTTGGCAGGAGCTCAGCTCTGAATTCAGGATCAAGGATACAGCAAACCAATCCCATTCTGATGTGATAGCAAGTACTATATTAGTCAGAGTCAAGTCAGGAACATAGAAATCACACTAGCTATTTTAACTGAAAGAATGTAATATAGGAAAAGTTGTTACACAGGCACTGGAGGACTAAAAAGGCAAACAAGAACACTGAGGCAATGTGAATTAGCAATGGCAGGAAGCAGCAACCAACTCTAAGCCAGAAGAATGAAAGAAAGATGTTGGAAACATCTGAACCTGCAGAGCTAGGACACTGACCTCTGAAGAGATGGCACTCTTGACTACTGCCAACACTCCATTTTCTCAGAGAAGGGATCCCACCAAAGATGGGATTCAGACCTCTGAGGAAGGTCCCTCTGTGGCAAAATGAGGCTGGTCTGGGAATGTGGAATGAAGCAGCCTACTAGAACCAACTGCCCTTTCTGAGGTGAAGTGATGTTTCTGAGAGGCGCTGACAGGAACAATAAGCAAACAGGAAGAAACAAGTCCTTCCTCTTTGCTCCAGCTTCCTAGTCTCCCTCAACCGCCTCCTATGGGCATTGCCACCTGGTAAAGGAGAAATGTAGTTTGCAGAGTCCCAGCTTCAGAATTATAAAGCTGGTTATAGAAAGCTGGGCTTAGAGCTGAGAGACAAGGTTAATATTTGGCACACAATGTTCTCACAGTTCTTAAGCTCTTAATTTTGATTCATCTCCTGGTAGGTTGGAATTAATCTTCACATAATTTCAACATCATATTTTTGCATATTGTTTTGTACATTTGAATTCCAAGAATACTATTCTCTTGCCTTTGCTAACAAATTACAACTTTAGTATTTATAAAAATCTTGGGTTATATAGTTTTTCTACTAAAAATTCCTTAGCTATTATTCTACAATATTCAGGGATTTAGTGTTGTAGAGGAGAGTTTGAAGGCTAAAATTTTTTTTTCTTTGTAGGTAGTTCATTTTCCTCTTGAATGGCGATTGAATTGGTTTTATTCTTAATGATCAAAAAATTAACTAGGATATGCCTGGGGGTCTCTGCATTCATTTGGTTTGGAATGAACTGACCCTCTTTCAATCTGTTCCACAGTTTCTCTTTGGCTTGGAGATTTATTCTCATATTTTGTCATCAATTACTGCATCATTTTTGTTTGGTTTAGTTTCTTCTTCAAACACAACAACTATCTATATGCTGGCTTTCCAGTCTTTCTCTTAGATATCTATCATTTTATTTCTTATTATTTTGTGTATTTTCTTCCTTTTCCTTTGATGTCTGAGAGAGCTGTTAAAATATATCCTTTATATCACTGATTCTATTTTCTGCAATATCACTCCTGCTCAGGGCTGCTATTCCATTTTTATTTCCTTGCAGTCCTTCCTGATCACAACTTGTCTTTCCCTCTTATCTTGTTGCCTTTTAATATTATTCAGTTTTCTTTTTATGAATCCCAACTCCTGTTTCATAAATGCCATGCCTCCTGGCAATCTGTTGCAGATGCCATGCTTTTTTCCTGAAATTTTCTTCTGGCCATTTATTAGATAATTTTCAGAGATATTTTCTGCTTTTAAGTCTTATAAGTATCATTTTCATTACCTTGTTCCTCAGTTCAATAGTGAGATTTCATTTTCTTTTAAGACATCTCCCAAAATAGTGTACTATATTCAAATTCCATATCTCCCATTAGATATAGTGTATGGGTTGTTTTGAATATTCTTGTTTTCTTCTTCTGTGACAAATATCCTTCTCTCTGCTACATCTCAAGGGTAAATTTATGTTCTCAGCTCCCAGTCTATTTCTCAGTTTCCAAAAAGATTTCTACTAGTTGTCTTCTATGATGAAATATTTCAGTATTCCTACTTCCTGGTATCTGTCCTTCTGAATGTAAAGTGTACATGAAAACTTAGAATTTCCTGCCAGTTATTCATGTTTCCTCTTCTATCTTTCCAGTTTTACTTGTGGTGATTTTTCCACAGTACTGCTACTATCAGTACTTCTCACCCTCCTACCTCCTTCCACACCAGTCCAGGTGTATTCATGGATTTGCTCTCTCTTTCTCTCTTCTCAATAGAATGTATAGTCAGAGTAGATACTAAGTCTGATTGACCCACATTAAGCAGAACACTTCCCCAACTACTCAGTTAATACATTTTCTGAATATTTGAATCTGGATGTAGACATACCTTTTCTTCATGAAAAAGAAAATTACCACATAATATGAAGCCAGGAGTATCAAATTAGAAATGTCTAATTGTGTCTTTCTCAATCCAGCCACATGTGTGGTTCATCCCAGATTCCCTATAAATCAGAGCCCAAGGCAAGGATTATTTGGGTTGCATGAACCCAGGACAGCAAGAGTGAGGTATAAGGAAAGTGAGGTAATGAAGGAGGCCAAGTAATGCAAAGTCATACATTCTCACACTGACAACTGCTTCACAACAGCCCCTCAACAGGTGCCTCTGCTGGGCATGTTCAAGGTCTCAGGAGAGCTTTATGGACAAACATCCTCAGAGCAGTTCATGAAATGGAGGGAGAAGATGGGGTTTATTTGCATACTCTTCCTTGTATTTCACTTTCCATTGAACGAAGTTTACTCATGGGAGAATTAACTGTCCCACACTTCCAGGTTGCATCATCTGGATCCTTTAGCAGCTGCTTAGAATGGCTGAAGTGTGTATTTTATTCAGATCCAGGAATTGCAGGCAAAACCAAAAGTCTGGCATGTAAGACTGGTCTACCGGATTGCACAAAGTGGCCAGTGACTTGTTGGCTGCCCCAGGTGGAGATGATGCGGTCCAGGAAGACAGAGGGTGAAGGCAATCTGGGTTGATGAATATGATTTATATGATACTTTGTTTATAATTAATAATAAACTCTTATAGAATCTGGTTTTAGGGCACCCATCAGACTTTATTTTCAATGTTGTTATTGCTTTTTAGCAACTGAGCTCAGGCTTTTTAAGTGAGAGTTTTTAGTGGGAGTCTAGTAGAAAATTGATATCAATAGCTGATGGTTAGGTGTGAGAGTAACTTTTGAGATATCCATGAGTATTTCAAGGAAAAGTAAGCTTCATCTCTCTATCTATATGTACCTTATAATTATCAGTATGTCAATTTGTAAAATTACTCTAGCTGATTTATTTTTAATAAAAGGTGAACTCTAATTTATTAGCTGACATTGTTTAGTTCCTTTTTCAAAGTTAAAAAGGATTTATTCTCTGCTTGAACATCTAGTATTTGACATGTCACATTTTCTGCTTATATTTTCTTTTGAGAAAGTTGGCTGATTTTGATAAAATCAGAAAGCTAATAAGAGGTATCAAGATAGACTATAAAATTACTTGGTGGTTCTGGCTGCTCTCTTAAAAAAATGAATGAGAAATTTTCATGTTAACATGTCACCTGTGGGTGTACAAATCATGATTTAGAATTCAGAGAACTAGATAAACTAAAATATGTCCTGTGTTAAAAGTGTTTAATATATAATGGTATTAAGTTACTACCATTTGGAAGACTATCAGTCAAGAAAAATAATTATGAAATTTTCTCTCTTTAATGATTATATATCATCTTGCACAAGAAAAGGCAGTGATACTGATCCACAAGTGTAGGACAGTGGTTCTGAGTTTTTTTTAAATTATTTTTACAACTTTATTGGAGTATAATTGCTTCACAATGGTGTGTTAGTTTCTGCTTTATAACAAAGTGAGTCAGTTATACATATACATCTGTTCCCATATCCCTTCCCTCTTGCGTCTCCTTCCCTCACACCCTCCCTATCCCACCCCTCCAGGCAGTCAAGTACTGGTAGAAAGCAAATTGTGCAAATTAAATTTTACCCTATGATCACATTGGCAATCATTTGAAATATGTATTTATAGTCTAAAAAAAATTCATAGGTTTCTTTGTTCAGTATTCCAGTGTAGCAAAATAAATCTAGGTACATACACTCTGCTTTAAAATACATAAATGGACCCAGTTTTTCTCTGGATTTAGGACAGAAGAGGCTCTTTAACTGCTTAGAAATGTTTATGTCATGTGTAGGAAAATATGAAGTAAAAACAAAGTTTTCCCTAAACAATTTTAACCTTGCTTTTGTTTATGTAGTTAGAGGGAAAAGAGGAAAGACTATATACGATGGAAGAAGAGTAGAAATAAATCATGGCCACGGGGAAGAGGAAAATGAACAGTGAAAGGAAAGATAATAAGAAAGGAACACTAAATTTAGTTGTCAGATGTTGGAAATCAGTATTAAAAATTTAAAGCACCAGAACCAGAGCATGATTACCTACCTCGAACATGGAGAAGCCCTTTATTGCATTGTTTTTAATTTTAAAAATTCAGAATATTCAAAATATATTTTCCCCCAATAGCCAGTAATTCATATTTTAATGCTTATCCATTTAAGAAACATATACATCCCAAGTTCCTGGACTATTGCATTTTTCATCAACAAAAGCAATTTTTACCAGATGTGTTTTCTACCTAAGCAACATAATATCACGTTCTACTGTGTGAAAACAGATAATATGTGAAGTTATGCTGTACATTTCCTGTCAGAATCTGACTGTAAAATGTGACCTTTACTGAAAGCTGGCATTATGTACAGATATTTTGATATCTCAATTCATGAAAACATTTCTTAACAAATTGAAAGCAGTGACCTGTCTCTACTCTAATAAATACATGTATATATTTCACATATATATATATATATATATATATATATATATATATATATATAATATAAGGTAGAATCTTTCAAGCTAAGGGGAGAAGGTGGAAGAAGGGTCACCAAATCATGTTAGAGAAACTACATTGAAAAGCAATGCAAAAAGCGAAGCAATAAACCAGTTTCATTCTGTAATGAAAACTTTTAATAGATAAGATAAAAAATAATGAAGAACTTCATTTCTTAGATTCCGGTTTTTCTTTAAAAATGTGCTTTAGCTGCACTTCATTTCACACACCTGAGTAGTCATACATTCCTTCATGTAGCAATATTTGCCTTCTAGCATCAGCTTTTAGGAAATCTACCAGGACAACTCACATGAAAATTGTATATTCCTACAAAGAAGCTTTTTTTTTTTTTTTAACCAAATGACTTGTTTCACTTGTTAAAAAAAAAAACTAACAGGCTTTTCCAATTTTTTAATATTTCTAGTAGTAGAAAGAGGTTTTCAGTTACCCAACAGATACACCTTATCTCATACTGCAATTCTCTCAGGCAATGCATACGCATTTTGTGTCCTTTCACAGTGCAGTTCACCTGGAGACAAAAGCAAGAAGAATTTGTTTCACTTGAGCTATTCCCTTTTAACATATGCTTTCCAGCTGACTAAAGTTATCTTCAAAATTGCAACAGTCAAAAGGGCATCAGCCATAACCATCACAATTGTTATGGATTTTTTTCGCATTTTAATGCTTAATAAAGGGAAGAGAAACTTGTTATAATTTGTTCATTAATATTCTAGCATTCATAATTTACCATGTACATATATAGTCCTACAATTACCTACAAATTAGCTTTATTAAAAGATACCTGATTTTAAAATATCATGCTCAAAAAAATACCTCCTATGAAATATGACCACTGGAGAAAAAAAAGAATTCTTATGTTGCCATTTTAAATAAGAATATCTCATTGGCCTTGCTGTTAAAAGAACAATAGAAGACTAATTAGCTCAACTATGTATTAGTCCCAGCGAGGAAACCCCAAAGCCCACAGTAATTTTGACACAGATGTATGCCACATGATACCTTTATTATATGCTAATGATATTTGACCAGGAAACATAATCAAAACTTTATAAAAATTCAGTTAGAACAATTTCATCATTAAAAAAAGCTTTATGTTCACTATAAGTTCTTCTAACATTTTTGCTAATTTAATTATGTTCTGTACATCTGTTTAATAGATCAATTTAATGTATTTTTCACCTGAAGTGACTATTTTAACATCTCTAAAATGACCACTTATGTTTTAAAGGATACAGAACCGTAGATAGTCAGCTAACAAAGAATTCAGGTTTTTATTAGTCTTTTTCCTATGATTGTTACTGCATTGAATAAAGATACATCATGACTGCCCAAGATTTTCATCAAGAGGTACAAATTTATTTAACGTATCAGGCAGAAGTGTTTTTGGCAGTGGTGTTGGTGGTTGCTTTCGGCCAGCATCAGGAATATAGCTAGAAAATTTCCTATGGTTCCCTCTATGTTCTGTGTCTATTCTGCTGAAGTTCTGAGAGGTCAGAATCTATTTTGACTCTGTTTACCACTGTTGGTTTAACATCTAGCATTGCATCCAGCCTTTAGTCAATATTTATTGAATATGTTTATTATTGAATAAATGAAGAAAGGAATGGTAACTTCTGGATGATGAGGAGCTACAAAGCAGGCGTTCATTTTAAGAAATTTTCCTTATGTGTCCTGTACCTTGATGTCTTGGACAATTAAACATCAAATAACAATTATGTGATAATGATGATGGAAAATGATTAAATAATGATTATTGTTCTCAGCCTTGGCTTGACTTCAGCATACCTGGTGATTTTAAAAAATACTGTCACCTGGTTTCCACAGCAATTCTGTGCTAATTGGTCTGGGGGTGGCCTGGGCACTGAGATGTTTGAAATCTCTCCAAGTAGTTCTAGTGAGCAGTTAAGACTGAGAACCGCTGTTATACATGATGGTATGATGATGACTATGAGGAAGAAGAGACATTTCAGGATATCTACCTTATAATCTTAATTTATGAAAATGAAAAGGGTTTCTTTTTCATGAAAAGCCAATTTTAAGTAAGATAACAAAGCCATTCCATTTCTGCTTGACATACCAGCACACACACATACAGAAATACAACCTTAAGCACTTTCCTTTCTCCCTTTCAAGAAGTGTTTAAGGGCTTCCCTGGTGGCGCAGTGGTTGAAAGTCTGCCTGTCGATGCAGGGGACGCGGGTTCGTTCCCCGGTCCGGGAAGATCCCACATGCCGCGGAACAGCTGGGCCCGTGAGCCATGGCTGCTGAGCCTGCACGTCCGGAGACTGTGCTCTGCAACGGGAGAGGCCACAGCAGTGAGCGGCCCACGTACCGCAAAAAAAAAAAAAAAAAAAGAAAAAAAAAGAAAAGTGTTTAAGAAACCTGAACCTAGAACTCAGCAGTTCAGCTCCATGCTATCCCCATGTGCCTTTGGTCTCAGGATCCAGGAAATGGATTTCTGTCTTGTCCCCGCATGTGTAAATCTTTGCTTTGAAACACTTTTTTAAGTTAATTAACTAACTGTATTTTTATTGAGCTATAATTGACATATGACACTGTGTAAATTTAAGGTGTACGGTGTGTTCCTTTGATACATTTATATATTGCAGTATGATTACTGCTATATATCACTTACATATGGGATCTAAAAAAGCTTTGAAACACTTTGACTTGACTTATGCCACTTGTCCTGTGAGCAGTGTTCTTGCTTGGTTTCTCTCACTTCTCAGGAGCCCAAATCCTGCTCTTTCTACTCTCCAGAAACTCTTTAATTTTTTCAGAAAAACTATAGCTTTGGGGCCAAGATTACCAAGGAGCAGAGTTGATAGCCACATACAAAGTATAATTTATGGATCTACAAATAGCCCCCATGAAACACATCCCAAAATATCCACTAAAAGTATCTCTGCTGGAGATGAGTTTACTTCTGTTCAATTCGACAAATTTGCTGAGTATTCTAGGGTTATGATTATGGAAGCCATTTTTTCCAAACTAACAGTTAGGATAGACCTCCAGAGGATCTAGCAGTAGGAGAGGATATTTGATGCCAAACTCACTAAATTCAAAGTTAACTAAAACAGTTTTTCCTAAAGTACTCTTTTGGTCATAAAATAGGTCATTGTTCTTTTTTTTTTTTTTTTTTTTTCTTTTTGCGTTACACGGGCCTCTCACTGTTGTGGCCTCTCCCATTGCGGAGCGCAGGCTCCAGACGCGCAGGCTCGGCGGCCATGGCTCACAGGCCCAGCTGCTCCGCGGCATGTGGGATCTTCCCAGACCGGGGCACGAACCCGTGTCCCCTGCATCGGCAGGCGGACTCTCAACCATTGCACCACCAGGGAAGTCCTAGGCCATTGCTCTTAATGAAGGAGGTTTTTATTGCATCTCAGAACAAAGGAAAACTCTTTCGGTCCCAACGCCAGAACTGTTTAGAAAAAAATGAAAACAAAAAACTATGGAAACTGTTCAGGAAAGGAGCAGTAGTTAAAACACGATATTTCATTTGTAATCTTTTCATTTATTGACTGTGTGAAAATAGGAAAAAATATATTTTCTCTGCAAAATTTTCTTACCTGTACATTGAGAAGAATAATTTCTATTTCACAGTGTTGTCATGAGAATTAGATTAGGTAATGCATTCAGGATGGTACAGAGAGAAGCAGGTACTAAAACATAGTTCCTGTAATAATAATTAATATTGTTGCCAAGAATAGAAATTACCTTCCCTGCTTCTTTGGAACTGCATAAAACTTATTTTCCTCCTTCAGTTGATAAAGAACCTTATTTGTGACCTCTAAAATTGTCCATCAGTAGTTAAGTGTTGGTGGAAATGCAGATTATCTCACAGCTAATCCACTCACAAGATGATACCTCAGCTAGAAATACAACAGGAAACATTACTTTCTGAGAAAAAAAGGAGAGCTAACAAGCAGATGTGTTTCACCTATTTTAAGCTAATTTTTTAAATACTTCTATTCCACAACAGGATTGTTTCAGTTCCAACAGCTCTTCATATGCAACTATCAGCCAGGTTAAGAATTTAATGCATAGTTATTGTGACATGATTTTTTGACAAGAACAATCAGCTGTTGTTAGCAAGTGAAAGTTGAAAAGATTGGATTGGTCAAATAAAAGCACTTTAGGCTGGGAATGCAATTGAGAAAAGGCAACAGTCAAAACACTGCCAAAGTGCTTCATGATATTGGAATGTTATCTGGATTGGGTCAGAGGAAATGTTGAAGTGGTGTCATCGTTTACAGCTCAACTTCAAATTTAGACTTTGATAATCTAAGACTCACCAGGAATCCACAATCATTGTCATAATAAAGTAATGGCCATAAAATGTCGTTGAATGTTTATCATTTAGAAAAGGGAACATAGCAAAAGTACATAATAGTTTTGCTTAGAATTACCTATTGTTAAGAATAAGTAAGTTACATACATATATTATTATAAAATCACTTTTTTTTGCTTTATTTTTGATGTTCTGAGGTATTCATTGTGGGTTTTTTTGTTTTTGTTTTTTTGTTATGTTTTGTTTTGTTCTGTTTTTTTGGCAATCCCAAACAAACTCTTACTAAAAGTGATTGTCTGGGGTTATAAGTGGGTAATTTATGTGGAGCTCTAGGAAATTTACCAATCATTGCATTTAAAGAAATGAGCAAATCCAAGAGCTGGTAAGCTCTATTAAAAGAAGAAAGCTTGAGACAGTTTATCGAGTAGATGTGGTCCTTTGATTATAGAAGAGACTGCTTACTGGGTTCATGATAAGAGGAAAGGAAACAGGCATTAGAAGATGTTTCCTTTATTTAATTCTGTCAGGTTAGTGTGATTATGACTGAGAAAAATTAGGTTAGAATATCAGAAAAGCTACTTCCAAGAGTGTTTTCTGTATGCTGCTCTGAAGCATTGGAACAAATCAACATCATTCAGTCATCAAAAAAATGTATATTAAATGCTTGCTAAGTAAGATATCCATGAGTGGGAAGTCAGAGAGAGATCAAGTTGATGACTTATTTGCTAAAGGTGGATTGTAGATCATGGCTTACAACTATAGCCAGAATCAACTTCCTTACCCTACTTCTTTAATATTTGACCTTGGCGTCTACCCTATAGGGAATAGGACCTACAAAGTGGATACCAACCCAGGCCGCAACATAGAGGGTCCTCGCTCTCATGGACCTCAGAGAACTGGGATCCAAAAGGAGAAGAACAAGCCACACATAATTTAGCCAGGTAGGTCTAAAACAAAGCAGTATATCTCCAAAAGGCCTGACACACTTGTTCATGACTATATATCATTGCATCTTTTTTATGGTATGATGAGGGATTAAATACTTTCTAATACTGTCTCCTCCTGGCAGGTGGAGAGGAAGTCCCTTGCTTTCTATGAAAATGTGAGGAATGGGTTTATAAGCATTTCTGAACAATATTTTTGCTAGGTTTAAAAAATAAGTAGGAGTGTACCAAGAATATGACAAAGAGGAGAGTGGTGAATATTCTAAATTGGTAAATTTCTAGGAAACTAAGGCTGCAAACACTGGAACAGAGGATGTGAAAGGGATGGAAGCTAGGAAGGGGAGGAGGATGAGGGCTATGAGGGTGGGAAAATAAGCAATGACCCTCCGACTCCTAATCCCAAAACTCCAGGGATTCTGATTCATGGTGCCTCTAGAGCAGGGCTGTGGGGATTTAACTGGCTTATTTTTTAAGCAATGACCAAGTAATTTTGATATAGGTAGTTGTAAATGTCAGGTTGGAATTCTCTGTTCTGGGTGATGAGAAGGCTTTAAAGAATTTAATGCAAGTTCAAAAGGAAGAATTTAATTTGGAGAAAAAAGAAGGATAAATATCAATGACAAGGTTTCTGGCTACGGTGACTGAGTAGATGGGGCTATTACCCTAGACCAGAAATGTATCCTCAGAAAATTTTAAATTGTAAGGTAGAAGATTCAGTTTAAGTTTAGAGTTGTCTCCTCAGTTCTAGAAGAAATCAAAGTTCAATCATGCTACAATTTACAAACCCTAAGAATGAATAAGATAGGTAATTTATCTTGGGTCATTAATTCACTGAAGAAAAGTTTATTGAACCACGAAGTGTGAGAGGTGCCAATTCTTACCTTCAACAAAAGGTGTTCACAGTAACATCTGACCTTTTTTTTTTTTTTTTTTTTTTGTGGTACATGGGCCTCTCACTGTTGTGGCCTCTCCCATTGTGGAGCACAGGCTCCAGATGCGCAGGCTCAGCAGCCATGGCTCACGGGCCCAGCCGCTCCGCGGCATGTGGGATCCTCCCAGACCGGGGCACGAACCCGTGTCCCCTGCATCGGCAGGCAGACTTTCAACCACTGCGCCACCAGGGAAGCCCACATCTGACCTTTTTATCCAATAGAGTCATCTCTGCTATTCTTAGTTCTTGGGTCTCCAAGTCCATTTAAATAATCAATGGTTACTGAGCCAAGTAGTCACAGGAGTGAGAACATGTCCAGTTCAACGTGTTTCTAATAGGAGATTACCATACCCAAATGAGTCCTCCTACACCAAGTTTCCAGGACCAAATGCTGGTCTAGTAGAAGAATACAAATTTCATCTATAGCAGAGCAGAGTAAAATTTACCAGAGCAGTCAAGTATGTGGGTCATTTTTGGTCTTTCAAGCTTAAGACTGGGGCCTTCTAGAAAAGGCTGGTACACTCCTTCACTGTTCCCTGGCTCATGGGTGCTTACTTCAATTCCCTTACTTAGTTTTCTGTTTCAACCTGCCCCACCTCACAAACCAATGTCCCACTCCGTTCTCTTCTTCTAGCCCAACTCTGCCCTAATTATAATTTGCAAATTGAGAAACTCAAGCTTTATCTGGAAGCTCTAAGAGGTTCTCTTGGAGTTGAGAATTTACTATTGCACAGTAGGAGAGCAAATACGATTCAAGTTCACTCTACCAGTTAAATTTCTCACTACTTACCTAGGAAGCCTGCAGGGTCAACATACAAAGTTGTACAAGACATATAGGCTGCGCTCTGCACAATCACTCAACTGAAAGGGCAGGTAGAGGCTGAACTCCAGCCTGCACCTGACTTCTCCAACATGTGCCTTATAACTGGGCTATGTCCACCAACAGGGACACCTCTTATTTGCTCAAAGGCACAATCTGGCCCAGAGGTGGCCCTAAAGCAAATCTCACCAGGGTGAGCTTTAGTTTCCTGTAGAGGGTGTGACTCATTCCAGATCCTAACCTACATTAAAACAATTACATTAACTATAAATTGTTTTCTTTTAGTTTTCTGGGATGTATATCAGTTTCTGTTAGCTCTGACAACTTGGGGGGTAATGAGCAGCAATTTATTATTTCCTGCTACAGATTAAAACACTGTTCTGTTGCTAAAGGAGTTCACAATCTAGCAGATCAGAAAGCATATACAGATCTTCCTCAAATTATGATGGGGTTATGTCCCTTATAAACTCATCGTGCATTGAAAATATTACTAAGTCGAAAATGCATTTATGTTTGGGCAGCTAAAATTATGTAATGCAGTGTTTGAAACGGGAATTATTTTTTTTTCCTTTTTTTTATACTGTATAATGTCCCTCAAGTTATGGCAGTATACCTTGTGCCACTGAATTTCCAAAGTTTACCAATTTTTTTTTTTTTTACTGTGCTTCAAATGAATAGAAAAAATAGTTATGATATTGATCTTCAACTTTGCCATTCATGCTTCTATGCACATTAGGCTAGGTGTTCCACTTGGAAAGCATAAGAGTGTCTAGGCCTTTGAATGGCATATGCCATTTCTGGGAAATGTATTTGTACGCTAAGTATTGCTTTCTACATTTAAGTAACCCTTGTTTTAAAAAGAAGAAATGCATATTGAATAGTTTCATGATTTGATTTGTTTGGCATTATAGGAAGCAAGCCAGTGCTAAGTATTTTTAAATGGCTATGTAAGCAAACCTGAACTGTAAATCGTCATTCAGGAATGTGTATTAAGATTATGGAATGGGCGTAAGACTACTGGTAGGGGGACAAAGTGGGTATGACTTAAATGGATCTTTTATGGCCCTGTGTTCTATCCTTTCCTTGAAAGTTTCTGAAGAAAAAGTGGAAAGATAATTTTGCTGCATTCCTCCATTCTTGTTTTTTAAAGAACGAGTCCCAAGCCCTACAAACAGCTTGTATTGAACTTTCACATTTGAATTAAAGATTGTTAAACATGAAAAAAAAAAAGAAAATACATTTAATATGCTTAACCTACTGAACATCAGACCTTAGCCTGGCCTTCTTTAAACGTGCTCAGCAGACTTACATTAGTCTACAACTGGATAAAATCATTTAACACAAATCCTGTTTTATAGCAAAGTATTGACTACCTCATGTATTGTATTAATTACTGTACTGAAAGTGGAAACAGAATGGTTGTATGGGTACAGAATGGTTGTAAGTGTATCAGTTGTTTATCCTTGTGATTGTATAGCTGCCTGGGAAAGATCCAAATTCAGAGTGTGGCTTCTACTGGATGCTTTATTGCTTTAGCACAATCATAAAGTCAAAAAATGGAAAGTCAGAGCATTGTAAGTTGGGGATCATCCATACATATATAACTGATCAAGACAGTAAAATAGAAGAAGCACAAAGTCTTTTGAAATTTAGGGTGAGGGATTTCTTCTGATAGAGGAAAGTGAAGTGTTCAGGAGATAGTAATGAAACAGGCTATTGAGAGGTAGACAGAATTTTAATAGCTAATGGGAGAGCAGTATAGAAGAAATTTAGCCCAAAGGCAAGGTGTTAGAAAAACATGGAGATATGGGGAGACTATAGTGCTTTTAGAGAGAGTGCAAATATTGCAAGGAGAATGAGAAAAAGCAATGATAAATAATGCTGTTAAAGTATAATTAGAAGAGAAGGACCGGGACTTTCCTGGTAGTGCAGTGGTTAAGAATCCGCCTGCCAATTCAGGGGACATAGGTTTGATCCCTGGTCCGGGAAGATCCCACATGCCACAGAGCAACTAAGCCTGTGTGCCACAACTACTGAGCCCCCGTGCCACAACTACTGAAGCTCACAGGCCTAGAGCCCGTGCTCCACAACAAGAGAAGCCACTGCAATGAGAAGCCCGCGCACCTCAATGAAGAGTAGCCCCCACTCACCGCAACTAGGGAAAGCCCATGCACAGCAAGAAGACCCAATGCAGCCAAAAATAAATAAATAAATGAATAAAAATTAAAAAAAAAAAAAGGACCAGACAGTTCATACCATCCAGTCCTGTGATTTTAAACCTCATAGCCCAGAAGTGTCTGTATAACTATCTTGGCTTCTACTTCCCAAAGAACTCCACATTTTCTGTTATGCATACTTGTGTCACAAAATAAAAAGAAAAAAAAAAGGAAAAGAAATCCACTAGCCACATCTGGCTTCATTTTTTAGATGGGAAACGGATGCCAAGAACGATACAAGAGGCCCAGCCGGCCTCCCATAACTAGTTAATGGCAGCCCAGGACTAGAACCTGAGGTTCTGGCTCTTTCCACCTCCCAGCTTCTCAGACAGGAATGCTAATATCTTCCGATCCGTAGGGCAGTGCACTAGAAATTAGGTTGAGCTACAGAGTTAATATGGCCCATTTCTGGGAATATAGATTTAATTCAAATGACAAGTAAGTAAAAGCATCTTTTTCTATTAAAACAAAATGCACACATTTCAAAGATAGAAGTATATTAGGTATCTCAGAACCTTGGGGTATGTCATGATTTTCGCTGGCAATAGAGGTACTTGGATGGAACATTTTACAAAGCATTTTAGTGTAATGAGGCTGGAAAAGTTGGTTGCTGCCAACTTTTGGAAGTCCTTAAACATCAATCCAACCAGGGACTGGATTCAATTCATAGGCAATTCATAACTATTAAAGTTTTAAAACTGTGGAATGCAGCTATTGGACCTAACATGTTTTAATTGCCTCACTTTAAAGTCCCTGTCGCTTACGTCTTTTCGGTGAGATATGAGCTTTCTCTTTGCTGTTGCTGTTGTTGACCTGGAGCCAAATTGTCAGTTTAGTTGGCTGAGTTTTGGTATTCTCTTTTTAAAAAAAGTTTTTTCCATTCTGTTTTGGTTTTTGCTAATTTATAGGTTCTTTGAACTTCTTTTGGATTCGATCTGAGACTTGAGAGTAGTCGTTTGAGAGCAGCACAGAAGCTCTAAAGATTTCTCCCTGCTGAGTGTGAGAAAACTAAAAAAAAAAAAAAAAAAGAAAAAAAACATGGCTGAGGGAGACACTCCTGTTGAAGGAGGTTTACAGAGTTAAGAGCTCCTGAGAACAGGTGATCCGGACTTGCTTCAAAGTTTTGATTATGGCATACTGTGGTTGCTATTCCACTGTCCAGCACAGTGTGCATGCTTTGGAATTTAAATTTAGAAATCTTTTAGTCTCTGCATCTGTGTCTGGGGAACCTTCCAAATCAACAGTCTGCTTTCTTTCAAAAGCTGGACAAAAAAATTGCAAAACATAGTCCCAGTTGTTCCTTTATAAGTTGAATAAGGTAAATATGCACATTAGCTCGAAGAAGGCAAGCAAAATTCAAAGTTTCCTCTGTCACAGTGCCAGAGTCCTTTAACCTCCTGGATGAGCTATCTTGTTACGGTCTCTGAGGAAAAAAGGGTCTGATCAAAAAACTCTAATTGGAATTGAAATCGATTCTTCTTTATTTAAAAAAAATTACAATATTTTCATATAAGGCTGTAATTATATTAGCCAGGTCTTTCAACAGGAATAAGTAATTTTTATGTCTAGGTTGATGTTTACTTTGAAAACAATATTTTTATATGATTTAAATAAAATATAAATGTAACTTATATAGAATCAGTTTCTGAAATTTTTACTATCTAAAAAGTTTAAAATTTGTGGAAATTCATACAAATGCAATCCAAGGGTAGTAAGTGTCAAAATCCAAGAATCCTTTCACTCTTGTGAATCGTTTCTTAAAAGAGAGAATTCAACATCTGTCTCATTTGAGGTGCTGTGTTACATTACACAGAGTAACTTTCAACCAATGGATGTTTTTTAACTTTATTAAAAATTCTGAATTCTTGTTTCTCTTACTTTTCAAATGCCATACATTTTATGTTGCTTTCTTATTAATGCTATTGTTTTAAAATGAGGCACAGAGACTCCTGATCTCAGCAAATATCTTGGTGAATATACTTTTGCTTTGGGGCAAGTAAAACTTAATATTCATAACTCTTGGAATGCAGAAGCAGAATATGAAGAGAATCATTGTTATTCCCAAGCTTTAGGTATCAGGGCTAAATAGCTGATATGAACAACTTATCAGGGGATTGGCAACATTATTCAAGTATCATGTAAAAGCCAAGATCACCCTGAGCTTCAAAAATCCAGGGAAAGGAAAACTGTACTACTAGTTGACATTTCAATAAGATATGGCTGAGAAGAAAATGCCTGTATCAAGAGATCTCAATGGGCTAGTTTTGAGAAAAACAATGAAGCAGAGACAAAGCAGTAAAATAAAAATATATCCCAGTGATGACCCTTAAAATCTGAAAATCAATTAAGGCAATTTTGAAATGACGTAAAATTAAGTAATTTGAGAAGTTCAAATGAGAACCAAGTAAGTGAGGTGCCTGTGAATAAGCAATTCAGAGTTTTATTCTTCTCTACCCACAGCATTCACCAAAATCATTCAAGATACCAAGGGATTCCAAAGCTATATTTTTCTAGTTCATAAAATTACTGTTATGTAGTGTGCATCACAGCATATAGCACAAATAAAAATGGTAAAGAATTTTTAGAATTTTAGGAATATGGGTAAATTTTTTTCCTGGAAAAGCCTCAAACTAGGTCTTTAGTTTAGAGTAAGAATATTTCATTGCAAATCAAGAAATATCAAATGATATCACACATGAATATTTCTTTCTCTGTTTCATCTATTGAATATTTTTGTATTTCTGTTTGTATTGCACCCTATGGCTGTGTACCATTTTACATACTTATTTAATAAATAAGATCATATACCATTTATAAATTCCTGTATTGGGAATAGGACAAATAAATGCATTGATTATGTTGGAAAATTGAATTCCTGAATACTGAAATACAACAGAATACTGAAATGGACTTACCAGTATTAGGAAAAAAGATAACTTTACAATTCCTAAGATTATCCCCTAATACTGTACTTCCCACCCCAATTTGGGGAAATTTGGACTAAAATTGAATAGACAGACTTAACGCCAGTTATCTAAATTAGTGTCCCTAAAGTAAGGAAATCAACAAAGGCACAGAAAAATGTTTCGAAGTATAATCAAGCAAAATAAGGAAGAATTGAATTACAGAGCCGAAGCATATGTAGGAAAATATCTGACAACAATCTACACTAGGAAAGATCCTGATGAAGTTTTAAACTGTGGAGGTTAAATAAAGAATTCTTCAGTCAAAACCAATGTGTGTGTGTGTGTGTGGTGTGTGCATGTATGTGTGTGTGTGCATACATGTGGATGTATATGCATGTAGGAATAAAAAGAGGTGAAATGTCGGACTGGTTCCAGACCTATACCAAACCTAATCTAATGCAGGAAGACATCAGAAGACAAGGGAACATTAGCAACATTCAATGGGAAAGAAAGTGTAACTAAAGATTATTACATACAATCAAGTTGTCAAACAAATATTAGGGCAACATGAAGATATTTTATGAATTAAAAAATGGCAACAAATACAAAATACTCAGAGAATATACAACTCACGAACCCCTTTTGAAAAATAAAGAAATATTAAATATTTAAAATGATATTTAAAAGCCAGCCAACTAACAGTGCTTGATGGGAGATGCTGAAGTAAAAGAAGAAAGGCATCTGTCAACACCCAAAGATAGTGAAGCTGTAAGTACAAAGCAGTGAGGTAAAAAAAAAGCATGAGTCAAAAATGTATACTCAACCAAGTTATCATCCAACTACCAGGGAAACAGAATTTCATGGAGGAAATGCAGCAGGCATGAACTTTCTAGAAAAAACAAAAACAAAATAAAGCAAGCAAAATAAACAAAAAAAGTATTTCCTAAAATCCTGTTCCAAGGGGTGAACTTTTTATTTTGAAGTTCCAAACTGAGAAACAATGCAACCGACAATGGGAAAAGAACTGTCAGCGAGTTTGAATGCACTTAAATATAAAACAAAGATTTTAAAATGTACAAATCAGAAAAAAATCATATTATTAACTTGGATAATGTGTTGGGTTGGCCAAAAAATTTGTTTGGGTTTTTCCGTAACATCTTATGTAACAAGGTGGTTTACAAAATATGAGAAGAATTGATGTTCTAGAAAATAGCTCTTTAGCTATTTTCACTTACCACTCCTCCAAGATATTTTCCTATGTAGAAGTCATCAGTGCTGAATTTTCAAGATAGGAAGCTCCCAGTTCTCCAGTAATTTGAATCAAGAGAGGAAATGTGAGAGCATGTTTTTTTTTTTTTTTTTTTTTTTTTTGCAGTACACGGGCCTTTCACTGTTGTGGCCTCTCATGTTGCGGAGCACAGGCTCCAGACGCAGAGGCTCAGTGGCCATGGCTCACAGGCCTAGCCGCTCCGTGGCATGAAGGATCTTCCTGGACCAGGGCATGAACCCGTGTCCCCTGCATCAGCAGGCGGACTCTCAACCACTGCGCCACCAGGGAAGCCCTATAGTAAATTTTGAAGTTGGATAGTGTCAGTTCTCCTACTTTGTTCTTCTCCTTCAATATTGTGCTGACTATTCTGGGTCTTTTGCCTCTCCATAAAAACTTCAGAGTCAGGTTTTTGATCTCCATAAAATAATTTTCTGGGTTTATTTTTGGGATTACATCAAATCTGTAGATTAAGTTTGGAAACACTGACATCTTGACAATATTGAGTCTTCTCTTCCATGAACATGAAATATCTCTCCATTTACTTAATTCTTTGATTTCATTCATCAGAATTTTTAGTTTTCCTCATACAGATCTTACATATATTTTCTTAGATTTATACCTAAATATTTCATTTGTAGTGTGCTAATGTAAGTGGTATTGTGTTTTAATTTCAAATTCCACTTGTTCATTGCTGGTTTATAGGTTAATGATTGGCTCCTGTATATTAACCATGTATCCTGCACTCTTGCTATAATCACTTGTTTTTTCCAGGTTTTTAAAATTCTTTTGCATTTTCTACATGGACAATAATGTCATCTAAGAACAAAGATGGTTTTAATTCCGCCTTCTCAATCTGTACACATTTTATTTCATTTTTTAATGTTATTGTGTTAGCTAGAACTTCTATTCCCATGTTGAAAAGGGGTGGTAACACAGGAAACCCTTGCCTTGTACCTGATCTTAGTGAAAAATCATCAAGTTTCTCACCAGTAACTATGATGTCAGCTGTAGATTTTTGGTAGATATTCTTTGTCAACTTGAGGAAGTTCCCCTTTATTCTATTTTACAATTATTGTTATCATGAATGGGTGTTGGATTTTGTCAAATGCTTTCTCTGCATTTATTGATATAATCATATGACTTTTTTAAGCCTGTTGATGTGATGGATTACACTAATTGATTTTTGAATGTTGAACAACTAGCCTTGCATATCTGGGATAAATTCTACTTGGTCGTGGTATATGATTCTTTGATGCATTGTTGGATTTGATTTGATAGTATTTTGTTGAGGAATTTTGCAATTCCTATAATCACGAGAGATATTTGTTTGTAATTTTCTTTTCTCGTAATGTCTTTGTTGGTTTGGGTATAAGGATAACACTGGCCTTAAGAATGAGTTGGGAAGTATTCCCTCTGATTCTATCCCATGGAAGAGATCACAGAGAATTGGTAAAATTTCTTCCTTAAATGTTTGGTAGAATTCACCAATGAACCTATCTGGGCCTGGTACTTTCTGTTTTGGATAAGTTATTAATTATTGATTAAATTTCTTTAATAGATACAGGCTTATTCAGATTGTCTACTCTCTTGTGAGTTTGGGCATACTGTCTTTTTTCAAGGATTGATAGTTTCATCCTGATTATCAAACATATGGGCATAGAGTTGTTTAAAGTATTCCTTTAACTCTTTTTAATGTCCGTAGGATCTGTAGTTAAATTCCCTCTTTCATTCTGATGTTAGTAATTTTTGTCCTCTCTCTTGTTTTCTTAATCATCCTGGAAAGAAGCATATCAACTTTATTGATCTTTTTAAAGAAACAGATTTTTGTTTCATTGATTTTCTCTATTGATATCTTGTTTTCAATTTTATTGATTTCTTCTCTAATTCTTGTTATTTCTGTTCTGCTTATTTTGGATTAAACTTGCTATTCTTTTTTTCAGTTTCTTAAAGTTGAAACTTAGATTACTGATTTTAGATATTCTTCCTTTTCTATTATACGCAAAATATCCCTTAAGGACTGCTTTCACTGCATCACACAAATTTAGATAAGCTGTGTTTTAATTTTCACTTGATTGAGATATTCTTTAATTTCTCTTGAGCTGTCTTCCTTGATCCATGTGTTATTTAGAGATGTGTTATTTAATTCCCACATATTTGGGGATTTTCTAGCTATTTTTCTGTTATCATTTTCTATTGGGATCTGAGAGCATACAGTGCTTGATTTCTATTTATTTAAATTTGCTAATGTATGTTTTACATGCAAGAATATACTCTATCTTGGTGAATGTCCCATGCGAGCTTGAGGAGAATGTGTTTTCTTCTGTTGTTGAATGAAGTAGTCTATCTATAGAGTATTGACCATACTGTCAATTATATCCAGTTGATTGATGGTGTTGTTCAACTATGTCCTTACTGATTTTCTGCCTGTGTGATCTGTCCATTTTTGATAGAGAGGTGTCGAATCTCTTACTATGATAGTGGATTCCTCTATTTCTCTTTGCAATTCTATTAGTTTTTTGCCTCACATAATTTGACACTCTGTTGTTAGGTGTATACACGTTAAGGATTATTATGTCTTCTTGGAAAATTGACCCCTTTATCTTTAAAATGTTATTCTTAATCCCTGATAACTTTCCATGCTCTGAAGTTGACTCTGTCTGAAATTAATATTCAGCTACTCCAGTTTTCTTTTAATTAGTGTTAGCATGAGATACATTTCTGCATCCATTTATTTTTAATCTGTGTCTTTATATTTAAAATGGGCTTCTTATAGACAACATATAGTTGAGCCCTAATTTTTGATCCATTTTGACAATCTGTCTTTTAATCAGTATATTTAGACCATTGAAATTCAATGTGATTATTGATATAGTTGGATTAATATCTACCATGTTTGTTACTGTTTCCTACTTGTTTCCTTTATTCTTTGTTCCTATTTGTCTTCCATTTTTTTTGTGCCTTTTATCATTTTAATTGAGCATTTTATAGGATTCCATTTTCTATCCTTTCTTAGCATATTGTTTATGCTTCATTTTTTACTTTTTTAAATTGTTTATAGAGTTTGCAATATACATTTATAGCTAACCCAAGTCCACATTCAAATAATACTATACCTTGTTACAGATAGTGAATAACAAAATAATCCTAATTTCTCCTTTTCATCCCTTGCATCCTTGCTGTCATATATTTCTTATTTATAAGCATGTATAAGTCATATATATATATATATATGTACATAAGATATATGTGATAGATAAGCATACATACATAGTCAGTAAAGAGTTTGTATTTTTTACAAATGGTTATCTGTTAGATCAATTATGAATAACAAAATAAAAGGTTTAATTTTACCCTCACTTATTCCTTTTTTGGGTGCTCTTCCTTACTTTATATAGATCCAAGTTTCTGACCTATATTATTTTCACTCTCTCTGAAGAACTTCTTTTAACATTCTTACAATGTAGGTCTACTGGCAACAAATTCTTTCAATTTTTGTTTGAGAAAGTCTTTATTTCTCTTTTACTTTTGAAGAATAAGTTTATAGGGTACTGAATTCTAGGTTGTTGGTCTTTTTCTCTCAACTTTAAATATTTCACTCCATTCTCTTCTTACTTTCATGGTTCATGGTTTCTGAGAAGTTCGATGTCATTCTTATTTTTGTTCCTCTACAGGTAAGGTGTTCTTTCCCTCTGGTTTCTTTCAGAATTTTTTCTTTATCTTTGATTTTCTGTAGTTTGAAAATGATATACAAGGTGTGTTTTGGTTTTTGGATTTTTGCATTTATCCTCCTTGATGTTCTCTGAACTTCCTAGATCTGTGATTTAGTATCTGACATTATTTTGGGGAAATTCTCTATCATTTATTGTTTCAAATATTTCTTGTTTCTTTTTCTTTCTTCTCCTCCTGTTATTCCTATCATGTGTAATTTATAACTTTTATAGTTGTCCCACAGTTCTTGGATATTCTGTTCTTTTTTTTCAGTCTTTGTTCTCTTTGCTTTTTCATTTTCCAGGATTCTACTGATATATCCTCAAGCTCAGAGATTCTTTCCTCAGCATTGTTCAATCTACTAATGAGCCCATCAAAGGCATTCTTTATTTCTGTTACAGTACTTTTTATCTCTAGAGTTTCTTTTAGATTCTTTCTTGAAATTCCCATCTCTCTACTTACACTACCCATCAGTTCTTGCATGCTATCTATTTTATCCATTAGAGCCCTTGGCATATTAATTATAGTTGTGTATGATCAGGCCACTCAAGATGGCTGTTCTCTTGCTCTCTGTACATCCCCTGCTCCACCAGTACCTGCTTCACCTACACCCTACACGCATGACTGACCTTCGTATATACTTGCCCCAGGCCCCAGCTGGTGATTGTTCTTATCAAAGAGGCGGTGAGGGGCTTGCCCCTCTACTGGTTTCCCTGGTAACTAATGAGCCCACCTGACATCAATTCCCTGTAAACTGGTAATCTCCCCTTCCCCCAGGAGCAAAGCCTGCAGCCATGTCCTGCCCGCTATCTGTGCACACAGTGGGGTGTCGCTCCAGGACCTTGCTTCAGACATACAGGCTGAAGTGTAGGCTCCCCCATCCATTAAACCTTTGACATCTCTGTTGCTGACTCCAGGCTCTTTCTTTGGTCTTAAATCTGGGCAGGTGCAGGCCTTGTAGGACTCTGGTGTGCAGCCCAACAAGTTGTTTCAGATTCCCTGTCTGATAATTCCGATACTCTTCAAACTGTGTTTTTGTTTTTTGGTATGCCTCATAATTTTTTTCTTGATAACCAGATATACCCAGTAAAAGGAACAGCTATAAATAGGCCTTTAGTAATGTGCTGTTGGGGGAGGGAGAAGTGTTCTATAGTCCTGTGATAGGGGATCAGCCTTTTAGTGAGCTATGCCTCTGGACCATGAACTTCACAAGTATTTCTCAGTTTTTTCTCTCTCCTTCGGTGGGACCAGATGGCTAGTATTGGCTGTAGTTGCTTTTGTCCTTTCTGTCACATGGAAGGCTAAAGCTGGCTTATATTAGGTATTTCCCTTCCCCCAGGTCAGTTAGGCTCTGATAATACCCCAGCAGGTTAGGCTCCAGTTAATTAGTTTCCCCTGAGGGCAGGCTTTATTAAGGAGGTCTGCATGCTCTAGTGTATTTCAAAATGGTTCCTTTCCTCTTCCCCTTGCTGGATCAGGAGAGAAGTTTTTTCCAACGTGGAAGCTTGGTCACGCTCCTGGAGGTAAGTCTTATAATACTGTGCACCCCCCTCGCCATGACTGGGTGACCCTGGAGATTTTAACTGTCAGAGTTGCCCATGTTGAGCCTCCAGCAATTTGTCGATTACAGTTCAGGTTTTTCTACCCTCGCGCTGGTTCCTGTGGTGGCGTCTGCTCTGAGTCTCTGCCCTGCTTCGTCCTTACTCCATGTAGTCTCCTGTGTGTAACTGCAATCTTGGGAGCATCCGTTTGCCCTGTGTCCTCCCCTCTCTTAAGAACCCAAGAAGAGTCGTTGACTCTTCAGTCTGTTCAGCTCTTCACTTGTTAGGATGGAGTGGCAACTTCTAAGTGCCTTACATGAAAACATGGAAAATTAATGTTATTTTTAAAAGTAATTCTGGAACAAGAAATTTAAAAACTATTGAAGTTTAAAATATATTAGAAGTGAATCACATTACAACTGATACCATTGTGTAAGGATATATTATTTTTTAATCTATAAAATAATTTTCCTTAAAAATTGTGAAAATCGTATTACTTCTTCATGAAACATCTACATTGAGGCTTTTTTTGGTTTCCTACATGCTGCAACTTACATCTAAGATTTTAATCTCTTAATCATGAATAATATTTTATATCTGAGTCAGTGATAATAGATTTAAGTCTTTCAGACTTTAATTTCATTTGCCTGACACCAAATTCTTATTCCATTAATAAATTCATTCAAGACTATTATGCTCATTTCCCATCGCTTATGACCTGAAATTTCTTTATGTTTAGCCTACTATTTGAAAAATTAACAGATGATATGTTTCTAACAGAAAAACAGGATCTTCTTTCTTTTTTTCCCTTTCTTTATGTTTAACTAAGACCTACCCAGAATGAGAATGTTCTTGGCAAGTAAACTATGTTTTGCAGCATGCCTGACATTCCCTGTCATTGCTTTGCCTATGTCAAGTTCTTAAGCATTTCTCAAACCATTGCATAGTCTACCCCCATACAAATTACTGTGTGGAGAAGAGCAGTTAGACACTGAATGTAAGTTGCCATCTGTCTGTTCCCCAAAACCATGATGAACAAGATCATGAACTACGGAGGAAACTGGTTGAGTTTGAATCCTGGCTCCACTACTCATGATCACACTCAGCTGTGTGACCTTGAGCTAATTATTTAACTTCTCTGCACCTCCATTTCTATCTCTGCAATGAAGATAATAACAATCCTTACTTTATAAGGTTGTTGTGAGGATTAAATGAGTTAAAATAAGTCAAACCCTTAGCTATCACCTGGTACATAGTAAGCATGATGTGTTCATTTTTATCTTTATCATGGTAACAACTACCAAAATATAACTTACTCTTCCAAAATTTAAGAGCATACATGAAATAATGTGACTACTAGAAATGTCATGTATTAATTTGAGAATTATTTTAGAGGCTTGAAACACAGAGTTTGTAACTGTAGAATATAATTTAGTCAGCTAACCATGCAGTTTGGATTGCCCAGGGCAATCTCGGTGTATGTTTGTTGTCCTGGAACACTTTTTTGAAATTGAAGTATAATTGGCATATAGCATTGTGTGAATTTAAAGTGTACAACATGTTGATTTGCTACATTGTATATTGCAATATGATTACCACCATAGTGTTAGGGAACACCTCTGTCATGTCACATAATTATAATTTATTATGGTGAGAACAACTAAGATCGAGTCTCTTGGCACTTTTGAAGTTTATAATCCAGTATTGTTGACTCTATAAACACTGTGCCCTGTGTGTCCAGAACTTACCTATGAGTTGCAAGTTTATCCCCTTAAACAAAATCTCCCCAATTCCTATTGACATATATACACTAATATGTATAAAATGGATAACTAATAAGAATCTGCTGTATTAAAAAAAAAAAAAAACTCCCCAATTCCCTCATCCCACCCCCAGCCCCTGGAAACCACTATTCTAGTCTATGTTTTCATGAGTTTGGCTTTTTTAGATTCCACATATAAGTGATATCATACAGTATTTGTCTTTCTCTGTCTGACTTATCTCAGCATAATGCCCATAAGGTCCATTTGTGTTGTCACAAATGGCAGGATTTCTTTCTTGTGGCTGAATAATATTCCATTATATATATGCTACATCTTCTTTATGGATTTATCTCTTTATGGACACTTAAGTGTTTCAGTATCTTGGCTGTTGTGAATAATAGCCAAGTGAATATGTAGTGAATATACTGTAGTAAACACAGAAGTGCAGATATCTTTTTGATATCCTGTTTTCATTTCCTTTGGATACATATCAAGAAGTGGAGTTGCTGGATCATATGGTAGCTCTATTCTGAATTTTTTGAGGAGCCTCAATAATGTTTTCCATAATAGCTACACCAATTTACATTCTACCAACAGTGCCCAAGGTTTCCCTTTTTCCCTCATCCTCAAAAACACTTATCTCTTGTCTTCCTGATGATAGCCATTCTAACAGGTGTGAGGTGATATCTCATTGTGGCTTTGATTTGCATTCCCCTTAATGATCAGTCATGTTGAGCATCTTTTCATGTACTTGTTTGGCTATTTAGATTCTTCTTTGGAAAAATGTCTATTCAGTTCCTCTGTGTCCTGGCATAATTTAAACAGCCTCCCTGTCACTCTCAAAAGTAATTCATTTTGAATGGTAACTGTTATGAATACTCATTAAACAAGAGGACAGAACTGTGTCACTTGGAAAGACATGGTTAAGTTTAGAACTTAAACGTTTTTTTTGTTTGTTTGTTTTTTTTGTGGTACGCGGGCCTCTCACTGTTGCGGCCTCTCCCGTTGTGGAGCACAGGCTCCGGACGCGCAGGCTCAGCAGCCATGGCTCACGGGCCCAGCCGCTCCGTGGCATGTGGGATCTTCCCGGACCGGGGCACGAACCCGTGTCCCCTGCATCGGCAGGCAGACTCTCAACCACTGCGCCACCAGGGAAGCCCTAAACGTATTTTTTAAATTAATGCTACCTGATAAGTTGAAATAAAATGTTTCTTTTAGGCTTAAAAAACTCCTATTGGCAATTAGTAATTCATTCATTAGTTCATTTAAAAAATAGTATGTAGTGCTTATTTTCAGGATAAAGCTTTGAACAAGACAGAAAACCCCCTGCCCAAGGAGTTTACCTTTTTGTGAAGAACATAGATAATTAATAAGTAAACAAGTATGTATCTAGAATAATGACACAGAGTAGGCATGAATAGATACTCTTAAATTCTTTTTTAAATAAATGAGATAAGATTGATTCTGATAAATGTTCAGAAGAAAAAGAAATTATAGGAGAGAGTATCTGGATGTTTTGCAAAGAGCAAGACTGTCCAAAAATAGCCTGGGTGTTCATTCTGGATTGCCTGAATGTGGACAAGATAGCTGGGACCAGCCCCTCTTCCAACGGAGGATAGGACTCTGAGCTCAACTTAACAAGAAATCAGTCTTCTCCACCTGAGCCCCAGGGTCTTCATCTGCTGTCACCTGAAGTTCATAGACAATTCCCATCTTTATAACACTGGCCCTTCAAATCGATACTCTCTTGTGTCTAGACAGCTTGATGTCCTTCATTAATTGGGTTGCTCTAATGCCTGACTTATTAAAAGGGAGAGAACTGAGGGGACAAGTTTTCTCCACTGTAATATAGACCCAAATTACATATTCGGCATTATTCCTTAGCCCAGTATCTCTCTCATGGTGGTGAAAGAATCAGGTGTATCCTTGCCTTATCTCTTGATGATGCTGACCCTAAAGCTTTTGTATTTCACTTGAAAAGTAATGAGAAATCATTGAAGAGTTAAAAGCCAGGGAATAACATGGTCTGATTTGATTTAAGTAGATTATTCTGATGGCTATGTAGATAATGGTTTTAAGAGGAACAAGAATGAATGCAGGAAGGTCAGTTAGGAAGTTACTGCCTTTGTCTAAAAGAGATGGTGTGGCTTGGAAAAGGATGATGGTGGCAGAAATTGGAAGAAATGGAACAAGTTGACATATTTGGCAAGACTTGTAGAAGAATTATATGTCAGAGGTGTAAGGAGCGGAAGAGTCAAAACTAACATATGGGTGGGTTTTGTTTGTTGGTTTTTTGGTTTTGTTCTTTGAGCCAGTGGATGGTGGTTTGGACACCTAGTTCCCTTCCCAGGAGATCTCAGTGGTATGCAGGTCTGCGAGGGGGAATACTGACTCAGAGTGGCCACTATACCTTATTCTGCATCACCATTCAGCAGTAGTAATTATCCCACAAAAACACATGAAAATCTTTCTTTGTAGTATTGACATCAAGGAAATTGATTCATTTTAGAGAATTTGAATATGGATAGTGGGAATATTCAAACCTAGGCCCTCAGATCAGGATCACACAGTGCCTACTTGGTCACTAGGATTCACCATTTTAACAGGGGCTGTGAGATGGGGACTTCCAAAGAAGGGACATGGGTTTCGGTCAGGGTTTCTATTTATTTCAATATTCCTTTTGTCCTTACTTATTAAATTTTAGCTTTTTTAGTTAAATTTCCACAACACTAAACCTAATTTTTAATGATCTTTTGCTCTTCAAGTTCTTAGCTATTTAACCTACAACTTTCTCTTCATAAGCAATCTAAAGTGACTCAGCTAAGGAGAAAGATTGGTTCTGAATGGGAGAGACATTTGGGTCTCAACTTTTTGACAGTTTACCTCGTTTAAAGCAAAGAACTATAGAGTTGACCCTTGACCAATGCAGGGGTTAGGGACACTGATCCTTTGAACAATTGAAAAACCACATATGACTTTACAGTCGGCCCTCCATATCTGTGGTTTGGCATCTGCAGATTCAACCAGCTGTGATTGTGTAGTACTGTGGTATGTATTCATTGGAAAAAAATCCACATATAAGTGGCTGGACACAGTTCAAACCTGTGTTGTTCAAGGGTCAACTGTATTTATATATATATAATTTCCTAAATATAATTTAGCATGACAATTATTTGGATTAAAGATTATATTGTTAAAAATATAGGTACTAGTAAGCAAAATAATTTTACAACTTTAAAATATGATACAATATTGACAAAACATGTTGAAGTACCCTGGTATGGGAATTAACATGGTTAATGAAACTCTATAGATAACGTTTCCCCAAGTGTCTCTCTACATTGCACCAAATTTGGTAGTATTAAATGTGATATTTCACCTATCATTTTTTAAGCTTCTTCAGGGATAAGAAAAAAATACAGCAAATTTTCTTTTCAGGAGTAAAGGACCAATATTGTGTTGTTATGGCAACCAAAGCTGCAAAACATTTAAGAGAAGGGTGGTTCTTCAGAAGTTACTCTAACTTGGTAATCATGCATGCACAATGCCATTTGTTTAAAATGCACTCATTGTTACATGATTATAATTGTCCCCAGAATGTTCCAAAGGATTTCTAGAAGAATTACTTCCTCAAATCCTTATAAAAATTAACAGGCCAACTATTTATTACTATTAAGAACATTATTTCCAGCATTGCACTGGATCTAGTATATTTAAATTTATTTTCCAGTAATCTATGCATATCGAGAAACTTATATTGACAAAAATATGTATCTCGTATAGCTAGGCAGGAATCTATAAATTATTTATCACCTATACTTATACCTATTAAGTGGGATCTTAGTGGAGGGGTGGATATCAGTATTTTAGGTGACTCTTTCTCTGACTGCTTGGAATCACAAACATATGATATGATTTTAATGTATAAAATTTAATGATTATGTAACACACTATTTATATGTGTAGTGTGTATTAATATTTGTCAATAAGTTGTCCCATTTCTATTTCTAGTCATAATCCTTATATTTGTATTATTTCTTTAATATATGGAAAACATTTACTAACTACAAAATAGTGAATATCACCACATTACTTAGAAACTCCATAGAAATATTTACACTTATCAGTGATTTTAGTAGCAAAATATAACTGAAACATCCCAAAGACTAATATAGTTAAGTAGTTCTCAGCTATGTGCATGAATCTTTTCTAAGCACAAATGTCAGGTCTACATTCCTGTATATTCTGATTCAGTAGGCTTAAGGTGGGTCTCTGATATCTATATTTTTAAAGTTTCATAGGTGACTCTGGGTGGCGTCATCATCATTTTTTAAGGTCCTTTGGACTAATGTATAAGAAAGGAAACACCTTTTGCCAGCAGAAATTCTGGCAGTATGGGGCCTGCTTACCCTCAGACTAGACTATGCTGTCCTTTCAGATACAGGTAGGCTCTGCAAGTTGCCTCGGCCCCCACCTCTTAAGCTGTGTGTGTGGGAGAACTTGCATATATCCCTCTCTGCCATGGCAAGCTTTATGGGTATGCGGCCCATGTAGTTGCACTGGGCTTTGCAAATTATGTAGCTGGACTTTCCCTTGGCCAGATCCATGACCTACCCACCTCCTGTGGATGTGAGGTCAGCATACCAGCACCAGCCATGTCTTTTCTTACTAACGAACTCCTCTACCACTTTTAGGATTCAGCTCAAGCATTTTCCTCCAAGAAGCCTTATCAGAACTACCACACTAATTTGAGTGCCCCTCTTCTGGGCTCCCAAAGCACCCTATTTATTTCTGAAATGTAATACAACAGTATATTGAAAATATTTGTGTATTTCTCCCACAAAAACAAGGGGGCCAGGGGTGTTCAATGTGCAAACTATGAGTAGACAGCGAAAAGGTTGGTAACAGTGGTATGGAGCACTGGTATGAAAATCCACATATAACTTTACAGTCGACCCTCCATATCTGTGTTTTGGCATCTTGCAGATTCAACCAGCTGTGATTGTGTAGTACTGTAGTATGTATTCCTTGGAAAAAAATCCACATATAAGTGGTTGGGCGCAGTTCAAACCTGTGTTGTTCAACTGTATCTATGACTAGAAAAATTGTAACATGAAGCTTATTTTTTGTTTTGTTTTGTTTGCAAAGAAATGGGAAAAAAAGGAATGAGGCAAAAAAGAAAGGGAAAAGCATATGTTCACCTGAAGTGGTAAATATTTAAATAGAGCCAGCTTTCATTTTTAGAGCTCTATCCAGGTGACATCCACTGAAACATTTTCAGGGATAAATTAATACTTTGGAGAGGATGGTCTTTTTTTTTTTTTTTTTTTAACCTTTCCCAGTTTATCAACCTGGAACCTGTGGGAATCACATGAGGGTGGTCGATACTCAACAACAATGTCAATTTCAGAGATTTTTCCTCCCTGGAATCTGACAGACTAGATGCACACAATTTGGAGTACTTCACTGTTAGATAGAGTATATATATATAGTCAGTTTACTTTACAAAGAGATGCTCCAGTTATATCTGTCTGCTATTTTTAAACTCTGTAAGATAAAAAAGCAAGCCAAAATTTTGAATCTTAAGTTTTAACCTGTGTTTTTCTTTTTTTTAAAAAAATAATGCATACGCAATAGAAATATAGAAAACACAGAAAATTAAATGTTTATTCATTATTATATTCTCCTTTTATAAAACCTATTTGTATTTTTGTTTATTTTTCCAGGCTTAATGACAGAAGTTTTAAGACAGTTTTCCCTTGCCAGTACATATTCTTCTATATCAGCAACTTAAGTTTCATAAAGTTGCATCTTTTTTTAATGTAAAATGATTTACTTAACCCATCCTCTACTTCAGAGCATTAGGCTGCTATAAATTCATCATAAATGTAACGAACCCTGCGATATGCATCCTTCTTTCTGTAATCTTTATGTGTGCCTCTGAATATTTTGGGGGGATAGCTTCAAAGGACTACATGTTTCTTTAGGGCTTGATTCAATTTTCTCCATTGTCCTTTAGAAAAGTGGTATCAATTTATACTCCACACTGAATGAGAGGGTTTATATCTACATAATCAAACCAGCACTGAAGAAGGGCATTCTTTTTCTTTAACACCAAACATATGCTTTTTTTGTATAAAATAATAAAAATAATAACTTTCATGGTTTCCATTTAAATTTTAGTTATTACTGATTTCACTTAATTACTAATTACTTGTGTTCTTTTTTGAATTTCCTATTTGTCTCTTCATTTTCTATTGTGTTTTTTTATTATTTTAGATATTGGTCTAATTTTTTTACTCTTTGAGTTTATCTTGGCAAATTACATATTTTCTAAGAAAACAATAATTTTACTGAGATTTTCCAATTTTATGCGTGATGTTCACTTTTTTAATTTAAAAAATATCTTCCAAGCCTCTGGTTTTATTTCCCATCTCATTTCTGTCTTTGCCTAATTTAGTATATATTTAGCGTAGAATGCTTTTTGTTTCAAGTGACAGAAAATCCCAGCTCAAACTGACTTAAGCAAAAGTGGCAATTCATTGATTTTCATTGCTAAAAGTTCAGTTAGATCTCACTTCAGGCATTACTGAATACTGGGCCTCAAAATATGTTTCTAGAAAAAAAGTTTTTTGTCCTTTTGTATCGACTGCCTCTGTTTTGACTAGACTCAAATGGGCTTTCTTATGCGACAATATGGAAGCCAGTATCTCCCAGGAACAGATATGTCCAGCTTCAAATAAAGCATACAACAGCAGGAGCTTTTGCTCCAGCAAATATCCTGAGTGCTTCTCTCAGGACTAACATCAGTCATGTGGCTGTATAATATCCAGGTTACTATAGGCAACACTGACTGGCTTGGATCTAAGTTACCTGCTCCTTCTTTAGGGTTGGATAGTAGATGTTGAACTGGTGGTGGGGGAAGGTATCTCATTAAGTGAAAATCAGGGCTAATGTCATGAGGAGGTGTTGAGGTAAATTACAAATAGACTGTATAGTATGGTCCCGCTCTGTGTTTACTTCTTGATAACGTGGATTTATGGTTTGTCTATATTATTGGTTTTTCAGAGAATAAGTGCTTGTATTTACTTGAAAAACTTACCATTTTCTAAAACATAAATTTCTACCTTTAAGCAATCTTTTTCACCTGCTTTCTTTAGTTTTAATTTGTTAGTGTCTAACTTCTTGACTTGAATGCTACAAATCTCTTATTTATTTATGTATTAAATTTTGAGTTAAGGTAAAACCAATTGGGCAAACGTATCCAAAATTGATGAAAAATAGCTTTACAGAATGAATTCAGTCCTACATAAATCTGAGCATCTTATTGACTCCAACTCAGCTTCTCATGGCTGAACAATTTTCAGTTGTCCTATGGCACAATACTACCCATGGAAAGAGGTATCATCATATTCAAGTAGAAGAAGGTCAGTTCCCTATGAAACATGCATAGGAAAGTGGCATCCTGAGGGAGTCATTTTGGAACCACTCTAAAGGTAATATGATTTATAATCACAAATTGAGGGTCTTTTGGCACGGCATGAGATAGGTTACAAAGTGAGGCTAATGGGTGTAATAAACATATATAAAATTTCTTCACTGAAATAAGGACAGACCACCATGAGTCTAATGCAGATCATTTATGTAGACATACATTAAGCTCTTTAACGTCCAGTTTATAAACTAGAGTTCCGCACCTCTCTATCTGCCCCTGTGTTTGTGATGGCACTTCTTTAACTTATATGTGCTAACTGCTCTCTTGCTACTCCTTAGAAAATAATAAATTGTTTAATATTAAGAGTAGCCATTGGGCTTCCCTGGTGGCACAGTGGTTGAGTGTCCACCTTCCGATGCAGAGAACGCGGTTTCGTGCCCCGGTCTGGGAAGATACCACATGCCGTGGAGCGGCTGGGCCCGTGAGCCATGGCCGCTGAGCCTGCGCGTCTGGAGCCTGTGCTCTGCAACGGGAGAAGCTACAACAGTGAGAGGCCCACGTACCACAAAAAAAAAAAAAAAAGAGTAGCCACCCTTGGCTAGAGTGAGGCACAGTGGAGTGAAGCTGTTCATAATTCTTTTACTGAGGCATTTAATTTAACAACAACGATACCCTTTGTGTCCAAGACAACCTATTTTTTTCATGGAAATAACAGCACAAAAGGTCTTACAGGCATATGCTTTCTAAAGAACCCTGATATCCTTCTCACTGAATATTTTGGAGCATTTTCTTTAAGTTATGCTCCCAAACATCACCAGATCCTGCTATATTTTTGTACCCCCCAAGCCTATATAATCACATTTCAGTCTTCTGACTAAAATCATTGTAATCTTATAGCAATGTTCCGTTAGATATTACAGACAAGAAGTAAGCCACTTGGGGCACAGCTGGCATTGCCTGTGAGTAAATGAGGAAGACCCAAGATGAAAAACCTTTCATTTCCCAATGCAGCCGGACTAAAGCACAACCAAGGTTAATTTACAAAGCAGCATGATAGTTGACCCTGGTGTTGCTTCAACACATTAATCTTGTGTCTAAGTGGCAGGCTGTGGAAGACCTTACCTCACCCACCTTATGAAACACTCTACATAAAACAAACACAGGGTGAAATTTATAAATTACATTCAGATAAAACTTTCTGCGGAGTGTAATGGTTATGAACACAGCTGGTAGAGCCAAATTTCTTTCCTGTGTTCAAGTCCTGCTTCTGCCCTAAGTAGCTCTGTGACCTTGGGTGGTTGCTTTATCTCTCTCTCTCAGTTTCCACATCTGTAAAATTGGAATAATAATAGAACTTACTCCATAAGCTTCTTAAGATTGAATGAGTTAATATATCTAGTCTGTGTAGCAGTGTCTGCCCTAGAGAAAGTGTTGCTCTTTTGCATTTCTTTTTTTAGTGAGGCTGCCCACACATATCCTCTATCTTTGTCTAATGTTTGGGGCCCCTATACAGTTATTATATATAATGCCTGGATATTATATATAATGTTTAAATATATTTAAAGCAGTGGAGCCTGTGGACTTGAAAGGGCGTTCACACACTGAACCACAAAGCAAATAGGTGTTAGGATTTCTGTGACTTGGGCTGCTCCTCAGTCTGTGGAGGAAGGTGGCAGAGGTGAGAGCATCAGGGATTTGGTGCCTGATTCCCCAAGTAATTCAGATCTTCTCTGGCCAGAGAAAGTGACCCACAAAAAACAACAGGCAAGAGTAATGAGAATACAGTAACTCCTCAGGCACTTCCTGCTCCAAGTCAGAAGGCTACACTTGCTCTGAGGGACTCTCAGAACAATTACTGTGAAGTTCGGTCCTCTCCTGATTTCTCAGACCTCAGACCCCAGAACCCTGCTGCGTTATTCTCTCAGCACCCGTCCCTGACCCTGCTATCTGGCTTCAGGGTAGCAGAACCAATCAGCCTAAGCTTACTGTTTTCTTGCCCATAATGTTTGACAGTGTTTTGACTGTGTAACCCTCATAAGGCATGTAGCATAATCACAGACATGAAATTCTTCAGGCAAAACCCTGAGAGCAGGGAGGCTGTTAGTCTTCCAAAAAACAGAGAGAACACATCAGAGAACACACCTGCTTTCTCTGCCAAAAACAATTGGCTGTAAAAAGCCTTTTTAAAATCCTAGTTCAGGCTTAGCTTTCAGATTAGAAGCAGAGCAGAAGCCAAAGGGTTAAGATCTTAGCCCAGTGCCAGACAGGTGACAAGTCTTCTATAAATTCTGGTTGTAGTTTGATGGTGATGATGATGACGATGATGACTAAGGAGGCAGAGTAGCCATTTACAAGGACATAAAAAAATAACCAGAGAATTTTTCAGGGGCATTAGAGAAATCAAATCTCCTTAAGAATAGCATCAAAAAAGTTTGGACTTAAAGGGGATGGGACTACTAGAGCAAAATTATATAAATTTTCTTGGATAAAAAGTATCACTGTTTCAGCCTTTCCTTAGACTTTCAGATGCATCTGCATCTTCAGCCTCCATAATCTGCTTGCTCCTTGACTTGTGGAATTCTTCCAGATGGCAGCCAACTCATGCTTCCAGATTCACTTGGCTTGGAATCTTGGCTCACACTACTTGTCTTATTCCATTTGGATTTGTTAACAAGGATCCAGATTGTCTACTTCATGAATAGCTTATAAAGCACAAGACTTCCTAACACTAGAAACTGCCCTCAGTATTGCCTCTCTCAGCCCTAAGTGGGTCCTTAGAATTCCCACCATAACAGATCTGACAAAGATGGCCCCAGGAAAGGAAAGTGACATCTCAGCACTATCAGTGTGGACAAACACCCAAGGGTTACCAATATCTGGACAATTTATAAGGTTGAGAAAGCCTTTTTTGCTCAGAGACTGTGCTTCAGGAACAAGGGACTCAGTTTTCCTCAATCCCCAGTAAAGAATTGGAGATTTGCATTACAGCCTTATTGTACAGTATGGACAATTGTTTATTTTGAGTTCAATCATCCTAATCTAATTTTTTGTTATGTTTAAAGAGTCTGAAAGGGTAGATTTTACCTATTTTATCAAAACATGGGTGTATAAAGTGGGGGAAACAACGAAGCAGAATCTCTTAATGTTGCCACATAAGAATTTTCAGTCTATGAGATGCTACGCATTAAATATGAAGACCTTCAGGAATCTATTTTTTTCCTCTACTGATGTGGTCTACCTTGTTAATTTTTACAAAATTGAGACCAAGATCATCTAAAAAGTGAGAATCATGACTTCTTACTATTTTTACTATAATGCTCATCCCCACCCTAAGTTTTTCTCATAATATCATAAATTATTTCCTTCACAGTTTTTATGGTAACTTGTAATTACTTTTTTTTTAACATATTCACTGTATCTCATGCTTTGTAAAGTTGATTAGAGCAGAGACTTGTTTTCTTGTTCAATGTTAAATTTTCAGCTTCAAATACAGAGCTGAGTACATAAGTGCTATGTTAACATTAAATTAACCTGGTCTAATTCCTTCACGTTGCATTTATAGAGGAGGAAGTGAGATTTAGTGGAATTATTTGATATATTAGATATCTTTTGTTCAATGGCAAAATCCAGAATTGAGCACTAGTCTCCTGGCTCTTAGGAGGTATTATTTTCCCTTCTACAACAAGTTATCTCTCTTAATATGTTGTTTTTAATGTGGTTCTCAGCCCTGAGTACACATTAGAGTCACCAGGGGAGTTTTATAAAACCCGAAGGCTCAAACCACACTCCTCAATTACTCAGAGCCAGTATGTTTGAAGTTCTTTGGAAGATTCCAAAGTGCATTAAGATTGAGAACCTGTGTGTGTGTGTGTACCTGCAGGTGCAAAAGGGCAGAGCCAGAGTTTAGATTTCATTCAGGAACCAATCAAGAAGCGAAGCTATGTTGTGTTTTGTTTTGTTTTTTATTTTAATTGAAGCATAATTGGGTATAGTATTATATAAGTTACAGGTATACAATATAGTGATTCACAATTGTTAAAGATTATACTCCATTTATAGTTATAAAACACTTGCTATATTCCCGGTGTTGTACAATATATTCTTATAGCTTATTTTATACCTAATACTTTGTACCTCTTTTGAGAAGGCTGATCTAGCGGCTGCATAGGATAGCTTGGGGTAGATGTCAAATGACAGCAAAGCAACCTATTGCTAATGTAGTAAGAACCACCTGAACTGAGGTGTTAACAGTTGAAATACAATAGAGGAAATAGGGAATGTATGTAAGATACATTGTGGAAACAGATCTATGAGATTTGGCAACTGATTGAAATTTCTCTCCCCTGTAGCATTCACATTCAGAGAGCCTGACAATTGTGCCTAGCCTGATTCCAGAAGTAATTTGTTACCCACATGTGGTAAATTAATACTTTGAGTGACAGTATACCAATTTGCAAATTACTTCTTTCAGGGCATTAATGACTGAAGAGCATAATCACCATGGCATTATTTTTATTGGCATTAGCATTAATAAATATTTCATGAGCAACCAAAAATTACAGTGCCTATATTTTGAAGAATAGGTATTCCTCCAAAATACGAAATACAAACAGGCTATCACCAGTGCCGAAAATTCTATAAATATTTATAAACAAAATAACAATTCATTTGAGTAGAAAATTAATTGAGATGACTTGCAATTATGCTTAATGTTAAGTAGTTTTGTTTATGTCATTATAAGTTGGAGGGCTTGAAGAACTGAGCAGCATGAATTCCAGCAACAATTTAATTGTAGCATTGGGAGAGTTTCATAAAGTCTCTAGATTTCAGTTGCCTTATCTGTAAACTGAAGAAAATAATATTTTGTCTATCTGACAGCAACAATTTGAGCCAGACTTCTCCCCCTTACTTTAGGTCTTCAAGGTAAAAAATATATGATTGGAAAGTGAAATAGTATGGAAAAAGCACTGGATGAGGAATTCAGTGTTTTGAAATTCAGTCTGTTTCAAACGATGCAAGAATTAGACAAATAATTTTTTAGTTTTCTTTTGCATTCTAAAGTTCAAAATTCAATATGGAGTTGACACTTTCAGGAGGATGGGTGTAACAAGATATCAAGGAAAAGTAGCAGACTGAGTTTCTAGAAAGATGAGGAGATGGTGGCCTGGATCCAAGAAGAAAAGATGAGTCAGAATTGTTCTTGAGCCTTTCTTCATCCACTGATGTTGTGAAAGTGCCTGAAAACATGATGTCAATTCAAAGCCTTTCTAAAATATTTTTTTAAAAATTTTCATTTTGATTTTGTTGCCATTTTCAAATTTACGGAGACAGACTTTTGTTTTATAGAAAAATTGAAGAGAATTTGCAAGAGAAGTCTTCTGCTCTATACATATGCCAAGGATGAAATAAAGAAGGCACTTTATTTTGTGGCATTTATGCAGATTCCTTTTCACCATGCCTATGTAGGCATGTCAGTGAAATAAATTCATGATTTAGTAGGATTAGGTTGATGAAGTGCAGCAATAAATACTGCCAGGTAGAGGAATAATTCAATCTTTTATTTTAAGCCACTCAAAAGCTTAAACACCAGAGAGAAATAGTCACAGCATCAGCAAATCCTTAGAAAATGCTTTCACACCATTGGGAAAGGCTCTGCCAAATTTTTCAAGAAATTATGAAGTGAACCAGACAAAATAAGCCAAGTCACCAAACATTAACAAGACAGGTGTGAGTGGCTGGTAAGCACCATTTTCCTGACACATGTCATTTAGACAAGCAGGCCAGAGGATTATATAAAATGCAAATGCTAAAAAATTTAACATCAGGATGACTGCGTCAGTAAGGTTACTTTGAGAAAAACAAGGTTAAAAATAGAATTCTTAAGAACATGGTTCTGAGTTCTGGTAAAAATGGCCAAGTTACTTAACAGGAAAAGTAGAAAGAACAGAAGTTATTCAATGTAGAGGAAAGAAACAATTCAACAAATATTTATTGAACCTCTACTATGGGCCAGAGTGTGCTCAGATCCTTCAGATGCCTTGGTGGGGCTTACATTTTGGAGAAAGAAAAACAGAAAATTAACATAGTAAATTAGACTTGTACATGAAAAGGGGATATGCAATAATACAAAGAGGAAATAAAGTATGGTTCTAAAGTTTCAGTTTTACTCAGAGGATACAGAGAGAAGAGTCAGGGTAAGATTCATTCAAATGTAAGCAAAGACTTAAAATCTTAGAGCATTAGCCAAGTGATAAGGGGAGAGATGTGTTCCAGGCAGAAGGGACGGATAGAGCCAAAGTCCTAAGATGTGAGTGTGCATGGCATGTTGTGGGACAGAAAGGAGCCTAATGGCTGGAAAAGCAAAAATGGGTGGAGGCTGTAAGCAACCAATGAGGTCAGAGAGCAAGTAGGTGTGCATACACTGTTGAGCCTAGTTGGACATCTTGGAAAACACTTTGGTTTTCACTCTGGGTTTTAGGCAGAGGAGTGCCGTGATTGGCTCAGAGGCTTTAGAACTTCCACGCTGAGAACAGACTGGGCGTGGGGCAAGGTAACCTGCTCAGAGGCTATGGCAGTATAGAAAGAAAAGAGCAGCATCACTTTCATAAAGATGTGCTCTGAGCTGCTCACCTGGGAAAGGAGAGAGTTGTGTGGTGTGTTACCTATACCTGCTTGATCCTACAGAAGACTCTCCTTCTAAGTGCATAAAGAACAGTGTAGATTTTGGAAGGGAGGAAAGGAATTGACCAAACCAGGAGATTTTACTGCTCTCTCTTTAAACATCTGCTTCAGAAAGTTCATCCATTTCTTAATTCAAGTGCTTTCTTCCTCCTCTGAATCCAATGCCATTTTGCTTGTTCTTACCTCTAAACTGAGCCATTATTCCTTGCCTCCAACCCTGCTAGTTTCCACCTGGTCATGTGCCTATTTCCCCATATCAGTGTTTCTAAACTTACCTTGTCGCCACACAACTTAACTGTCTTAATCATGAGTCCACAGATGTGTCAGTTATTCTGGGTTAAAATCGGAAGACACTCTGATTCCTATCTTTTGATCCCATATACCTAGGCAATCTTTGAAAGGTGTTAATGATTCCTTCAGAGTATCTCTTGCTTCTCTTTCTTACATCCATCACCTAAAACAAAGTACACCTCATCCCTGTATTATTGTAATGGTTTCCCAAGTGTTACCCCTTCCATCCTACTTGATCCTACGGAAGACTCTCATAAACACTATTTTCATTGACACGCAGAACACTTCAGTGGTCGACAATGTATACACGTGTCATCTAAAGAAGAATCATTAAATGTACAAATATTGTTAGAGCAAAAGAAAAAGTCAATAGTTTGGGTTGTATGGAAATTAATATTATGGCATATCAAAAAAGCTTTGAAAGACAGAAACCAGGAAAAGTAAAAGTTTTTTAAAATGAGATTCAATGTTTCCATAATCAAAAGTTGTTTTCAGTGATGACATTCATTGTTAATGGGTATTGGTGGGGAGGGGGGGTCAAATGGGTCCAACCTTCCTATAAAGCAATCTGGTAATACCTACTGAGAGCTTTTTAAAAGTCCCACTGGCAGTACAATTAAATTTCTATTAATTTTTTAAGGAGAATTTCAGGAAAAAATATGTTTATAAATATATTTTTCAAAGAATTAGTTACAAAGAATGTCTTTCATATCTATCCCATCTTCTCTATCGTTACTGCTTCTGTTTCATAGAGGCCTTTGTCTGGACTCCCAAGATATTCTTCTAGACTCTAGTCTTGTTCCCTTCCAATGCATCTTCCATACCCGCCACTAGAATGAGCTTCCTAAAACACTGGTCTCAATGGTACATTCTGCAATGATGGGAAAGTCCTGTATCTGGACCATCCAATAGAGTAGCAACCAGACACACATGACTGGGCAGGTAAAATGTGGCTAGTGCAACATAGGAAATGAATTTTTAATTGTATTTAATTCTAATTAAGTTACGAAGTAGACATATCATCTCCCATTTTACAGATGAAGAGAATGAGGCTTAGTTTAAGTCATTTACCCATTATTATATAACTGATAGTATGAGAGCAGGAGTAATGGATGAGATATGTATAAGCAGCATGATTGGATCCTAAAAACTTGATCTGAGGGGAAAATATAAATAATCCAATGTGCAATAATTGGATAGTAAATAAGCACTTATAATTAAAAGCTATATGTGAAAAAAACACTCAAGACACACTTAAAATATGTGCACACATACTACATATATGTATACTTATTTATATATATATTAAGATGATTGAGGCAGAAGGGAGTGGGGGCTGCGGATAAAAGAAATTGAATGAATGAATGAATGAATGAAAATGACTGGATGAATGAATGAGTGAATGAACAATAAATGAATCTAAAGAAGCCTCTTGTTTGAGCTAATTATAATATGCCTGGACCTGGAGAGAGAGGAGAAAGAACAGGAGAGAGAGAGAGAGAGAGACTGACACAGGGAGAGAGAATAAAACAGTGTGTTAATTACAGCAAATGGTTTTCATTATGTTGAATATGTTAATAAGAGCAATTGTAATTGCCCTCAGAAGTTTTAAAATGTAAATCCATCACACTGTGTGCATTACTGAATGAAGGAGGTAGGATCCAAAGTTGAGATTTCAGCAACATTCCTGTTACTACTCACAAATGCATTTATGTTTTGCTAGGGAACTGAGAAAAGAGTTAATTTTTTCAGTTTACCATTTGCTCATTTTATTTTACAGTTGTCTTAGTTGTCCACCACATGTTTATTTTTAAGCATTGATTCTCTTAGAATGAACATTTCTGAAGAGTTGTTAGCTATTTAATTCACTTGATGTATATCTTCATGTATTCATTCATCAAAATTATATCTATATCTATTTCTGTCTCCTACTATGTGCCCAAAGCTATGCTAATCTCTTTAATGAATGTAAAATACTTCTGATGATGAGTACTCCCCACAACTGATTTTATTTTTTTCTTTAAACATCAAAGCTTATCATGGTTAGTACTAAATTTAGTCCTAACATCTAGAACAATCAAATCTATGGTAGCACATGCAGATTGTTTTAATTTTATAATTCCAGCCAGTCATTCCAGAAAATGATATCAAAGAAAGATTAAACTGAAGCCCTGAATAGCAGAAAGTGATACTAGAAAGATCCTATGTGCAAGAAATTTGATCCCTATTAAATTATTCTTCAAGATGTTTGTCAACATTTTGCTTCCCTTTGAGTTCATCTGTGTATACATTTCTCACCAAAATGACTGGCAGAAGAAAAATATTTTAAAAGTAATACCTAGTCCAAAAAAACCCAATATTCTTTTCCTTTGTTGTTGTTGACTGACTAAATCTGGTTCTAATACCAAGTGGAATTTGTAAACATGACCTGGGTCAAGACAGAAAGCAAAAGTCAACATATTGCCCAAGGTATTAAGACTATCAGAAGGAAGTTCTAATATTTCCTTAAACACACACAATGCAAAATGAATCAAGATATGATGTCATGCTTTATTGAAATATTTATTTTCATAACAATTCGCACAGTTCTTCAAGGTCAAAATGACACTGGTCTTACTAGAAAATATGGGATTTGTGTTGCATAAATCATTCTCTACTGTTTAGAAAACAAATCATGAATTTTCATGAATTTGGGACACCACTCTAGGAACAAGATGGTATCAAACTTCAAAGTTAAGTGACAGTATTTCTTTTCTAAAGGCTTCCTTGGAAAAAGTTTAACTTTTGTGGTTATATTGGAGAAAAAAAAATGCAAAGACCAGTACAGCCTATCCTTTTTTCTTTTAGAAGTTGTGGAGGCCTTTTTTTCAGCAGTGTGATTCCCTGACATCCCCCTACTCTGTCATTCTACTAAATTTCCTCTCACATCTTCTATACAGCCCCCTCCCACATACACAGGACAGAAGTGGAACAAGTGGAGAAGAAAATGATGAGAGTAATGCCGAGGGAAGACAGCAGTGTGTTTAACATCACAAGATCAGAGGGAGCCCGGAAGCAGAACCTAGAAAAATCCTTTCACAGCATGCAATATAGAACAAAAATCCCCAGAAAACTCAAATACTACTATTATCATGTTTCAAAACAAGAAAGCTAAGAAAGGTGACAAAAGGACCCAAGAAAGGATAGCACATACTTTTAGCCACCTGTGTGTCAAGTGGAAAGTTTTCATCAGAACCCTTTAATTCTTCCCTTTGATGTATAAGCCCAATCAAGACAATAATATGTTCTTGAACCAAAATGAATCCTCTATGATAGACTATCACTCTCCGTGATAAACAAAGCTTTAAAAGACATAAACTAGCTCCGTAGCTGGCCTTCACTCACTCCAAGAAAGCTTTTGATTAAAATAAAAATGTATGTAGGAACAAAGCTGAATAAAGACATACCAAAAGTTTTATTCCATTTGGGAGAAATAAACACAAAAATGAGACCTCTTCAATACCTCTGCAAAAGTAGGCAAATTGATCGACCCAAACGGTAAGATAAAAGGAGAAATAATAATTTCCCTTCAACTGCCTCAAGGTTTTTATTTTTAGGAGAATTATCATCAAGGGTTGAACTACCCCTAAGTAGTTCATTTCTGTACTGTTGTCTAACTTGTTCAACAACAAATATGACCATCTGCTCATGGGTTTGGTTAAGGAAGCTGAAAAGTGAACTCAAGTTAAAGGAAGCTGTGACTTCTGACCTAATGGCAATCTATTTTGAGGAAGTCTCCTCAAAAGAAGAGATGAATAATGATGCAAACAAGTAAAAGAGACCAAAAGCAAGTGAGAAATGGAAGAACAGTGGGAAACAAAGGGGAAGAAACGGAGGCTGTATTTCAGCATTAAGAGAAGAAATTCAAATGGTAGATATTTCTTCTGGCTCATAACTATAGGAAGCTACAATAGAAACGGATACCTTACTGCCTAGTAAAAATGGAAATATGGAAGCACTAGTTGTTGGATAACACAACAAGAAGCAAGTATAATTATTGTGAATTTAATCACCTAAGAGAATATTCTGTTGGGTGTTGAGTGTAGCTTAAGACTTTCTAAAGGCAGCTCTCACAAAGGTAATTTCATGGGCATGATCACTAGAAGCTCAACTGTTTTTCAGACTTTGGAGTAGGTAAAAGAAATTCAAAATAGAGGATACTATTAGTAAACTCACCATTTAATTTCTCAAAGAATACTAGAGTACTTGAAGATGTCAGAGAATAGTGCCAAGCCATTCATTTCAAGTCCTCTGAAAGCACATTTTTAAAAACATGAACCATTTGGGGAAGAGAGAGGTTGACTTTGGTTAAGTTTGGTTAAATTTAGTTAGTTATTGTGTTTCGGGAGAAATAAAAAAACTTAAAACTGTACATTAACCAACATTTTTAAGCTACTACACAGAAGTTCTGCTGATGTGTTTGATGATTTGTGGAACAAGAATGTTATAATCTCACTCCACTGCAGAGAAGAAATAAGATAGAATGTTTTATTTTCTTCATTTTAACTTTTAAATTTTTAATTGTTAAAAATTAAGGCAATATTAAAATGTTAAACATGTAAATAAGAAGATAAAATTTTAAGAATTCAAAATATTCTTTCTTATCTTGTAGTGAAATGAAAGTGAATGTAATGAACACAACAAACTACTCAAATTCTTCTACAATTCAGTTGATTGGACCAATCTTTCAAATCATATGCAACCAGACAGTAACAATTCTTGACTTGTCTTAGTAATAGGGGGCTGATAAGACAAGAAAAAATAAAATCAATATTCATTACCCAAACCTATTTAAACCAATGTTTTCCATGTTTCTTTTATCAAGTATATTTATTTTTTTATATCAGAACTGCAAATAATCAATGACATTTATAAATTTTCTAACAACTGGGACTGTTTTTGAAAGTTATATATATTTCACTGTTGACAAAGTGCTAAGTGCTTGAAGGAAGCATCAAAAACATCTATAATTACTAGTGTCCATAAGGAAATCATGTACCAATGAATTTAGGCAATCTTACTGTTTTATTCAAATAATTTTAATGATTCAGGATAAGTGATGTTTGGTTTTGCATAAAGAATACCAGTATAAATGAATCATCAGATTAAAAATGATTTTTAAAATGTCTGGCTTCTAGACATTGTTAGCATTTTTTTTCTGGCATTAAAAACTAGAGATTTGGGAAATACAGATTACAAAAAGAAGAAGAAAAATCATTAAAAGTATCCTAATCTCACCAATTAGAGACAACCACTCTTAAGTATATTTTCCTGACAGAGGAAAAGTGTGAGCAAGATGGGAGTCGGGAGCAAGAGAGAGAATATTTTATGAAATTGAGGATTGATTATTAAAAATGAAAAAAGCAATGTATTCCTATATATAAGATAGTGATACTTGGCCTGTAAATATTTGTTGTAATAATCTTCCCACTTACACATTTTGCCTAATAATTGTATATGTGTTTTTGAATCATAGTCATTTCATTGTTTTGTGCATTCACGCCAGTTGCTCTTTTTCTTAATGATTTCTCCATTTCTTTTAAGCCTAAGTCACTAAAGATTTACGTAAAAGGTATGACCTGTTCAGAACTGTCTTTTGGAGCAACAATTCTCTAACATTTACTTCCAAAGAATGTTTATTTATATTGATTATATCTGTCAATAGTTTCTAAGTTAGAAATTAAAATCAAGAAATTTTAAAAATCTGTATTTATTAATTCATCCAAAAATAGCAATAGTAAGCCTTCATACATTAACACATATAGCATGTTTTTGTGAAGTATTTTCCAAGAGAAAATAATTCAGGAAGAAAAATTTCATTGATTTACACGTTAGCAAATCTCTTTCATGCCTGACTTAATAGAAGAAAGCAAGAGTCTGATACCTGCTTTTGTATTCAGTCTGTTGCAATATGGTCTTTGGTTGAAATATAGGAAGAAAATCCAACCTCACATGAATATGTCAATGGAAAAAAGAAAGAGTATCTTATACTCTTTTATCTCTTTTATACTCTTTTATTTTATCTTATAATAGCCTTTTCATGTAATCATGGATATTCTTTTTTTTATGCCTCACCAAAAAAAAAAAAAAAGAAAATTACAAGTAGCAGTAATTTCTTAAAGATTAGTTGCAAAGAGAAATCTAAAGCCATATCAATAAACTTTTTGTACTGTCGCATTAAAATCCATTGACCTGTCTTACACTTTGAATGGTCTTTGACCCATACATGATTTTTAAACATTGTTCATTGGTCTTTGGAAAACTTGGCTCCCTGAGTTTACAAGATCTTCCAAATGTTGACACATTTCATTATAAAATATTTAAAAACTCACATTCATTGCTATCTTGGCTGATTTAATTTTAAATCTTTTTTAAAAAAGATTTTGAGTATTGGATACAAGTTTTCAAAACTCAGATTTTCACTTGAAAGCTCAAACGTTGTTATTGGAAACAAATACCACCAGTTGTGTTCCTTGACGTGACAGATTTAGTTCATCAATTTTCAAGACACTGTCTGCCAGATACCTAAGTCTGGATAACAATAGTTTGTCTACTAGTAATTCTTTTATGTAAAAAATGGTGTACTATGAAAAAGGTGGCTTGTTCATCTCACAATTCAATCATACAAATGTTTTTCCTCAAGACAATCATTTTACTGCAGCAGGCAGAAGTGTTTTTCTAATTTTGTCAAGCAGTATATTTTAAAAGTCTTATGCCTAAGGGTTGAGATTTAATACTGCTAATAATTATTACTGCTTCTTCAAAGATATTCTCAAGTGAAAAGTCACCTTCTTTTAATTTATGTGGAGGTTCATTCCAGTTGGGCAGGCAGCATCACTCTCTCTCCTTGTTTACAGCATCAGCCTCCCAACTGTCTCCTTGCATCTACTCTATTCTCAAAATAGTAATCAAAATTATCCTTTTAAAACATAAATCATGCTTCCAAAGCATGGCATATAGAAGGGAAAAAATAGTAACTGTAAGTGGAGAAATGTGGCAAATACTACCATAACCAAATGATGAAGTTCAGTATCATCAATGAGGTCATGCAGATATCATAAACCCTTTGATATGACATGACAGGATGGGCACTTCACCTCTGGGAATTCTTTCCCAAAATGGGTGACTTCATTCTAATCATGAGCTAAACATCAGACAAACCCAGAATGGGGGATATTCTACAGAATAATTTGGCCACTACTCCTCAAGACTGTCAAGGTCATTAAAAATAAAGATGGAGAGACTATAATGGACCAGAAGAGACCATGGGGACCTGCCAACCTAATGCCATTCAAAGCATGGCCTGGATCATGGAACAGACAGAGGACATTAATGGAGGAACTGATGAAATCCAAATAAGTCTGGAATGTGGATAATAGTAGTGTAGAAATGTTGGTTATTTACCTTGACAAAGAAACCATGTAAGATGTTAACAATGGGGAAACTAGTGAGATGTACATGTATGGGAACTCCCACTGCTATCTCTGCAAATCTTGAGTAAATTTAAAATTATTTCAAAGTGAAAAGTTTATTGGGAGAGAATATTTTTAAAAAGGCACATCATTTTACACCTCTGCTCAAAATTCTCCATTTGCTACTCATCTCACTCAAAGCTGAAGTATTTAACAATCCGTATGTAATCTGGCTACCCATGAACTTTCTGTTATCTTTTCCTTATAGTCTTTCCCTGGCTCTCTTTTTTTTTTTTTTAAGAAGATGTTGGTGGTAGGAGTTTATTTATTTATTTATTTATTTTTGCTGTGTTTGGTCTTCGTTTCTGTGAGAGGGCTTTTTCTAGTTGTGGCAAGTGGGGGCCACTCTTCATTGCAGTGCACGGGCCTCTCACTGTCGTGGCCTCTCTTGTTGTGGAGCACAGGCTCCAGACACACAGGCTCAGTAGTTGTGGCTCACGGGCCTAGTTGCTCCGCGGCATGTGGGATCCTCCCAGACCAGGGCTTGAAACCGTGTCCCCTGCATTAGCAGGCAGATTCTCAACCACTGTGCCACCAGGGAAGCCCCTCCCTGGCTCACTTTGCTTCAGCCATGCAGAGCTCTCTGCCATTGTTCCTAACATATTAAGCATGTGTTCCCCTCAGGGCCTTTGCACTGCTTTTTTTTCTGCCAAGAACTTCCTTCTTCCAGATAGCAGCATTATTTATTCCCTGACTTCTTCAGGCCTCTGCACAGATTTCACCCTATTAAAGAGATCTTCTTTGACCATTTTATATCAAATAATAGCCACCTGTCACCCTCTGGCAAGGCTTATTCCATTTACTCTGCTTTATTTTTCTCCATCTGCTATAACATCAGATGGAGAAAATTTATACTTGTACATTTGTTTATTAATTCTTCTCCCTGGAATTTAATCTTTTTGAAAGTAGGGACTTTGTTTTGTTCACTGCTCTTCCTTAGCATTTAGAACAGAACCTAGCACACTGCTCTCAGTAAATATTTTTTGAATAATAAGTCAACAATGAAGTGTTCATGGGTTCATTTCAAAACAAGAAATGCAAGTAATATATATTTGTTTCTGCCAACCACTACTTCTTGAGAAAACTTGTAATTTATTTTGATATTATGTCTTTGATTAATTTTGTTTGTTAAAATCTTTGATGATATTAACAGGGGGTATTTTTGTAATGTTTTTTCTTAGCAAAATAAAATAGTTGAAAATCTTATGTTTGTTCTCACAACTGTTTCTGGAAATTTTACTGATCTAAGAAATCCAAAAGTCTGATTTTAAACTTCTATATACTACGAAGTTCTAGAGAAATTCAGAAAAAAAATGTACCAAATATCGGTATGGAACTGCATTTCAATAAGCACCATCATTAATTTAAATATTACATGTATGAAATAGCAACACAAGTTTTATGTCTTATAATTCTGGTCGCTTCTCTCAAGAATTAGGTAAAAAACACCTCTCAATAAATCTTATCTTCTCAAAGGGCATTGTTTTCATCTATTTGTAGAACAGGGAAGTTGGCTGGGGATAGGTTTTAGGTTTTTTGCTAAGATAAAGATTTAGTTAAAGGATGGAATTTTTTAGGTTTATCTAATTATTTACCATATGAATATGTAGCTCTGCTATTTTTAAATATATACGTTCCTTACTTTAATTCACATTGTCACTAGGTAAGTGACAATCTAAGTAAAAATACACAGTATTAGAGAAAAAAGTCCTTCAAAATCTGATTGCATTCTCCTTCATTAATTGTGCTTAACAATTTATTGAAAGTTTGAAAGTTTTTTAAAAAAGATTATGCTTTACCCCATTTATAAATAACAATAGGAAATTAAAAGCTATGATATTCTATTTTGAGTTACCATATTTCTTAAAAGACAAATTATTTTTTTACATATTTTTCAGATTTCTAAATGGTAAAACGCTTTCACTGGATTCAGAGCTTTATTCAAAGGTAACTTCTTATTTTTTAATTGTTTTATTTGGGATCCACAGATGGTTATGATTGGCCTGAAAAAATGTTCATTTTTAAATATTTATAGAACTGATACATTTAAAAATTAAGCATACTGATTCCCCATCTCTCCTGCCTCCATGGTCCCCACCTCCCAGAAAACTGGGTCTAGATTCCGAGTAATTGGTAGACTTGGTAGACCTGATAATAATATTTTATATATGGCAAGTATGTAAGTATTTTAAGGTCATCAGGTCATTAGGGCATGGAAGAAAGTTCTGAGGTTGGAAGTACATTGAATAGTTGCTCTTCTAATAGAAAAATTCTATTGATTTAAACCCAGCTCAAAAATAATCCTAAACTTTAGGTGTCAATTTATAACCTTGTAAAAGGCTTATATGCATTTCCACAATTCTGTATAAATTACTTTTTTTTTAAAACTGGAAGTTTGTACCTTTTGATCACCTTTGCCCATTTTGCCCACTCTCCACCCCCTGCCTCAGGCTACCACCAATCTGTTCTGTATCTATGAATTCAAGTTTGCTTTTTTTTTTTTTTTTTGGTTTCATTTTGTCAGATTCCACAAATTGGTGAGATCATACAGTATGTCTTTCTCTTTCTGGCTTATTTCACTTAGCGTAATGCCCTCAAGTTCCGCGCATGTTGTCTTATGGCTAAATAATATTCTGTTTCTGTGTGTGTGCGTGTGTGAGTGAGATATATATTTGAAAAAAATATACATATAAATATAGATATGATATATATATAGCACATTTTCTTTATCCATTTTTTCATTGATGAACACAGGTTTTTTCCATGTCTTACCTATTGTAAACAATGCTACAATGAACATGAAGGTGCAGATATCTTTTCAAGTCAGTATTTTTGTTTCCTTCAGATAAATACTAAGAATTGGAATTGCTGGATCATATGCTAGTTCTATTATTAATTTTGGGGGGGGGACCTCCATACTGTTTTCCATAGTGGCTGAAGCAATTTACATTCACACCAAGAGTGCACAGCATTCCCTTTTCTCCACATCCTCACCAACGCTTGTTATTTATCTTTTTGATTATAGCCATTCTAACAGGTGTGAGGTAATATGTTATTGAAGTTTTGATTTCCCTAATGATTAGTGATATTGAGCATCTTTTCATGTACCCATTGGCCATTTGCTTGTCTTCGTCAGGAAAATGTTTATTCAGATCCTCTGCCCATGTTTTAATCAAATTCTTGGGGCTTTTTTGCATTTTGACGTTTTTTTTCTTTGGTTGGTTGGTTTTTTGCTTTTCAGTTGTATAAATTAGTTTTTATTATGTTATAGTTGCTTCCAGTCAAGCTGTCAAGGTAGCATTTTAAGTTCATCCTTTGAGGTCCCCCATGCTCAAAATACATAGCAATGTGGAAAACAAAATATAATTTTTAGAAAGAAACTATATATATATATATATATATATATATATATATGTATATGTATACACACACATACACACACATATATAGCTTTCTTTGTGTATCTGAGCTCATAGCAAGCTGAATGGCTCTGTGGAATAGACTACTGGAACAGGTACACATAGTATAAGTAAAGCTGAGGCTGTGGGCATGCTGGGCTCCACACCCAGATCAGGTCAAGACAGCAGGAGGTTCACTTACTGTGATGTAATGAATATTACATCAGCCTCAGTTCTTAAAACAAAGGTTTGGGATATTGTTTCCTACCCTTGCCCCCTGCTTCCACTGTGCTTTGAGAGGACAATGAAAATAGCTGCTTTGGATCACTAAGGACTGTGATTTAAAAGATGACACATACTTTGAGAGACTGGAGGGAGGGAACTCAGATTTGAAGCCAGGTCTGAACCCAAACCAGATATTGGCTCAATTAATCAATTTGAAATATCCCCAGTTGGGAACAGCTAGTCATCAGCCTAAGACCTGATTCTGACAAGGTGGCCCTAGGGGACCAGATAGAGCAACTCAAAAATTCTTAGACAGCAGAGAGGAAGACCTGGAATTTAGAGAGAGAAAAAAATTAAAGTGCATTCAAGAAGAAGATTCAGAATAAACATTCAAAACACACGAGAAACTGCCATTAAGAAAGACAACAAACAAAACAAAAATTTAGAAAATGAATTCACATCAAATAAATATAATTGAACAACTAGACAATAACTTAAAAAGTTTGGTTCATTCAATAGGTAACCCCAGGAAAATAATTATTCAAGAAATAAAAACTTGTTCTACCTTTCCTGTTAATGACCACTAATAGGAAAATATTTAATGTCTATGAAATTTTTTAAACTTGTTTGTTGGGAGACAATCCTCCATGGCACCGCTCACATTTCTGCATGTCCTGCAAGAATGTTTCTGTAATGAATAGCCTTGGAAGATAGAGATCGTATCTCCCTCTGGAGCTCAGGCCATGTTTGTTTACTCTCCAGTATAATAAACATAATATCTTCCTCCAGGGAATAAGTATAGCTGGTTTGCTCACAGCTGATTAATAAAGATTTGGGTTCGCTAAGCTTGGGTCACTCAATCTTCTGCATATGCAGGCATTGCCTGTTCTTCTTTGTGTTACCCTGTGGGAGTTGGAGTTCAGGAAATTCTTATAAATGCTGATACTCTGGATGTTGCTCTCGCTGTTAGTAAAAAAGTTCTTTGTTTCTAACAAAGGTGTCTGTTGTCTACCAGCATCCCTGAAATTGTGGCAAGCTAGATTTAACTTGCAAATAGACTAAAGTCTCAGACCCTTCACAGCTGCGGACATCATTAAAAAGTTGAACTAAGTCTCTATAGAATGATGTGGAAAGATCTCTGAGCCATACTGTGAAGGACAAAACAGAACAAGAATGTATATACGAATACACACATACCACGTAGAGTATAAGCCCATATCTGAGCCCAACATACACAAATAGAATGTAAATATTTAAAGAGAATTCTGGAAGAATATACAGCAAATAATTTTAAAAAGCTTACTTATCTACTGGAAGAGAAGTATGATAGGCATTTGAGTTAAAGGTGGGTGGGGCAATGAATAGGATACTATGGAGAAAAGTTCAAGCAGTTGGCTTATGATCCATTCAGTCTCCTTTGGAGTGCGGAGCACCCCTGGGTAAAAGAAAATGAGGGAAAGTGAATTGATCTAATCTCCTTATCAGCTGGACTTACATGTAAATAGACTAATAATATTTGCTGGAAGAAAGTGACCTTATTCACAGAATTCTCTCAGCAAGATGCCCCTGACTAAAGGATTACTATAGTAAATAAATCCAGGATCTATGTATGGATTTATAAGGCATGACTCTTGGAGAATGTCCCATAAATTATAGAATTCTCTTGGGTGTAAAATGGAGATGTTTCATAACTTATATGTTCCTGATTGTGTCAGGTAACACTGTAAAACCTTTTTTGGAGGCCTTATGTTATTTGGGACCGGAGATAGGATGTCTATTGCAGGAGGAATGACTTGGAAAGCTATGTGGAAGTCCCAGACCTCTCTGTTTCATCTGTGCTTCTTTTCGAGAACATCCTTAAAATTATTTATAAAGCTTGATACTGGGTGAGATATCAGATTTGTATGAGTCTGCTTTATAATCCAATACTTTACTCCTCAACCCACTATTCTCCTGACCTTCTCTACCCAATGTATTTTGATTGTTCTTGACAAAAATCATCAAAAATCCAATGAACTCTTTTCAAATTCCTCTTATATATTTGCCTAATGAAAATCATCATTTGCTTCTTTTTCTGTGACTGTTTCTTGAATTCTATTACATAGTTTCTTCCTGGCATTTTTCTACTTTTCTAGTAACTCATCATTTAATGAGCATTTACGTTATCCTAGGTACTTTGCACATATTTGTAATACTCATAACACCCCTGTGATCTAAATGTTATCTCTATTCTACAAAGGAGCTCATGAGAATCAAAGAACGCAATCATCTGCTCATATTCAAATAGAGCCTAGATTAAACCCAAGCCTTTATGATCCCAAAGCCTGGGCACTAACACTTCTTTCCCCATCTTCTCCTCTCTAAGCCTTAAATGTTATTTTCCAAAACTTCTTTTCTTGTACTTCCACTCTTGCTCCAAATTTGTGTTTCTTAAACTTTTCTGGGTCAAGGAATACTTTGAGAGTTTGATGAAAGCTTTGGACTTATTTCTCAGAAAAGTTTATCTCAAAATAAATACAAATATATTTCATACTTTTTATAGGTTTACTGTGAAATCTGACCATGTCAAGGGGTGCTGGTCTGTGTGTTTACTCTGTGATCTCATTAAGTTGAGGAACTTCAACTAGCACCTATTTGTGGTTATCTTTTATAGCAAATACATCTGGTGCCCTGACTCACATTTGCTAAGTGACACCTCTGTTTTTAGCTATGCATGGAGCTGATAGTTCCGCGGGGCTTCTACCTATCTCGTGCTGACCAAATCTGGCATCAAGTAACCCCTTACTGGCTTTCTGCACCAGAGTTTCTAGTTCAGACCTGTGAGAGTTAGGTGGGCCAGAGCAAGCACAGCTTGGAAGTGTGGGTGTCAGTACCCTCGGGGAATGCCGGCCAATGGAATAGAATGTTATAGATGAATGCCCTGACCTCTTGTCCTCAGATACACATTTCTGGGAAACATTCTGTGCTGTTCTTAGCTGGTACTAGCAGAATTGAGGCCCACTGCCCACAGTGACGACCTCAGTAACACCTTTAAATTGGTTTTTCCTCTTCGCCTGTGTCTCTCTCCCTGATCCCTCAATCCTGCTCTCTGGATCACCTCCCAAATAAAGTAAATACAAGTTCTTGCTTCAGACTCTGCTTTCAGAGCAATGCTATCCAAGCTAAAATAACACTCAAATTTACTTTTCTTGTCCTGACTTCTTTTTAGAGCTCCCGTTCCCCGTGTCAGGCTGCCTGGTTATTCCATGCGTACGCGACCCTTATTCTTAGCACATTGCATTCATCAAACTTCCTTTATATTGGTTACTGACATGATCATAAGGTGGTTCAAGATAAAACCTTTGGTGTCATCCTCGACTCTTTCCTCTTCCTCATTCTCATATCCTGTTACTAAGTCCCATATATTCAATCATCAGTTTATCTCCTGAATGTCTCATCCCCCATCCTTTAACCCCTCTACCATAGACCTAGGAGCCTTAAGTATTGGACCACCGTTGACCTCTCTATAACAACAGACCAACATATCTGGTCTCGCTTTCTTCCTTCTCTCTCCCTCATTTCCAGTATCTTCCCATTTATTTGCCTAAATGACCTCTCTAAAACACAAATCTGAAACTGCCTTTTCCTGCTTACAATTATGGCAAGTAGAATAAGATCTGAATTATTTGGCATAGCATAAAAAACAATTTAGCCACAGCTTATATTCTCAGTCTCATCTTCCACACTGTCCCTCCCACGTAAGTTGTTTTTTAGCCACTTGAACATTCTCTGGTCTTACTAGGACATGCACGCTCTTCACAGCTTCCTTTATTTGTAGATGCTGCTCCTTCTGCTTGAACTGTCCTCCCTCCTCTCCTTGTCTGCCTGGGAAATGTGAAATCATCTTTCAAGAACTGGCTCAAATGATATTTCCAGCCTAATTCTCGTTCCTCCCAAGCCTTGGTCTTCTGCAGTCCCAAACAGTTTCACATTTCTCTAAATCTCACAATGCATTTTCGTAATTTCTTCACGTCTGTGTTTCCCTCCGTCTACCGTGTGCTCTGGAAATGCAGGAGCCAACTCTGATTTAGCTTGTCTTCCCAGTGCATAGTAGAAAGTGGCCAGTTAAAAGTGTGTGCCGAGGGACTTCCCAGGTGGCGCAGTGGTTAAGAATCCGCCTGTCAATGCAGAGGACACGGGTTCGAGCCCTGGTGGGGGAAGATCCCACATGCTGCGGAGCAACTAAGCCCGTGTGCCACAACTACTGAGCCTGTGCTCTAGAACCCGTGAGGCACAACTACTGAAACCTGTGCTCTTAGAGCCCGTTCTCCGCAACAAGAGAAACGGCTACAATGAGAAGCCCGTGCACCGCAACGAAGACCCAACGCAGCCGTAAATTAATTAATTAACTAATTAATTTTAAAAAGGGTGTGCTGAACTTAGCTGAATGGTATAAGAATGTCGAGAGAGACATTGAAGAGAAGCACCGGGGGAAGAGGATGATGGACTTAGGAGAGGATATTATAAACAGGCAGTTTGGAGGAAGCAGTGAAGAATGATGAATGAAAATGGAACTTGAATATAAAAGGAAAGTCAGAAGAAGAAAAACATCTGCAGATAAAATGCCAAGAGAAGAGAGATACAGATGATACAGACAGCTGTTCAGGGCTGTTGCTATAGTTTTAAAAAATATCCTACAGGTTATTAGCGCTAAATTTCCTAAGTACTATTATTGTTTATACAAACTGTGGTACTCTCAGGGTTAATTTAATTTCAGATTTCAATTTATTCTTTAAAAGTTTTCTCTGTGAAGACAACATGTACAAAATAATGTTAAATGATTTAAATGATCATTTCTATTTTGAAAATATTTTACATTCTGGAATTTCCCTTTTGAGAATCTTGATGGTTCAGGCTTCTATATCAGAATGTTGAGCATCACTCTGAATATCTCATATTTTTCCTGATGTAAAAGCCAGAGGTGGAGCCCAATGAGCAGTAGTATCGGGTTGCCAAAAAGACTCTGAAATTTTCACAAATGAAAAACTCGACATGCTTTCATCATACAAGTTCAGCAGAACTTGATTTGATTTATAGTGTTAATTCCCCTTGCTAGACTATATGGAGCAAGTAGAAAAGATTTGAAACTTTTTTTGATTTTAATATAGAAGATATGTTGGAGAGATACCAGACCTATTAGACTGTCCGAGATTTCTGAATTCATATGAAAAAGGATTTCTCATAGTTCTAATAAAAAGAACTTCCCCTATGAGTGCAGTGTTCTTTGTTGCTGTCTTGCAGTGACATGATATTCTTTGTGCCACGATACGATGTTCTGTGAATCCTTTTTTTTTTTTTTTTGATACACTGTCAATGGTCTCTGTTACTATTTTCTTAATACAGTATGATTGCATTTTTCTGTTCTCTTCCTATCCATGTCTTCTGTTTAGCTGGGCTATTTTGCCATGAGTTTTTCCTTTTAGAAGGAGACAACTAGGATTCTAATGCCTGTAATATAATCAGATTTTGCTAGAGAAGAGTAAGCAAACCTTCTTCAAAACAGTTATTCTGGTTATTCTTCCAGGATATATAGGTGATTACATCAAACAAGGAGATATACACACACACACACACACACGCATATATTTTAATCAACACAACATAAAAAGCTTACTTCTGGGATTACTTTATACTTAAATCATATTATTATACTTAGCTTATGTAACTGTGATAGAACTTTTTATTTTAGCTGAATTGGAAGCAATCAGAAGATACAGAAGGCAAACTGAAAAATGATATAAACTGTTTCTAGACTAACTGAATACTATTGCTATGTTGCACATATAAACTTAGATATTATATGATTTTTATTTTTCCTTGATGAAGTTCAATATAGGTTATTAATATTCTGTCATACTTTTTTTAATACATATATACCAGTTTCTTCCATTACCTTGTAGGAGTTTCTAGACCATAAACTATCCCTGCGAATTGATTCCACACTCCCTCAAATAAGACTTTTCATAAGCCCAGTCCTTTAAAAATACAACATTTCATATATTTCTCAGACTACATGTCAAATCAGTATCATGCAAACATAATACTTTTACTACTTTCTTAGAGCATGGTGTTGAGAGGAAAAAATTTAATATATCTGTGCTACATCTACATTAATGCAGTGGTGCAATATTGAAACTGCTCTTATCTGCCACATTTCTCAAATGAAAGCAGCAGCTAAATTTTATGGTATTTAAACTGTGAACCTTGCACACAATCTTGCCTGTGTGGATGTGGCCCTTTGGCATTATTAAGGCAGTAGTCTTTATTTTGTATCTTAGATGTTAAAATTTGCTGTGGATATAAGAAACCTATCATATGGTCATGTCTACACCATAAAATCTTTCTAAAGTATGCAGCAAATTTTTGATAGAATTCATAGGCCTTTCAAGAAATTAGAGCAAAATTTTGCCTGGCATTTCTGAAGCTGGCTATAGAGGAGACTGTGGTCTACCTAGGCTCCCAAAGACCACAGACATAGACTTATCAATAGTTCTTGAGTGGATTGGGAATAATCTACCAATTGTTTGCATCTCCTGCTGTCTACCTTATAATCTTATATCTCACACACAAGGAAAGTATAAATTCCACCATTTGAACCAACAATGCCTACAATTAAATGTTTTGAGATAAATATGGTCTCTATTAGAGTTTAGTTAAATCTTTCAGAGAAGTTTACCATTAAGCTGAAAAGGAGGCTGCAGATAAACCACTTCCCATGCAAATGTGTTTAAATGGCTTAGAAAGGGATTATGTTTTAAATATTCTTATACCTTTATGTAAATTGAGTATGCTAGCATCCTTGCTGTGATGCTGATAAACTCCTCTATCATCCCCAGTCAACAGTATCTTTTCTTTAGCTGTCCTGATTAAATGAGAGACATTCAATATTGGCAAATCCCCCCTGGAGTAACGTGAGCTCATGTGTGCCTAGCCACAATACCAGTAATGACATGATTCTGAGGGGATTTGAAACCCTACCTCAACAAACTTATTTCTGTTTTTCAACATATATTCAAAGCAATACTTTGGCATTGTAATGCGATTCTTGACAGGGCTAAGGTAAATTCATCATGCTAAACTGAAATGTTTCTGGCAGATGTCTACTCTGTAACAATCAAATTGTGTGTGCTGTAATATATGACAACCACATTGCTACTTCTAGTTGTAAAACTTACAAGTATAATTCTTTATTAATGCAAACGTGGCATGTAATTATGCAGTGTATTATCCCACCATATTTTTCATTTAGAAAAACTTTTTGAAGACAATCTGCCATCTTCCAAATGATGGGAAATTTTGAGTGAATATAGAAAGAATACAACTTTTTTTGTCACAAGTATAGGCAGGCATTTGATACTTTTCAAAATCAGACACTTGTTGAAAATTAAGAAAGCATAAAAGTAACACGTTTTCTCTCATTAAATATGAACTTTACTCCCCATGGAAATAGTCATTTGTCCCAGGCAGATACTCTTCTTTAAAGAAGAAATGATTAAAATGCCAATACTATGCACTGAAATATTTTAAAAATAGATATGTTTTGAGCTAGCCTCTGACTAATTACTAGTACCACCTATATACTTCAGTACAATTTATCATATTTTAGGTCAAAGAACCTAAACAACAAAAAGTTTTGTTTAAAGGAAAATGTAATCTAAATAAATGGCAACCTTTTAACTTCATAATATATGAAAAGCCTTAGCATATGACTCCTTTTATTCTATGATGTGATCTCTGAAAACAAAAACACTCAAGGAATCAAAATAAACATTTTAAGAATCCAGCCAATTTAAGCTTTGGTTTGGATTTCCATTGCCTTGTCTTCCATACTTTCAATAATTAATAAATATTTTCATGATCAGATAAAAGCCCTCAGTTCATATTTTATGATCTAGTTGCCAGATACAAGTCAAACTTCCTCCTGGGCAGCTGTATTGTGATTCCCTTCAAGTACCAGCCTCCACCACCAGGGACAAGTGGCTTCCTTTTGTCCTGGTGACTCTCCTTCTCCTTTATGATCCTTAAGACACACCTATATTTTATTTTATTTTTTTATTTTTTTATTTTTTTTTATTTTTTTTGCGGTATGCGGGCCTCTCACTGTTGTGGCCTCTCCCGTTGCGGAGCACAGGCTCCGGACGCGCAGGCTCAGCGGCCATGGCTCACGGGCCCAGCCGCTCCACGGCATATGGGATCCTCCCGGACCGGGGCACGAACCCGTATCCCCTGCATCGGCAGGCGGACTCTCAACCACTGCGCCACCAGGGAGGCCCAGACACACCTATATTTTAAAGACCTCCTTGAAAATTCATTAGTATTTGCAACTTGAATTTAAGTATTTACATTTTAACGTAATTATTTTGTAAAAAACCAGAATTTAGGCACCCTGGGAAGACGGAGACCTCAGCACCAGGCAGCAAGAAAAGAGCTTTGGGACGCTGTCCAGTACTCTTTTGCCAATCCCCTCTCCTCTCTGTCTTCCTGGCTTCTGCTCCGACAATTACCTTTCTTGTCTGCCCCATTCTGTTTGTACGATTCTGGGCAGAGGAGGAATAGGGCTCCAGAGAGGGCCCAGTCTAGACAGGCCAGGCTATGGGAACACTTGTTGGCTGAGTGGCCTTGGCCAAGTCACTTCATGGTTAGAGGGTCACAGCCCTTCCTCTCTGAGCTGAGACCTCCTTTCATGTGATTTCTGTTCCTGCAGTCACTAAGCAACAAATATTTATCGAGGGACTACTAGGTGCCGGGTGATGTGCTTGGGCATGAGGATACAGCAGAGAAGACAGGCACAGACTCTTGCCTCAGAGAGCTTGTCATCTGGGTTGGACAGGGCAGGGGAATCAAAAGAGACAATAAGATCACTACAATAGACGAAGCTGACTGGCTGGGGGCCGTGGAGGGTGCTTTGGCAAAGCCAAGAAAGAGCAATTAACCCAGTGTGGGAGGTTGGAAATAGCTGCCCTATTTGGTCTGGGGAGGGGGGAAGGGAGCCTCGTGGCTGGACGGTATGGGAGAGAATGACCAGAAATGAGTGAAATAAAAGTCCCCTCAGGCTGAAGTGTGGAGAATGGATTCACCTATCCTCTTCCCACCATTCCACACTCTTTTCCCCTCTCATACCTATCTTCCCCTGCCTGGGCTACAGACAGACAGGTGACAGACAGATCCACGGATGCAAAAAAAAAAAAAAAAAAAAAAAAAAAAACCAGAATTTAATTCTATGATCCTTTTGCAAATTTCTTGCATAGAATAAAATAGTTAAAGCAGGTTTGGGTCACTTTATTAGATAGAACTAAGGAAACAATGTATTAGGTAATGTATGACCTAAGAAATGATGGGAACTGGACTTACTCACTAAGCCGATTAAAGAATGATTCATTTAACCAGTCAGTAATCAGTGACTGGTTAGGGATCTGTCAATTTAGTTAAAAATGACCCATCCATTGTGTGCATAGCCCAGTGAAAATCTCCCCTCTCTTTCAGTTATTATGCTCGTAATTTTCATCCAGTGTGTTGTAGTAATACAAATCCAATTCTGCACATTGTTATTCATGATATACATATACATATACGCTCATTTATTTACTCATTTGTTCACATATTAATTCAGCAAATATATAAATGAGCATCTCTTATATGCCAGGCACTCTGGAGATCCTTTTTCCATGTCTCTTTGCTTCTGTTTTTCTCTCACTTCTTCCTGTTAACCCCTGGCTTACATCCATTAGCATACATCTCTAGCATACTAGGGAAGTGGAAAATTTTACTCTAACATTTTTCTCACTGGTTCACCCACTTGAACACTATGTATACTACCATTCTCATCATGTAAACCCTAAATGGAATTCTGACAAAGTTTCCTGATATTGGTGAAACTATTTACAAGTACTTTCAGATCCATTAACTCACTAGTGAAGACATGACACTGGTGGCCTGAAACATGTATATACTTTAAAATTTCTATGAATTTGACTTTGATTTAACATTCATACAGTTGGTTTTGCATGCAAACACAGGGCACATTTAACATGTTCATTCACCTGGAATAGTCTTTCAACTCTCTTTCAGAAATATGTTTAATTCAGTCCCTCCCCATGACGCCCACCCCCCCAATCCGTTTCTACAGTCAATGCCTTAGGTCAGGCCCTCACCATCTTTTGTGCAGATGAACCCACAACCTTTTAACTCCTGACCCACATTCGTCCTCAGTCCCCTGTAATCCACCATTCCTCTGCTGCCCCAATAAAATTATATCAAAATATAAATTTGATCTTGCCATTTCCTTGATTTAAATCCTCAGAAGGCTTCACTTTGCCTACAGGTCAGGGTTCAGAAGACTTCAGCAAAGCAGTTAAAGTGCTGCCTTGTTGGACTTAGTTCTACTTCTTGCCATAATCACCAACTCTATCCTTTCCAACATTACTGCAACTTCAGAATGCACCAATAACTATTTACTTTCTCCAAATCCCAGTTAAAATATTACCTCTTCTAGGAAAACTCCCTGGCTCTCCTGGGGAGCATTAGTCAGCCTCCACTTCTCCCCTCTCTTAGCAATTATACTGTCTCTATTATAACTCTTTAATTCTATCAAATTAATCTGCATTCTCTCTCTAAACTGAGAATTCATAAATGGATATCTTGCTATCCCTATTCCCAGCACAGGGTCTGAACAAATAGGTTATCAGTAAAGTCTCCTTGACTAACTGGGTGAATATTGAGGCATCAATTAAAATGTTGTCAGTTTACCAACTTGGGGGTTGAACTGGAGGACCAAGGTTGATACTGGACCTACTTTAGCTTAGAACTGTTTGACTCTGAAGGCATACAGATGTCATATTCAGTTGTTTTATTACCACTGGTTACAATCACATAGAATTCCCAGATAGGACATTTCTGGAGGGATTCATTTCCAGGCTAAGGTTTCTATTGTGGGTCTGCTTATGTCAATAATGTTGAATCATTTTAGGTTATAGGGAGACAGGAAAACCTCATTATCTCTAGCGATCCTAAAGCTTTATAAACTCAATAAACTTTGGACCATTCATGCTAATGATACCCTCTTTTTTTCCGTCTCCCACCCTCAGCTTGTTATAGTCTCAAATATTAGCATGGAGAGGTGTGATAATTGAACCTGAAGTTGTCAAGTACATTTCTGGAGTGTCCAGGGTAGTTCTTGCGATATTAGATTAGACTGTCCATGTTAGAGACAGACATCTAAGAGACCACCAGGATTTACGTTACTTTGATAAATCTTAGAAACACATGATAACAGTATTGGATTCAGACAACATGTGCATTTGCAGACACACAAACTCACTTTTACTCATTAGTCAGAGTACTGGCAGGAAACAGATGGCTCACTCAAAGGGCTTAATTGAAGAGCATTTAATAAAAGAGACTGTTTACAGAGGAACAATCAGTTGAAAGGTAACAAAACAGGAATTTTTGAAGTGCCAGGGACCAGCAGAGTTGGGAAATATTACTTCCCCATGCCAGAGGGTGCAAGATCATGGATCTGTAGCTACGGGACAGGGGTCACTGCACAAGATCACCTTATATGGAGGAATGGAGTTGTTAAAAATCACTGCCTGGCAGGAAGGGGCCCTAGGAGCACAGTGGGAATTAGTACCTTGACCTCTCTCTCCTCCCACCTTCTGATTTCCCATTAGTGCTTGCCATCAGCCAGAGCCAATTAGAAATCAGGAAGCAAGGGATCCTGGCACAATGCAGGCAGAGACAGAGAACAGATCTGCAGGGACCTATGGAGAATGACCAGCAAACGGTCTTATGAAGAACATCTAACTCTTGACTCCTCATCCATCTAGGAAAAAACAAAAAGACTCATTGATAAGTAGGAACAGGACGGTGAAATATTGTGAGTTGATTGACTTTGGGTCAACGTGTATAATAAGAAATAAGTAGCACATATAAGTATCTTCAGATAAGTAGCTATGATTTTCAGTCTCCCTTGGAGCCCATGCCAGGATATCCATTGAAGGTAGGAAAGATGGGAAACAAGGAACAAGGCATGTAAGTATTCAGATCCCAACTTCCTCACTCCAGTTTCAAGCAGAGACGTTGTAGCTGAATCTCTTTACTATATTAAGTTGTATATAAGATTGCTTAAAAATATATACCTCTCTAATGAAAAGACCTGGGAATAGAAATCAGGTTTCCTACATTCTATTAGGAACTGTGTGGCTTTAGGAAGTGAACTTAAGCAGTCTGCCACAGTTTTTTCATCTGTACAATGGAGGTAAAAATGTATATCTTGGATAAATCATGGGGTTGTGAAGATCAAATGAGAAAATGTATATGGTTTCCTTTTGAAAAGTTAAACAACCTCTACAAACGTCAGGCCCTATCACTTTTGGATACTATCTTATAAAGCTTGTCCCTGAGTATAAGCTTGCCAATCATCACATCCTCTCTTCTGGGCTATCTTTCCTCTACACATGGAGCACTTCACTCAACTCCAACTGAAACATCACATACAAAGAAAAGGTAAGCAGTAGGAAAATCCAAATGTGTTGGCAATATCACTGCATGTTAAAAAGAAAGAACTAAACTCAGGTTGAACTCCGTTTTCGTGGTGCATAACTCCCCTTTCCATAGGTCCTATTAACTTCAAAGGGAGCTCTGTGCATGTAAATGATTATATTTATTGGATGCGCCAACTCCTTCCTATCCTCCGGGCACAATTAGAAATATCATAGAAAAATGAATGTAGAGACTTGGATCCATGTTTGATATTTTATGGGAAATTTCCCATAGTTACAGATGTTAAAAATCCTGCCCAATGGTCCAGTTACAAATTTGTAGTATTTCTTCTTCTATCATCCCTAGAATTATTTTTTTCTCTGATTTTAGAATATTCTTTTTTACATTAAAGGAAAAATATTCTCTTTTATCACTAGCTTATCTGGACCAGATAAGCTAGTAATAAAATTTGAGCTTGTTGTACAACTTGGTATTGTAATACAAATTTAGACTGCAAACCCCTCTCTCTTCCAAGGAACTATTAGCACTTCCCTGAGAGTATATCATTAATACTTACAGCAATCCTGTTCCCACTTCAAGTTCACTCTGGGAACTGCTGGTTGAGACAGTGTCTAGGAAGTAAATTCCTGGGTGTCCAGTTTAATATTACATTTCACTAAACCATACTGTAATTTCAGTGTTTGTTGTAAATTCAGGCCATTATCAATATTCTTGTTATCTAGTTGTAAACTCAGGTTTTTTTCCAGTTGAAATTGCCACTGTTAGCAGAAACAGATGGTAGGTATATGGAGAACTGTACTTTTCATAATGATTTATTGTTTGTTCTTTTTAAATTTTTAAATGTCTCGTGGTTCTTGGTAGAACCGTCTCTAGAACTAATTCTTACAAACAACTTAATATCTTCACCCCATCTTATCAGTGAATATAAGGGCCTTGCAAGTGTTACAGGCATGGCTTCTCAGCCATGCTGTGTATATTATACACCCAAGAGGGCAGGTCAACTCTTTAACTGTACACTTTTTTTGGTAAGTGACAAAAAAGGAGAAAAATGGAAAAAGCCCCTCAAAGTGAATATTTAGAACTATGATGAAAGAGAAAACAGATACTATTCAATGATGAAAACCTTCACTGGAAATGTACCCACATGTGATGGGTAATGTGAAAGATACAAAGATTTTTTTAAATACTATTTTGTTAGCAATATGATTTACAAAAGGTCATTCTAACTAGCCTTATAGAGAAACAAATAAAACCACATGCACAAAGTAATTCGGATCCACTTTGAATTATTTGTAAGAAATAAGTAAGCAAAGGCAGTTTAATTTTAGTAAATATTTATAGGGCAAAACAATCCAAAGTATATATAACAATCAAATTTCTAGTGAAAATGTGTGTAAGTAGGTTTATTTTGAAAGGAGAAGTCCTACTCCCAGTGTCATAACCAATTAAATTCTCCAGGTAATGACCCCATTTGCATAGTGAGCGGAACCCACAAGTGGGAATTTTAATGGGCACACCACCTGAGTACAGTAATTGAGAGTGACACAACTTGAACTAGTTTTGTGCTTACCCCACTGAAAATTCTACTCATATTATTTTTAATGTCAAGCTACAAGTCAAATTTCAAGATGATGGATTTGTTCTTTTTTAAGCACCGAGTTTGAATAAAAGAAATGCTTTAATTCTGTTATGCATTGCATATCTTTGCTTTAACTAATCTGTAGTTCTGATTCTCACCATTGCTTCATTTTCTTCAGTGATTTGAATTTAATTTTATTCATTAATTTGTGAATAATTAGATAAAAAAATATAATGTCCTCAGCAGCTAAATTGCTTTAGGATTGTCATTTAATGTACTTTTACCAGAATATGTATTATTGTTAAGCTGGCATAATAGTTTACTAAAATGTAATTGTGTAAATATGCCCAATTATTCTTCCTGATGATCTAACAAAATCTAACTAACATAATATGTATTCATGGGCATTTCCCTCCTCCTTCACCTCAACACCAATAAAACGCAGTTCCTGCAGAGCTGATCACAGGTGCCTTGTCATCTGAAGGTGTTACTTTTAAAAGATATTCTCCTTATCTCTCAGGCACTATTCATGTCCTTGAAAGAATTGTGCATTCTGATTGAGGGATCATATGACGTCCACATTAAATTATATAATAAAGGTGATTTCGAGACTCTGAGAGTCAGACACATATGATGAACTGTGCTATCTAGGTTTTGAGATGACATTTTAAAACTTCTTTTGTTTCACTCTAAGATTGCTTGAGATCCTAACTATTTGTAGGTGTTTGACACCACTCCGCCACATCTGTAATTGGCATAGCATCCAGCAGACAGGCTCTGTACATCTTTACACTGCAACCTACCAAGTTAAGAAATGTATTGGTTCAATATAAAACAGCAGGCTGTTTTTAGACATAGTTACTAGTGCACAAGCTTTAATATGGCTTGGCTTCATCCTATAATGAGATCTTTTGGTTCCCTGCTCAACGGGCTTTTATTCCTTTGCAAAAGGCTATGAACTATGTCAAGTGGATCAGCTGCTTTTGTACACCCTCTTTCTTGGCTTTGGAATGTAATTCCTTTGCTCCTACCCCTTTATGCATCAGACAGAACTTAAGAACCTTTTCAGTTTTTCAAGCTAAACTTAGAATTTGTTTGAATTTGCTTTTCACTATTTTCCTCATAATTACATTCTCCACTGAACCTCAAAGACCTGCCTGAAAGTGAACACTTAATTGCAGAGCTATACTTTGTCTTTAACACATATAGCTATACTCGATGTTGGTAATATGTCCAGGCATGGTTATCTAAAGTGATTTCTTCATGGTCACCTCACAAATAAATTCAAGAGACTCTTTTAGCAAGGGCTGAGGTGAGGGATCAAGGGTATACATAATGGACAAACAACAGAACTGGAACTAGTGGCCGCTGTTCAGTTGGAAGGCAGGGAACTACTCAGGTTGACATTTGGCAGCTTAGGGGCTATAGTTGTTGCCCTAGTGGGAGACGTCACACGGTTGTCCCAGTTTGATAAAGAATGAGGTGGTGCAGATTTCTGCTTGCCTAGATAGAGATCCTGCTTTCCAGGTGAGGCTCAGATGTGGCTTTGCTTAGAATCCTTTTCACGTACAGATTGCCGGTTGACTTTATTAAAATTTGATCATTTGGTGATACTGATTCATAGTCCTTTAAAGTAGAGGGAGCAGCCATTGTTCACTGGGAATTTTGCAGTGTGAAAATGCATGGTGGATTTAGTCACCAATGACAGTTTTTGCAAAAACCACCCTCTACATCAGGGCTGCATCATAACGGTTTTCCCTCTCCACAACCCCTCCCATTTTAACCAGAATCTCTAAAAGTAATCTGAAATGAGCAAGTAAATATCAGTCGCCTCACTGTTGGAACTAACAGTTTTCTCACGGGAAGTGCCAAACTTCTTCCCTAGGATGAAACATCCTGAGGGTTTTTTGACTCCCTTGAGGGACTTAGAGAAAATAGTCACTATAAATTTATTGGTTATAGGGGACATGGAGATGAAGGGTTAAAAAGACTGCCTTGTAGTACCTAATCCTCGATTTTAAAATATAAGTAGTGTAGAATAAACCCTATCCCTGATTAACTGCTATTTAAAACAAAATGGTATGATTTCCTATATTAGTATTAAAATAAGAGAAAAATGGATATTATAGTATCTGATTAAATTTTATCTTGCCTGTCAGATTAGATGTAATAAACCTACAGGCCTACAAATCACAAGTAATTGGAAAGGGCATAAAGGTCTTGAATAATTTGAAAAATAATCTTATTAATAAATAAACTTATTCATTAGGTGGTTGGGTAAATCTAGGTTTTTAAACTGGAATTCAAGAAGGCCAGCCACAGAGACTCTGGACTCAAGTCTTATTTATGTTAGGCAGTGAGTTTGATGTTTATAACATTAGAATCTAGGGCACTGATAGAGTTTGTATGGATAAAGAATGAAAAATTATTACATAAGGTTGCCTTGGTTACTCCTTGAACTGTTCAGAGAAGCACTGACTGCTTCAGGTGAGGAAAATGGATATAGTTGATATACTATAAAAACACAAAAATAAAATTATTATATTCCTAAGTAAAAAGGCTTCTCCTAAATAAAGTGATTTGGGGGGTTAAATACTAACAGTAAAACATTTCCTGTTACTTAAAAATTGTGACACTAAAGGCCCTAGTTGAAAGTACTTCTGATGATTTACTCTTGGGTGAAATTTGTTAAATTTAATACCCAACTGCACGGCTATTTTGTGTTTAATTTCAGTACACATATTTAAAAAAACCTACCACAGTTTTTATAAGTTGGGAGATAATCCTAAAGCAAATGAATAAAAGAAATTTACTAAAAAAATGTACAAAACATGCATTTTGCTCTATTGTGAATTTTTAAAAGAAAACTGTTTTGAAATAGTTTGTCAACTATGATTTGAAGTATAAACCGATCTGAATCTTTCATAGTTCATTTATGGGCATGAGTCATGTGATTTACATAATGAGACTAGGAAATCTTTAGAGAGGGATGTAAGGAGAAAAGAAAAGCTTAAGGTTTTAAATTATAGTTGAATTCGTTTAAATATCAATATATCAATTAGATTGAAAATAGGCTAAAGAATAATAGAGAAGTCATTTTTTTAATTTCAAAATAATATATTTGGGATAATACAGATCCAGTTTAAAAAGATTTAAGATTAAGTTTCCACATTTAAAAAGAGACCAAATCTATAACTGTAAACTAGAGCACTTAGTCATGATGGCCATATAATTCAACAAAACACTTTACATACAGAAATTCTAAAATACATATTGAAACTATTTTCACATTTGCCTACTTTTGTTTTTTTCATTTATTTTTAAAAAAATCATACATGGTACTTCATGGAATGACTGCAGAATAGACAATAGAGCAAAAGTACTATGAATATAAATATGAGAATAATTCTGCTACCAACTAATGCTCTCTGTTACAGAGAAACATTATTTTAAAAGTGCTAATATCATCATCGCAAATAGTAGCAGAATACACTTAAATATTAGTCAAAACATTTGGCTGAAAATTTTTGCAGGACAAAAAGTATATTTTAATGATTCCAGGTCATTAGAGGTTTTATATGTCAATATAAAGTTGATATTCTCACATCCTAATATATATGCATAAGTTAACTTTGGGTATATGTAAATACTCAGACTCTGGTTACTATGAAATAGTAGAAAGATGTTCTTATATTTCATTTGTTACATCAAAGACACTCTTTAGACAAGGAACAGAAAGACAGCTGTTTACTAGAACTCTATTTAAAATGGACAATTTAACAGTGTGTGTGTGTGTGTGTGTAAACAGTACTGAAAGGGGGATTCAATAGTCTGCTAACTTTTTTTTCTTTTTTAAGCCTTTTAAGTAATAATATAAGTAGAAACTAAGTTTCATCTCAAAGGAAAACCCATGGGTCTCATACTCATGCTTTAGGTTTAAAATCTTTCTTAAAAGCCTAAATTTGCTAAAAGGCTTCCTAAAAGTATGCATTTGTTTTTCCTATCAATTTGATATTCAACCAGAAGAATCAAAAATAACTATTCATCCAAAGGTATACTTTCAAAATTTCTACAAGGAATTACATTAAATCAAACCAAACTACAATTTGGGGACGTCCAACTTAGTAGGAGAGCAGGTAGTATGAAAATTTACTCTCCCTTTCATCTGCATCACACAAAGTCTCTATGTATTAGTAACTTTGTAACTTACCAAGTCGCTAACACTTAGTAAGTCTTGTAACTGACTAATTTCTTTATACTTAAGGATATTTATAACCTGCCATAATGGTTTAATTTAATATAAAGTTGCAGTACTGAAATTCGGTCATAGTAGTGGATGTCAAGATTCCTACTGAATTGGAAGGAATGGTTTGCACCTAAGATTAACTGTGTTTATAAATATTGGGGGGTTTTCAGTTTGTTTCTTAACAACCCCACCCCACAAAAGACTTAAAGCTCTCAAAAAGAAAAGCTTTTGAATAAATCAAAATTAGAATGCTGAGATTTTAATATTTAAAAATCTCCTAATTTAAGTGCAACTTTTCAAAAGTATTCCACATTCTTTAAAAAATATAGCTATTTTAATAAAGCATTGTTTTTATCAAAACTTTATCATAATATCTAAATTATGTTAAAAATGCATTTTATTAGTTAATTTTATAGTTTTAAAAAAGAAAATACATACTTAAGGCGTTTTTCTTCTAACTGCTCAAGGGCACACACAGCTCAGGCTAGTCACCTCAAACTTGGTCCTAAATCTAATTCATTCAAGCATCAGATGAATCACTCATCCTAAGAGGCCTCCTTCAAATGCCACATTCTCCTTGAAGCATTCTGAATATTCCAGTAGACATTAGCTTTCCTTTCTGTGTATTCCCATAGCCTTTTGAGTTTCTCTCTCTCATAATCCTCACTTCAATATGCCTTGTGGGCTGGTTTATTCTCTACAGGTCTCTTTCCTCTTCTAAACTTTCCTATGCTCCTCTGGATTGGAGCTGAATGACATCCATCTCTGTGTTGCAGCAGGAGATTACACACAGTAGGCACTCAGTGTTTGCTGAGCGAGTAGAGAACACAGCATGGAGATGAACACTGGGTCCCCAACAACTGTGTGGGTTTGTTTCCCAAAGTTTAAAGAATACTTACTTTTAACCATTAATAAACCTCACAAATAAATTGTCTGATTTAAATAACCACTGAGAAATAATACATTTGGAGCAAGGGGCTCCTAAGAATGGTTAAAAGAAATAGAAATAAGTAAACAAAGGAGGAGACATTTTGTCTTTTTCTTTTTCTTTCTCCCTCCCTCCCTTCCTTCCTCCCTTCCTTTCTTTCTGTTTTGTCAAAATGTCCCTCAGTCATTGTAACCTATCAAGAAGTCTAAAAGTAGTTAAAATTTCACATATTAAACCATGTAGATTTGGTTAGAGGGAAAAAAAGGCTCTCAGAGATTTCCTAAAATAATGAGTTAACAGTGCAAATACTGGATTGTTTGATGAGAATCTTACCATGTGCTTTTCTTTCCCCTTAAAAGAAAAATTTTAAAACACTCTCCAGTTTTAATGCAAACAGAAGATAAATATTTATGAAGGAAAACAAATTCCACAGCATTCCATACAGATTTCCAAACAGTCTGATGATTCACAACAGGCATCCATGATGCCACAATCCATGTCACAAGGGCAGTTACAGTCATCTCCCATTTCATCTCCGCAGCAACAGCAGCAGGCTTCTGAGGTGCAGATGCCACACGAAGCTTGTCCCAGGACAATATTGCAGAGGGTCAGGAATTCACAGAACAGGCAGGCCAGGATACAGTGGACACAGCAATCTTCATTTTCAGTTGGGAGGAGGCCACATAGTCAGAAAAAGGAGGAACACAAAATATATAAATCATCAATATGCTGAATAATAAGAATTGATGAAAATAATTAAGTAATCCAGAACCTAATGACATGCAGTTCTAGTAGTCTTTTGTGGGCTAGAAGCATAAAAAGAAACAAGTTAAATTCTAGATGAGCAATCTTTAGAAGTAGATACTGGATCTGGAAAAAAAAAAAAGATCGTACTTGTGTATATGTGTGTGTGCACGTGGGTTAGTGTATTACTCACACACTGTGCACTGGTCCTGGGTCCTGAGTTCCACTTTTCTATGCCTCTCATCCATCTTCCCTATTTACTGCTCTTTGCTAAATGACTCCATGACATTATTGTCCTTCAGAAAATAGAAATTGCGTTTCCACTTCTTGTGTGGCAAAGTACTTTACATTTCTATTATTTCCCGAGACATCTCTAGTGATGCCTCTCTAAACAATAAATTTCATGAACTGATACAAAAAAGTGAGAAATCAAATGGATTACAATCTAATAAATTTAGTACACCATGTTCTAAACTTCTTTCCTGTAGAATTTTGGGGCAAGTAAAAGGAACAACTGAAGAAAATTTCTATTTCTGGAGGACTTTAACACATACAATAAAAATAAGACCAATGTTATAAGACATTTGTCTATTTTCAGAACTATTTGTGAATTTTTAGCAGGATTATTTCTGGGTTTGTATTTGTGTTCCTTTCCTTCTTTTCTTTTTTAAATTTCATACAATGCAAGCTTTAATGAGGGGATTCTGCTTCCAACAACAACAACGGTACAGAACAATCCCTACCTGCATCCCACTGTCACATGACTTGTGTATTTCTGTATTTGGCTTTACGATTGAGTGCCTTTGATGGAGTTTCATCAAATTGTGTATTCCATCATAAACTCCCCAACTCCTTGAACATTCCCGTTTCTCTGTAGTCTCTAACTTTGTAGAGAGTCTGTAACTTTGTAAAAGGGGGAAATGTGGGAAATACATACTCTACATGCCAGATGGCAAAAAGGGGAGTGAGTCAGAAAAAACTCAAAAAGGAAAACTCCAGAGTTGGCTGTAGAAATAAAGTCTAGGAGTTCTCTGGTGGCCTACTGGTTAGGATTCCTGGCTTTCACTGCCGTGGTCCGGGTTCACCCCGTGGTCAGGGAACTGAGATCCCGTAAGCCATGTGGTGTGGAAAAAAAAAAAAAAAGCTAAGAAACACACCAATGTTTCCTCCCAATCTTCTCAGTGCCAAGCCCACTCTCATGTAAAATTGTCTATGGAGCAATTGGAAAAAGATCACAGAACTGTAAGACTGTGAGTTTCTCTCCATCTTCCCCTAATGTATTTAGTAGTACAGTAGTCCTCCTTTATTACTGGGGGATACATTCCAAGACCCCCAGTGGATGCATGAAATCACGGATAATACTGAGCTCTATTTATACTATTTTTTTTCCCATGTATACACACTAGTGATGAAGTTTAACTTATAAATTAGGCAAAGAGATTAACAATAATAACTGCTAGTAAAAGAGAACAATTATAACAATATTCTGTAATAAAATTTATGTGAATGTAGTCTCTCTTGAAATATCTTGTACAAATTTAATGCTTTTTCTACCTTAACTGCAAACTTATTAGGTACTGTGGCCATAATTTTTACAGTTTGAGGTACGACAGCAAAATTATCACAAATTTCTTTCTCCTTCTTCACAATTTCATGGATAGAAGAGTCATTCTTACCATAGACGTTAGCAACTTCAGCATATAATTTTTTTTCTTTCCTTACTGAGAACTTTCACCTTTTCACTTAAAGAAGTACTTTACAGCATCTCTTTGGCATATCTGAGTTGCCAGCATCACTACTCTTGTGCTTTTGAGCCATTATTATGTAAAATAAAAGTTACTTGAACACAAGCACTGAAATATTGTGACAGTCGGTCTGATAACCAAGAGGGCTGCTAAGTGATGGTCAGGTGAAATATGCTGGACAAAGGGATAATTCATGTTTCATGTGGGATGGAGTGGGAAGGCATGAGATTTCATCATGCTACTCAGGGCGACATGCAATTTAAAACTTATGAATTGTTTATTTCTAAAGTATTCCATTTAATACTTTGGTATTGCAGTTGACTGTGGGTAAATGAAACCATGGAAAGCAAAACCACAGATAAGTGGGGATTATGATATCCAAACATATTAGGAGAACAGTAAAATCAACTTCATGGATCCAAGTCCACAGCCTTGGAAAGTTCTTTGTTTATAGAGTCTATAGTTTCCCTCTTTCTACATTCTTTCTATAAATATTTATCCTAATGTCTTATATGTATCTGTTCAGTAGAGTTTTTCCAGGATTATGTTATCATCGTGATTTGTAAAATATCTGAAATGTTATAAAGAGCTGGCTGTATTATTATTACTCCTATTAAGAAACTAGTGTTTAACTGGCAAGCAACCCAGTTCTATTCAATATGCCTTCAAACAAATATCCATATTAACTAATTCTAAGGACACTTCTAACCTTAACTTTGTATTCTACTGTGGAATGCTTATATTTCAAGACTAAGAGGAGGAATTCACAAAAACTCACTTGATACTGAAAAACATTAAGTATAGTTATTGAGCATTAGATTCTTTATGTATTAATCATAAAATATACATTGAACTGTATGTAGTGAATCTATCAATCTTAAAGGGGAAAGAATGGCCTTCCCACTCAGCCTTAGAAATAGAGGGTAATGATACCTTTGAAGCCTCCTTTGGTCCCTTCCTAAATCATCTTCCTCTTCCCTTGCTTTTCATTGTACTTTATACAACAGTGAATGTGTAAATATCCCTACATAATCTATCAGAAAGGAAATGATACCATATAAATTCCCATAAATAGCATTTTTCCTCAATATTATGTGTTTCAGATTTACCCTTCTTGATTCACGTAGCTAAAGTTCACTTGTTTTCTAGATGTACAGTATTCCATTGATTTAATACACTGTAATTTATTTATTCATCCTACTTAGGAATATTTTGGTCATTTCCAGTGTTTTGCTATTCCAAACATTAATGTTTGAAACAGTTTTGTGCAGGTCTCCTAGAGTACACATGCCAAATAACTAGCAGTAAAATTGTTGGGCCACAGGATACGCATATGTTTAATCAAGTTAGGTAATACCACATTTGCTTTCAAAGTGATTGCTCCAAAATGTATTCCCACCAACCAAGTATGAGAATGCTCATTGTTCCACATCTTCACCAATCTATGAAACTGGCATATTTTCATATATGCCAATTCATTGAGTGTGAAATGGCATCTCATGGTGGTTTTACTTTGCATTTACTTGTTTACTAATAAGTTTGAACATCTTATCATGTTGTTGGCCATTCATGTTTCACCTTTGAAACAGGTGTTCATGTATTCCCCTCACTTTTCTACTGAACTGCCTTTTTCTCTTATTGATTCGTAGAAGTTCTTAATATAATCAAGACATCAGTCCTTTGTCAAATATGATTGTCCTCTCTCAGTATGTGGCTTTTTGTAGTTAAAAGAGATAAGATACAGATGAGTTAACATTTAGACCTTGAGAGTTTGAACTGATGAAGAGAAGTTCAAATCAAATCTTGTTTTTAGCTGAAGATATGGGATAATATGGCTGAGGAAGTAAAGTGGCAGATAGCCAAGTTTGGCAAATGAGCCAGTGAAAAGGAGAGGAGGCATTAAAAAGATGATTCAGTAGCAGAATGAAATAAAAAGTTTTAGCATTTGATTCAAAACAAGGGAGTCCAGCCATTCGATATACAGAAAGGGAGGGGAAAACAATAAGTAATCAGGAGGGAGGGACTGAATGTAACATGTGAAATCAGCTGCCTTCAGGATGAAGAGGAATGGGAGTGACATTCCCAACTAAACAACTCATTGGTGCTCATAGAACATATTCATTTGAGAATCAAAGTCCCTTCCAGACCTTAGACAATAATGATGGTTGTTATACAAAAATCAGAAGCCCTAAGCCAAGAATAGAATCTCTCCAAACTCCTACTTTTAGCCAACAAGATCTACAAAGTAATTTAAGTCTGTTAAACTTTGCATTTTTAGTAAACAAGGAACATGAAAAAATAAATTCTTAGTGCAAATAGATCAAACACTCGTTTTCTAGACTGTCTTCAACAACATAGTGTAATTTCTTTTTTGAATTTTATTTTATTTATTTTTTATACAGCAAGTTCTTATTATCTATTTTATACATATTAGTGTATATATGTCAATCCCAATCTCCCAATTCATCCCACTCCCCACCCCACCCCCATCCCCCAGCTTCCCCCCTTGGTGTCGATAGGTTTGTTCTCTACATCTGTGTCTCTATCTCTGCCTTGCAAACCAGTTCATCTGTACCATTTTTCTAGATTCCACATGTATGCATTAATATACGATATTTGTTTTTCTCTTTCTCACTTACTTCACTCTGTATGAGTCTCTAGATCCATCCACGTCTCTACAAATAACTCAATTTTGTTTCTTTTTATGGCTGAGTAATACTCCATTGTATATATGTACCACATCTTCTTTATCCATTCGCCTGTCAATGGGCATTTAGGTTGCTTCCATGACCTGGCTATTGTAAATAGTGCTGCAATGAATATTGGGGTACATGTGCCTTTTTGAATTATGGTTTTCTCTGGGTATATGCCCAGTAGTGGGATTGCTGGGTCATACAGTGTAATTTGTATAATAGATACAAGCAGTGGTTTTACAGAGAATAAGAAGCCTGGCATTAATGAAGAAAAAAGCATTTATTAATTAAGAATGTGTAATCTTAGGAGAAGAGATATTTTCATTACTCTTTCATATTTTTTTAACTATTTAAGAAACTTGGTAATTCTGTTAAATTCTGTTTTAAGCTCTTTACAAATACTAATTCATTTGATTCAAATAACATCCCTAAGAAGCAGTAATGGTATTATCTCCATTTTACAACAGACAGATTGCAGAAAACTTAGGAAATCTTCTCAAAGTCACAGAGTCAGGAAGTAGTAGGCAGGGTCAGAACCCACACAATCTGCTTCTGTAATCCATGGTCTAACCCATCATGCTATGCTGCCAATACAGGGATGGGTCACTTCTAACACTTAGTTCACCTTCCTGGGGGGAAGAAGATCTGTTATAAATTCAACTGATTTCTGCTGATTTGTCTTGCTGATCTGTTTTAAGCCTCAATTCACATTTCCTTTCTAAAGATTATTCTGAATTTTAGTTTTAATGAAGACTTGATAGTAAATATTATCCTTCAACAAGTTAAGAGCAAAGTTGATGAGTTGGAGAACTCATAAACTTCCAGTTACATTGTTGAAACAGACATAAGATGGTAGGCAGCCAAGAGAGAGATGATGTGTCAATCAAAAGAAGTCTAAATTTAAAACTTAAAAATTAAGGGTCATATTTATATGAACAGAAGCATTGTAGAGATTACATAGGAACTCTACTGGTAAAATATACGGTTATGACAGAGTTCTCAAAAGAATAAGCCCTTTATGTAAATATTAAAACTTACAAAAATAGTCATCCTCTTAAAACATAGGTCCTACATAATTTACTAGACAAGCACTTTGGGCTGCTCTGAAAAATCAAATCTATGAATAGGGCACGTAAAGAAGCCACAAACCAAAATTCATTTTAGAAATGAAAGTGATATTAAGCAAGGTGCATTTACAGAAACATCTACCAGAAACACATTCATTTTCTGTACTTTATAAGTAGAAAAATACTTAAGATATGACAACAAAAAAAGAAACCAAAAAATGAATCCCTAAATTCTATCAAATCACTTTAATAATCTGGTTTGTATTCTTTTCCAAAAGCATTTTTCTTTTCAGTTCTGTTCTAGAAAGAGTAGTTTGATTGTGATTGGGGTAACAAAAAGGTTAAAATAAACTAAGAAGAAACAGCTGTTACAGTTTCTGTCACTGCCACCCCTCCCACCCCCAGGGGGATGGAGAATCATAAAAGGCATTATGTTGTTGGTTTTATTTGAAGCAAAGAGAGGATCATAAGAATTAACAAACTGAGAAGACCTAAATGGAGAAACAAACTTTAAAAGAGACGAGTCCTCTGCAGCCATGTAGTTCACTGTCAGAAATAATTGTTTTTCCTGCTGTTCTTGTGGTTTTTCGTTTTCATGGTTTTATTCGGTCATATTTGCAGTTTTTTGCCAAAAGTGTTTAACCTTTGAGAAGCCAACTAGGTTCTGGGAAGAATGCCTGTTCCAAACTAGGCCCAAAAGAATTGCACAATTCAGTGTATTACTGAGAGGAGAACTCAGCACAAGACTGACAGCTACTGTAAATTTAGGAAAACAGAGAAACATACCAGCAGCCAAGGAGCTAAAAAGAAAGCATAAAAGGAAATCTTTAGCACAACATTTGACTCTTAAAAAAACTGTTATGAATTACTTGCAGACACAAACCCAAACAAAATCTCTGAGTCCTCGGAAAGGTCATCAATGTTAAATCCATGCAGCTGGCATATCTGGCAAGTGTCTAGCTTCCCAACACCCTGAAGGTAACAACTGAAACTCACTTAAACAGCATCTTCGATGACTGGTGAAAATATCTGTGACTGATCTGAGGGCCTCTGTTCTCTTGAAATGAGATTGAAGACTTATTTTTATAAGAATACACGAATTTAATAATAAAATTCCCAAATCGTTTTACCCAATCATAGGTGGCCCAAAATACTAGGCAAATGTGAGGAAAACAGTTATAGTGAAATGAACCCTAAGAACCATCAGAAAACTCTTTGCACAGGAAACTCAGCTGTATTCTAAATAAGTCTATTTTTTTAAGTTTCCTTCTTTTAAGATGTGGTATGACAGGTGCTTTGAATTTCTTGGAACAAAGACACTGTACAGCAGAGTACAGGGAAGGGCAAAGAACGGTGAATTCTGAGAATAACCCACAACCCATTTTTAAGCGAAGGTAGATTTGTATGTGTCTTATCTTGACTGATCTCTAATAACATTTCCTATGACTGAAAATGCTTGAAAATGCTTTCTTAATCAGGTCCCCATCATGTAGACTATATACTAAGAAACAGGGGTTCATTATTTTTTTCAACAGGTCAACAGTATGCCAAAGAGCAAATGCAGGTTAAAGCATGAGCAGTCAGTTATGTGTAATTAGTAATTTAGGAAATTGTATTGCGATCAAACCTGACTCTAGCTTTATAATCAGAGCCACAGAGAACCCACAGGTGTCCCCATGTCTTTAGCTGCTAAGGCTCACACCCGCCCTGGGAGGGCACAGGGGGACTCACCATGCAGAGCAAGAGGCATTCCTCTTCCCAGATATTGCTTTGCTGCAACTGTTTCTCAATACAAAATAAAAAAGCAGGCTAAAAGTGGGTTTTGGTCATCCTGAATTGCAGCCAGGATGGCTAAGTCAGTATCTGGCCCCTGTGAAAAGCCAGCTGTGAGGGACGAGACACAGACATCTCCAGGGAGTTCTGTTCCTCAAGTGATCACGGGGGCAGGAAATATTTACTAAGACGGCACGGTAGCTTAGCTCCAAGTAGCTGCATGTCTCCAAGCCAGAGGACGCACAGCATTCTGGCCTACAGCCCTAGAATGACCTGCTGCTTGCATAAATTGGCCCGAAGTATGCCTCCCACACAGAGCCCTCTGGCACACTGCTGTCCCCGCGAGGCCATGCATCTTAGCCAAAACACAGTCAACATTTTCCTAGTAGGGAAGAAAGTGAGATAGGTCAGGAGGTAAAAGAAAGAGAGGAGCTACATTTTCCACTGCAGCACAAAGAGGACCACACTTAACAGAAACTGAACAATAACCTTTATTATTATCTTTCCTCTCAATAAACTCAAAAGAACTATAGAAAAAAACAGTACCACTCTCCCACACCCCACAAAAGAACTCCTCAATCATATACCTAACACGTGTCCAAATCCTAGAATCCATCCTCCTCCTGTGGGAAGTGCATTCATATTTTAAATTACAGTAAGTGGATAGCACAGATTTTTTTTGATTCTCTTATTTGTTTACCCTGCTGCCTGATCTGTTGCTGATTCATTAAATATTCCAAACTCTCAAGAGAGATTTGATCCAGTAATTGTTGGTCATGACTTAACTATAGCACTGATTCAAGTATTCCTTTCTAAAGAGTCACACTTTATAAAGTCTAGGAAGATAACATATATATCAGGTCACCTTTTGTTTCCCAGGAGCTTAACACAGAAATCTGCCAGGGAGTAAACACTCAGTTAGTAGAGGTGTTTATTTAAAACACTTAAAACGCAAAGTTAGTATGGGGACAGAGAGGCAGGGAAAGAAAAGTGAAAAAATAGCAATGGTGCAAGTATTATGCATATGAGTTTACTGAATCTCTACAGTACTTTAAGATCACACATTTGATAGCTGGTAATAACAGTACTGTCCTCATAGGGTTAAGGTAAGGATTAAACGAGACAATGTATATAAAGTACTCAGTAAAGAATTCATGTACATACTTATTAATATTACTGTGATAGCAACAAAGATAATGGCAAAATATTTATTCTAGAGAGGGTACAACTCTCTACCTTTCGATGTTTCATTCGCTCTGATTACCACAACAAAATAGGGCCATTCAATTTTAACCTAAGGAGGTTTATAAAAGGCTGTTCATAGTTCAAATGCTTAAAAAGAGAGAATCAAGAAGGTAGTTCTAAAAGACAGAATCTGCAGAAGAGTGGAGCAGAAATCTGCCCAGAAAGATTTAGTCAATCTTATGTTTGGTTATGACAGGAGATTTAAAAATAATAATCATTTCCCATATTTAAACTGTTATCCATTTATTTTCTCAGTAGGCTAGAAAGCAAAAACAGAGGAAAACCATACTTGAACCTACTCAATGGTAATTTTATTAAGTTGGCCAGTTGAAATATCTCTAATCCAAAAAGTTTAATTAATAGGAAGGTTGAATATAACTTTTGGATAACAAAATCTACTTTAGGTCTTAAAAGCATTTTCCTAGAAAGAGTCACTGTATAAACAGTCTGCTAAAGTTGGTCACAATATCATCTATGGTTAGGACAAAAACATAAGTAAATCCTCTAGGTTTAAGGAAAATATATATTTGTATAAAAATGATGTAAGAAATCTCTCCCAAAAGCTTAACTTAATATTTTCCTGTTTTTACTTTTACAACTGTGTTTATTTAACAATTCACCTTTCAATTTCACTTCTGATTTGTGCTTGTTTAAATATTGTGCAAGGTATATTATGAGAAAAATCAGCCTTTTTTTTTTAAGCCATGTAGTACTGCAGTTGGGTGATCATGTAAAAGGTGATGATGGTGATGATAGTAAAATAATACCTTTGCCATACGGGATGCTATTTATTCATTTTTACTGAGGTATAGTTGACATACAACATATTGGTTTCAGGTGTACAATGTAATGATTCCATATATGTATATAATGCAAAATGATCACCACAATATGCCTCAGTAACATCCGTCACTGTACAGAGTTACAACTTTTTTTTTCTTGTGATGAAAACTTTAAAGATCTAATGTCTGTCAGAGAAACTTTCAAATATGTAATACAGTATTACTAACTATAGTCAATCCATATGACTTATTTATTTTATAACTGGAAATTTGTAGCTTTTGAACCCCTGCAACCATTTTGCCCACCCCCACCCCTAGCCTCCAGCCACCAGCAACCTGGTCCTTGTATCTATAGCTCCTAGCTGCTGTTGTTTGTAAGATGCCACATATAAGATCATAATGGTATTTGTCTTTGTCTGATTTATTTCACTTAGCATAATGCTCTGGAGGTCCATCCATGTTGTCGCAAATGGCAAGATTTCCTTCTTTTTAATGGCTGAATAATATTCCATGGTATAATATACACCACATTTCCTTTAACCATTCATTGATCGATGGACACTTAGATTGTTTCCACATCTTGGCTATTGTAAATAACGCTGCAATGAACACTGGGTTGTATATGCCTTTTCGACTTAGTGTTTTTATTTCCTTCAGATAATACCCAGAAGTGGAATTGCTGGATCACATGGTAGTTTTTTTTTTTTTAATAATATTACTTATCTTTTTTTAAAATTTATTTATTTTTGGCTGCCTTGGGTCTTCATTGCTGTGCACGGGCTTTCTCTAGTTGTGATGAGTGGGTGCTACTCTTCGTTGCCGTGCGTGGGCTTCTCAGGGCTTCCCATTGCAGTGGCTTCTCTTGTTGTGGAGCATGGGCTCTAGGTGTGTGGGCTTCAGTAGTTGTGGCACGTGGGCTCAGTAGTTGTGGCGCATGGGCTTAGATGCTCCACAGCATGTAGGATCTTCCCAGACCAGGGCTTGAACCCGTGTCCCCTGCATTGGCAGGTGGATTCTTAACCACTGTACCACCAGGGAAGCCCACACATGGTAGTTCTATTTTAATTTTTTAAGAAACCTCCATACTGTTTTCCATAGTGACTACCAATTTACATTCCCATCAACAGTGCACAAGTTTTCCCTTTTCTCCATGATCTCATCAACACTTCTTATTTCTTTTTTTTTTTCTTTTTTTTTTTTTTTGGCTGTGTTGGGTCTTCATTGCTGCGCGTGGGCTTTTCTCTAGTTGCGGAGAGTGGGGGCTACTCTTCACTGCAGTGTGCGGGCTTCTCACTGCGGTGGCTTCTCTTGCTGCGGAGCACAGGCTCTACGTGCATGGGCTTCAGTAGTTGTGGCTTGTGGGCTTAGTTGCTCTGCGGCATGTGGGATCCTCCTGGACCAGGGATCAAACCCATGTCCCCTGCATTGGCAGATGGACTCCCAACCACTGAGCCACCAGAGAAGTCCCAACACTTCTTATTTCTTGTCTTTTTGAAAACAGCCATTCTAACGGGTGTGAGGTGATATCTCATTGTGGATTTTTAAATCATATTGTTTGTTTCTTTGCTATTGAGCTATATGAATTCTTTATATATTTTGGATATTAATCCCAATTTGCATATACTTTCTCCCATTTAGTAGGCTGCCTTTTCATTTTGTCGATGGTTTCCTTTGCTTCGAATAATCTTTTTAGTCTGAAGTAGTCTCATTTGTTTATTTTTGCTTTAAAGGCAATGCCTTTGATTTCTGGATCAAATCCAAAAAATCATCACCAAGACCTGTATTAAGGATCTTACTACCTATGTTTTCTGCTAGGAGTTTTATAGTTTCAGGTCTTACATTCAAGTCTTCAATCTATATTAATTTTTGTGTATGGTGTAAGATAGTGGTCCAGTTTCATTCTTTTGAATGTGGCTATCCAGTTTTCCCAGCATCATTTATAAAGTGTCTGTCCTTTCCCCATTGTATATTCTTGGCTCGTTTGCATAAATTAATTGACCAATATCTGTGGGCTTATTTCTGAGCTCTCTATTCTGTTCCATTGGTCAATGTGTCTGTTTGTTATGCCAATACCATACTGCTTTGATTACTATAGTTTTGTAATATAGTCAAAATTAGAGCACGTAATTTCTGAAGTTTTGTTCCTTTCTCAAGATTGCTTTGACTATTCTGGGTCTTTTGTAGTTCCATACAAATTTTAGGATTGTTTGTTCTATTTCTGTGAAAAATGCTATTGGAATTTTGATAGGGATTGCATTGAATCTGTATATTGCTTTCGAGGGTATGGACGTTTTAATAATATTAATTCTTCCAATCCATGAGCACAAATATCTTCCCATTTATTCAATTTCTTTCAACAATGTCTTACAGTGTTCAGTGTAGAGATCTTTCATCTCCTTGGTTAAATTTATTCCTGGGTATTTTATTCATTTTGATGCAGTTATAAATGGGATTATTTTCTTAAGTTTGATAGTTTATTATTAGTGTATAGAAATGGAACAGATTTTTTTATACTAATATTGGATACGGCAACTTTACTGACTTCATTGATTAGATCTAACAGTTTTTGGAAGTGTCTTTACACGGTTTTCTACAAGATCATGTCATCTGCAAACAGAGACAGCTTTAGTTCTTCTTTTTAAATTGGATGTCTACTTCTTTTTCTTGCCTAATTGCTCTGTCTAGGGCTTCCAGTACTATGCTGAATAAAAGTGGTGAGAATAGGCATCCTTGTTTTGTTCCTGATCCTAGAAGAAAATCGTTCAGCTTTTACTGTTGAGTATGTTAGCTGTGCGCATGTCATATATGGCCTTTATTATGTTGAGGTATGCTCTCTCTCTGCCCACTTGGAGGGTTTTTATCACAAATGGATGTTGCATTATGTCAAATGCTTTTTCTACATCTGTTGAGATGATCATGATTTTTATCCTCCATTTTGTTAATGTGGTGTATCACACTGATTGATTTGTGGATGTTGAACCATACTTGCATCCCTGGAATAAACCCCAGTTGATCATGGTGTAAGATACTTTTAATGTATTGTTGAATTCAGTTAGCTGATATTTTGTTAAGGATTTTTGCATCTCTGTTCATCAAGGATATTGTCCAGTAATTTCTTTTCTTGTGGTATCTTTGTTTATTTTTGGTATCAGAGTAATGCTGGCCTCACAAAAATTTGGAAGTTTTCCCTCCTCTTCTAGTTTTTGGAAGATTTTGAGAAGGATTGGTATTAATTCTTCTTTAAAGGTTCAGCAGAATTCACCAATAAAGCTCTCTGGTCCTGACTTTTGTTTATTAGAAGGTTTTGGGTTTTTTTGTTTGTTTTGTTTTTTATTACTGATTCAATCTCCTTCCTAAAAATGGGTCTTTTTGGATTTCTATTTCTTCCTGATTCAATCTTAGTAGGTTGCATATTTCTAGAAATGTATCCATTTCTTTTAAGTTGTCCAATTTGTTGGTGTATAATTGCTCATAGTAGTAGTCTCTTATGTTCCCTTGTATTTCTATGGTATCAGTTATAATGTCCCCTCTTTCATTTCTGATTTTATTTGAGTCACCTCTCTTTTTCTTGGTGAGTCTAGCTAAAGGTTTAGCTAAAGGTTTATCAATTTTGTTTATCTATTTCACTTATTTCCAGTCTGATTTTTTGTTATTTCCTTCCTTCTACTAACTTAGGGCTTTGTTTTTCTTCTTTTTCTAGTTCCTTGAGGTATAAGTTAGGCTGTTAGAGATTTTTCTTGTTTCTTGAGGTAGGCATTTATTACTGTAATTTTTCCACATAGAACTGCTTTTGCTTTGTCCCATAAGTTTTAATATGTTGTATTTCCATTTCATTTGTCTCAAGGTATTTTATTTCTCTTTTGATTTCTTCTTTGACCCACTGGTGTTTGATAGCATGTTGTCTAATCACTACACATTTTTGAATATTCCAGTTTTATATATACATATATATAGTTGATTTACAATGTTGTGTTTATCTCTTCTGTACAGCAAAGTGACTCAGTTATGCAAATGACATTTTTTCATGCTTTTCATTATGATTTGTCACAGGATATTGAATATAGTTCCCTGTGCTCTACAGTAGGACCTTGTTGTTTATCCAACCTATATGTAATAGTTTGCCTCTGCTAACCCCAATCTCCCATTCCTTCCCTCTCCTAACCCCCCACCCCCACCCCTTGGCAACCATAAGTCTGTTCTCTGTGTCTGTGAGTCTGTTTTTGTTTCATAGATATATGTGGAATTGAAAATATGATACAAATCAACATAAGTTATATAGTATCTGTCTTCCTCTTTCTGACTTACTTCACTTAGTATGATAATCTCTAGGTCCATCCATGTTGCTGCAAATGGCATTATTTCATTCCTTTTTTATGGCTGAGTAGTATTCCATTGTATATATGTACCACATCTTCTTTATTCATTCATCTGTTGATAGACATTTAGGTTGTTTCCATGTCTTGGCTATTGTAAATAGTGCTGCTGTGAACATAGGGGTGCATGTATGTTTTCGAATTATAGTTTTGTCTGTGTATATGCCCAGGAGTGGGATTGCTGGATCATATGGCAACTCTATTTTTAGTTTTTTGAGGAACCTCTATACTGTTTTCCATAGTGGCTGCACCAATTTACATTCCCACCAACAGTACAGGAGGGTTCCCTTTTCTCCACACCCTCTCCAGCATTTGTTATTTGTAGACTTTTTAATGATGGCCATTCTGACTGGTGTGAGGTGGTACCTCATTGTAGTTTTGATTTGCATTTCTCTAATAATTAGTGATGCTGAGCATCTTTTCATGCATCTATTGGCCATCTGTATGTCTTCTTGGAGAAATATCTATTTAGGTCTTCTGCCCATTTTTTGGTTTAGGTTTTTTTTTTTTTTGTCATTGTTGAGTTGCATGAGCTGTTTGTATATTTTCGAAATTAAGCCCTTGTTGCCTGCATTGTTTGCAAATATTTTCTCCCATTCTGTAGGCTGTCTTTTTGTTTTGTTTATGGTATCCTTTGATGTAGAAAAGCTTGTAAGTTTGTTTAGGTCTCATTTGTTTATTTCTGTTTTTATTTCTATTGCCTTGAGAGACTGACCTAAGAAAACATTGGTATGATTTACATCAAAGAATGTTTTGCCTATGATCTCTTCTAGGAGTTTTATGGTGTCATGTCTTATGTTTAAGTCTTTGAGCCACTTTGAGTTTATTTTTGTGCATGATGTGAGGGTGTGTTCTAACTTCATTAATTTACATGCAGCTGTCCAACTTTCCCAGCACCACTTGCTGAAGAGACTGTCTTCTTCCCATTTTATATTCTTGCCTCCTTTGTCGAAGATTAATTGACCATAGGTGTATGGGTTTATTTCTGGGCTCTCTATTCCATTCAATTGATCTGTATGTCTGTTTTTGTGCCAATGTAACACTGCTTTGATTACTGTAACTTTGTAGCATTGTCTGAAATCTGGGTGGGTTGTGCCGCCTCTTTTGTTCTTTTTCCTCAGGATTGCTTTGGCAATTCTGGGTCTTTTATGGTTCCATATACATTTTAGGATTATTTGTTCTAGTTCTGTGAAAAATGTCATGAGTAATTTGATAGGGATCCCATTAAGTCTGTAGATTACTCTGGGTAGTAGTGCCATTTTAACAATATTAATTCTGTGAGTCTGTTTCTGTTTTATAAAGAAGTACATTTGTATCATTTTTCTTAGATTCCATATATAAGTGATATCATAGGATATTTGTCTTTCTCTGTCTGATTTACTTCACTTAGTATGATAATCTCTAGGTCCAATCCATGTTGCTGCAAATGTCATTAATTCATTCTTTTTTATGGCTGATTGCAGGATCATACGGTAGATCTATTTTTAATTTTTTAAGGAGCCTCCATACTATTCTTGGATGGAATGTTTTGAATATATCTGTTAAGTTCATCATGTTGTTTAAGGCCAATGTTTTCATACTGATTTTCTGTCTGGATAAACTATCCATTGATGAAAGTGGAATATTAAAGTCCCCTACCATTATTGTACTGCTATTTCTCCCTTTAGATCTGCCAATATTTGCTTTATATATTTAGGTGCTCCAATGTCGGGTGCATAAATATGTACAAATGTCATATCCTCTTGTTGGGTTGACTACTTATTGTAGTTAAAGTTATTTTTACTACTTTTGTCTTTTAACCTCATAATTGCTTTATAAGTGATTAATCTACCACATTTACAATGTTAGATTATTCTGAATTTTACTATATATTGACCTTTACCACTGTGATTTATACTTTCATATGTTTTCCTGTTACTAATCAGTGCCCTTTCTGTTCAGCTTAAAGAAGTCCCTTTAATATTTCTTATAAGGCCAGTCTAATGATGATGAACTTGTTTTGCTTTAGCTTTTCTGGAAAACTCTTTATCTTGCCTTCAATTCTGAAGGACAACTTTGCTGGGTAAAATAGTCCTGGTTGGAAGTTTTCTTTCTGCACTTTAAATACATTGTACCACTCCCTTCTGGCCTGAAAAGTTTCTGCTGAAAAATCTGCTGATTGTCTTATGGGTGTTCCCTTATGAGTAACAAGTTGTTTTTCTCTTGCTACTTTTAAGATTCTCTCCCTGTCCTTAAATTTTGACATTTTCATGATAATGTGTCTTGTGGGTCTCTTTGGGTTCTCCTATTTGGAAATTTTGGGGCTTCCTGAAACTGGATATCTGTTTCATTCTCCAGGTAAGGGAAGTTTTCAGCCATTATTTCTCAAAATAATTTTCCACGCTTTTCCCTCTCTCTTCTCCTCCTGGGACCCCTATAATACCTTCACCCTTTTTTTTCTTTTTTTCATTCTGCTGCTCCGATTAAAGAGTTCCACTGCCTGTTTTTGAGTTCACTGACCCTTTCTTCTACTTCATCTAGTCTGCTGTTGAATCCCTGTAGTGTATTTTTCAGTTCAGTTTTGTGTTCTTCAGCTCTGTGAGTTCTATTTGGTACTGTCTCATATTTCCATCTCTTTGTTGAAGTTCTATGTTCATCTATTCTTCTCCTGAGTTTGGTGAGCATCTTTATGACCAGTATTTTGAACTGTTATCAGGTAATCATTCATCTCTTCTTCATTAAGAGCTTTTGAGAGTTTTTTCTTTCTCATTTTGCCATTTGAAACATATTTCTGTTTCTTCAATTTCTTTGACACCCTGTGTTGACTTATGTATTAGAGAAAACAGCCCCCTCTCCCAGTCTTGAAGGAGTAGCCTCATATAGGAGATAAACCTTACTGTTCAATCCTGCCCTAGCTTTTGGTTGTCTCTCAAACCTTTGTGATTGTTGAAGCAGCCTATTTTATTTTTAGCAGCTCCCGGTATTTGAGAGCGTGCCAAGACCTAACAGTGTTCCTAAGAGGAGAATTTCAGTCAGCACCTAGGTCCAGGATGATTAGAAGCTAGACCTCAGTTAGCAGCTTTTAAATATATTACACTTCTGTGGGACCCCAAGCATAAGTTCACTGGCCACCAATCTAGAGGTATCCCCTGGGTAGCAGTCACAAAATCAGGGCAGACGAGTCTACAAGTTCCTTTCCAGGAGATACTGGTGATCTGCAGCAAGGAAGAGAGGCAGTGCAAAGATGGCATCCGTTGACCTCCATACCCAAGTGTAGCTCTGCAGCCCCTTAGATAAGTGCCAAATCAGAAGCCTGCCCCTCCAGCTAAAGCTCAGTTCAAGCAAACAGGCATCTTTCACAAAAACACTGGGGGTGTGTTTTAGTCTTCTGTCTGTGAAGTGCCCTGTGAGTGATAGCTAGCCAAGAACTGTCTCTCCGTTTGTTACATACCATGGGACCTAGGAATGCAAGACCTGCTGGCCTCCCAAGCTAGGCGATCATGGAGCATTACCTGGCCCCTGGGTGGCAACCATAAAAACTGGCCATCAGATGTGTATAAAAGCTCCCCTGGCAGATATATGGGTGCTCCAGAGCACAGTGGCGGAAGAGCACACAAACAGTGCCTGCCCTCAGGTTTACATAGCAGGCCCTTAGAGGTGTGTTTAATTGGAAGCCTGCCCCTCAGGCCATAGCTATGAAGATAAGCTAATAGGCCTCTTTCACAGAAAGATTTTCTTAGACTATTGCCTCTTGATGTGTCCGGAGGGGTGTGTGTGGCCATTTAAGAACTCTTTGTCCTTTGGTGATGGTCTTCTGGGACCCTTGAGCATAAGCCCCAGTGGCCACCAGAGCTAGGTGATCTAGAGATATCCCTGGGCAGCAGCCATAAGAATCAGGGTGCTAGAGGAGGGTACAGGTTCCTTTCTGGGAGATAACCCAGTGAACTGGAGGGAGGCGGGGAGTGGGGACACAGAGATGGAGCCTGCCCACCTCTGTCCCCAGAGAGAACTTCAGTAGGCCCCTAGATGTGTGTTAAATTAGATGCCTGCCCCTCAGGTTGATACTTTAAGTTAAGCAAATAAGTCAAGTCTCTTTCACATAATGTTTGGCACCTCTTGGTTGTCTTTGCATTGGTCCCAGGTGAGTCAGCAAACAAGCCCTTTATTAAGAGCTGTTTCTCAGTCACTGTAGCCTTGTTGGTCTCACGGAAATGAGTCCCACTGGTACTTAAATCTAGATGTTTTGGGAGCTCATCTCTCCATTGCAGGTCTTAAAAGTTGGTGTCTCTGATACGAGGTTTAAACCCCTCACCCTCAGGGAGAAACTCCAGGTTTTGAGTTCTCTCCTGACTGTGGGTCACTGCACCAGGGGTGGGGTTTACAGTGAGATTGTGTCTCAGCCTCTCTTAGCTTCTTTGATGTGGGTTTTTTTCTCATTTGCCTGATGTGTAGGAGTTGCTCAGCTAGTTTTTAGGGTTCTTTTTAAAGAGGAACTTGTCCCCTTTGTAGATGTGGTGTGTCTTTGGGAGGAGGTGAGTTCAGGATCTTCCTATGTCACCTTCTTGAACCGGAACTCCCCATGTACAATGTTTTTAGGCTAATATCAGTGACTATTACAGAGCCCCCAGGGTTGGCCATGTGACACGAAGTTTTTGTGGCAGTGTGGGAGTAAACAAACACACTAAGGGGAAGCTGACAGTACACACAAGGCTGGGGTCAGGCACAACAACTCTCCAGGCACTTGAGTGTTCCTTAGCAAGAGTCCAAAGGGCTGAGCGGCCCCAGCAGTGACTGTTCCTGCAGGCCTCCATGGAGGCAGGGCAGCATCCCCAGCAGGATGCACAGGCCTCACGCAGGCAGGGGGAGCCTCACTTGAGAAGGCCCAGGATGTGCTCCCTGGCCCTGACAGAAAAGCCAGGCCCCAACCAAAGAGGCACAGCAGTCAACAGACACTGCAGGAAAGATGAAGGGGAACAAGCTGAGTAAAACGTTAGGGCGAAGTGAGATACCAAAGCACACTTCAAAGCTGTGCACAGGAGGTAAATCCTGTTATTTATGGAATTAATTTGTGAATCAATGATGCCACTGTTCCTCTTTCCACATCGCTCTCTCTCCACCCATGTTATCTGTTAATACCATCTGATTTTTTTTAAGGCACCATTACAAGTCTTAGATGAACAGGACCTTGAAATTATAAGGTATAAATACCTCCACCTTAATTTAGCGTACAAAAAACTCCAGAGCCAAGAAAAATCTATGGTCTTGTTGGCTGCAATACTCTAGAATCGACAACAGCAGATAAACCTGGTTTTCTCATACATTAAAAAAAGAAACAACTGTGTAGCCTTGTTATAATACTGTAAATTGTGGAAAAGAAGATAAAAACCCTGTTACTTAGCTGCTTCCCAATCCTCTGCACTTCATCAGGGCCACCCCCCAGCTGAGGTTTCCCTGAGTCACAGCTCATTACCTACTATGACAATTCAGGTAGCAAATGGCAGAACTACCAAAAAAAAATGCTGTAAGTGTCTGTGGTGGTGATTGCTGTTTGTATGTCTGGTTTTGTGCCCCAAGAATGTTATTTCCCTGTTGCTGGAAGCCTCATAGAAACCAAAGATGTTTCCATTTATGATCACCCTGCCATCTTCATGAGTGGCATAGACAGCCAAGTATTATCCTATTTATTAGCATCTGGAAAATTAAAACCTGTTTTCTAGTCTTGACTCTGTCACTAGTAGGCTCAGTGACCTTGAGCAAGTCATTTCACTCAGTGTCCATATGCATAGAATGTGGGGGAAAATGATCTCCAAGTTCTTTTCAAGCACTACGTTTCTATGATGATACAATCTACTATTATCTATCAACAAACAGTAGATTTTAAAGCTCGGGGTCTTTTCTTGGCCTTGAAGAGAGCCATTGCTTGATTAACACAAAGGTCAAAGCACAGTGGAAAGTTAATGCTGAACAGGAGTTGACTCCAAGCCAGCTAAGTCCCAGGAGCAGATGGTCAGATAACGTGTTTGTTTGTTAGGTGAAGAGAAAGCAAAGGTGGATACAGGTAGTGGGGAGGCTATGCAAAGGCACACAGGCAAGAATATGATAGTTTTAGAGATAAGAGTGGCTCAGTATTGTTGGAGCAGGAAAACCAGGTAGAAAGCCTTAAATTTTCTATTTCAGAAATGAGGAGGTAGGGACAGCATCAGTGGTAATAATATGGTATCAGTGTGGGTCAGGCAGGATGACTCTGAGGAATATTAAAGAAGGTGGGGTTAGTAAGAGTTGATAAGACCCTGGAGAGGCAGTGATGGGAAGAGAAGAGTCAAGTGTGACTTCCTGGAGCTATTGACCAAGAAAGAAATAGAGGAAGAAAAATAGTCTTGTTGAAAATATTTTGAATGTAAGACAGGTTAAGCCTGAGAACACTCAAATAGAGATGTCCAAGAGGTGGCTGGAGACACTAGTTTGGAGATTGGGCGATAGTCAGAGCTGGGCTAGGGAGTAAGATGTAGCTGAAACTCTTAAGAGTGAATAAAATCAGTAGCCCAGGGAGAATGTCCCGAATGAAAAGAGAAGAGATGCAAGGGAACAACAGCATTTAAGGAAAGGACTGAGGAAGAGGAGGCAGAGGAGACTGAGCACTTAACAAGGGAGCAGGAACTCCAGGAAAGGGATGTGCATTGGAAGCAAGAGAGAAAAATATTTCTGGTGTCAACTCTGTTTAGCCAGAGAACTTTCAAGGATGGAAATGAATAGCAGTGAGATAAGGAGTGACGACTGAATAGAGAAGTAGGGACTACAAATGCAGATAGCTTTTCAAGAAATCTGTTAAGGGAAAGAAAAACCTGAGGAAGTGCTACAAAGGGATGCAGAATTGAGGAAGAGACATACACAAACACTTGGATACGCTCACAACATATATGCCATGAGACAGGAAAGGTTTGCGTAACTGAAAGACTTAAAACAATATGGGAAGGGGTACTCCGAGGACTAAGTGGACAGCAGGACCTGCAGTAACAGGATGTGCTGCAGCAGAAGGGAGCCGTCTGTTCCTTTGAGATGGGAGGTAAAAACAGGTTCAGATTATTTATGTAAGTTTGCGGGAGAGGCTCAAGGTAGAGAGATACTGAGGAAATGCTGGATGGCCTCTTCTCTCCAGGCAGAGTGAGGGCAAGTTTCAGAGAGCTTTGTTGAAAGAGTAGCAACAAAATGAAGCAGTCATTGTGGAAAATGGGAGAGGGCAGGCCTGCCCAGTTTGCTGCTGTATGCTGGTACCTGAGGGTCTGTGAGAATCCAGTTGAGACCCAAGACCACACATGGGTAGTGACAGCAGTTTTTATGGACATGAAGGTTTCTTCACTATTGTTCAGTTCCTTGGTATAGAGAGAAGGTGAAAAGACAGTGTAGATTTGGGGTTCTGAAAGACAAGTATGTCAGAATGACAGGGTCTCAAGCAAGTTAGGAGATTTGTCAAGAGATCCAAATAAATAAATAAATATATATATATATATATTCCAAATACATATAAAAAGAATATATTAGAATATATTTAAATGTATATTATTTGCATATATATTAAATGCCATCATATAGATACTATTATGTGTGTGTGTGTGTATATATATATATATATATATATATATATATAATAAAATGGTCAACTGGGTTTCAAGAGCCAGTATGTTCATATTTATTTCTGACTAAAACTATATTTTTTTAAAAAGTAACAACAGTAATCAAAGGCACTAGGTTAAAGAATAAAATGGCACTGCTGTACAGAATTTAGTGCACAAGGCTGGGCACATGACAGACCCTTAATAAATACCTGTTGACTTGATGAAATTCGTTTGTAGGGCCTGAGGCAAAGATTCCTTTTGGGTTTACTTTCACTTCTCCTAGCACTCTACAGAACACATTTTCTAGGAGATAGCTACCATAGATGTTAAAACGTTCTTTCTAAAGTAACTACTCTTCTGTCATTCCAAAATACAATTTCTGCATCCCTCACTGAGCATAATTATTAGGAAAAAAATAAACTTCAACTTCTAGTGTCAACTTTAAATTATGTTATGTTATGGGATGTTATTCCCCAAGAGGGCCAGTTCCTCCAGTTTGATTTCCCAAGAGAAGTCAGAGTAGAAATTTAGGCAGGTTTAATACATGGTTGGAAAAGTAGGATATTAATCCATTTTGCTCTTTTCTTTCAATTATCTTCACATTTCCCCCAAACTCCTGGATTTCTCAGTCTTTAGGAGACAACTACTATTTATTTGTATGAATATTTTTCCCTTCAAAATAGGAAATGATTAATTTCCCTGCGCAAGCTTTTATAATTTTTCGATTTTTTTTTCTTCTAATTGCTTCCTATATCCACTTGAGAGTGGTCTACCACCTTCCATTTTCCCTTCTGTCAAGTGTACAAGAAGTAGGGAAGCCCGTACAACTTACCAAGGACCTGTGCTGGGAAGGGGCCTGAGGCCACACTCTGCTGTATATCAATTAAAATCCCTTCGGAAGACTGATTAGTCTGAAACATTCTTCACCAGGTTGTTGACTTTGATTCTTTCCTCTGTTTTCTCCCATACTTTTTTATGGAGAGTTACATTAAGATTATTCAAATGGTGGCAGGCAAAACCATGAAGTTAATTTTCTCCATGCCTCTGTGTCCTGGTATTGCTGATAATGCCTTGGCAAAAGAATATCATTAAAATGTAAAAATAAGTACAACAGTAACTTAGGGATTTACTATTTAATATAATTTTTAAGGTAGAAATTTGAATACGTCCTCAATTTAATATGAGCAAAAATTAAAAAGCTATTTACAAAAATGTGTCCTCTGCATTATGAAAACTGCACACAGAAATGTAAGTTTACAAAACAAGTATGTTACAAAAGAAATTTATACTACGAAGAATGTTATACTACAAAGAATGCTTAGGATGCAAAGGGAGCTAGAGCAGGGATCCTTGTTTATTTCCAAGTGCTATGGACACGAAATAATATTTTTAAATGTGTAAAATGAAATATAAAAGATTTCAATGGAAACCAATTATGCTGGAATAGTTATCATAGTATTAAAAGTTGAGATAAATATGTTTTTAACACATTAAAAACAAGATCTAGAGATGATCTGATAACTACTATAATTTTAAAGTAGTGACTAACAAATGATATTTCATGATTTCTGAAATAACTGTAATGTAATGTAAAAATATCAAAGTCCCAGGTACTACTAACACTACTTAAGTTTATTGCTTTCATTTATAATTAAGTAAAATTTAGTATTTCCTTCAAAGTTTAGAGGTTACTGACATTAAGTTGACTTTTTTTTTTCCCCATCAAAGTCATGGGCTCCCCCCAAAGCTAAGAACTCCTGAACTGGAGGATCGTAAGTGGATCTTTCAAATAGCTTCCTTATGTATTCAACTGAATCCTTCTATAGAAAAAATTTTTCATCTTACAAGAGGTTTTCAGAAATATGGCAACTTTATACCACGAGCTCCCCTCTATCCTATTTCATACTATACTAGTTGAGAGTTACATAAATTAATTATAAAATGTCCTCAAAACTGTCATAGTTTAACACTATATGTAAGTATTAAAATTAATGAGAAAACTTCTAAGAGAAGCTAGTATTTTTGTGTTATCTCAATTAGTTTTAGGACTCAGGCAGGGTCATTTAAGACTGTGGTTTTTTTAAAAAAGCAAAGTAACTATGTATTCTGAAAGAAAAGAAATCAACTCAAATATCATGAGAATCTAATTCAACCTAGAAAAGAATCACTGTTAAAAGTCTTGGGTCTTAGAGAATTTTGGAGTTGTTTCTTTTAAGCTATATACCGATATTCACAAACATACAAACTAAGAATAGTTCCAGATAGTTTTATCTGAAAAGAGTATTAAAACATTATTATTGAAAATGTCATGAATCACTGCCATTTGAGTTCCTCTAAATTGCAGTAAATTGTTGAGTGAAATCATGCAAAAGTTCTAACTGAAATGAGTCAGGAGGGAGGAAAGACAGAAAGTAAGAAAAAGAAATGAGGAGGCAGCGTGTTGAAAGACTGACAGACAGGTGGACAAAGATACAGAAGGTATGCTTTAGAATAATAACCAAAATAAGACAACCAAAATTCTGGGCTTGCAGGCCAGATCTTTAAAGATGGAAGCTTCTCTGATGAGTGTACAAAACAGACATATTTCTAGATGTGTTCCTGTTCCTTAAGAATCTTCTTTTTCAAAAATTCTTTGTTCAAAGTTAATTTCCCTCCAATATTACAATTTTCTATTCATAAACATTTTAGTGTCTATTTAGCCAATAGAACACTAGATCCTTTAAGTGAATAGAGAGAGCAGTGGCAGGCACACAAAGGAAGAAATTGGAAAAAAAATCTAATAATAAAACACTGGGGAAAAAGAAGGAAATTTACAACAGCACCAAAGATAACAATAAAAAAAACCCATAGTATTACTGAAACAGTTTTAGTTAAAGACAAAGCTATGTGAATAATCTATTTAGGTTTAAAGTTTTGAATTTTCTCTTTCCTCCAGATTGTCAATGGGCAGACCACATGGCATTTAGATGTGAACTGAGGTACAAATTATACACCAGTATTTTCTTCAGTTCATCAGCTGAGGTAAATATTTTTATTCTTCTATACTTAAAAATGAAACTAATTTTTTAAAAGTGAAAAACACTTTAGCTAAAGTGGTAAAAATTTAGGCTAAGGTGAAACACAAAATATAAAGAAAATGTTTTGATTTGTCATGAGCATCTAAGATAAAGTTTTACCCTAGGTGGTCACCTCAAATATTTGATGACAAATTATATTAAATGAAAATGCTCTCTGATACTATTTTTCTTTTGTATATACTTCATAAACTACAAGAGACTAATGAGTCACCAGCCAGTTTTTGTCAGAAGATTCAAAACATCCTGCATCTCTTCCCAAAAACTTCTTCCTTTGGGAATTGTAGTATTATGCAGTGTCTAGTGCTATTATTATAACTAGGAAATAATATTTTGAAATCCTTCTAAAATGAATGGAAACTTCTAGCACACTTTACATCATTACAAATGATAAGATAGTTTCTTAGATGGAAGGTTCGCAAAACTGTAAATCCACAATGTCAACTCCTACTGGTCATTTGAAAGATCACCGGTTAAATAAATACAAAGTGCCTCATACGTGTAAGCCTACTAAAGAGGGCACTGTAAAAGATAGTGTCAAAATGTGGCCACTTTCTGCTAATGATCTAAAATCTGAGAGGGGTGATAAGAAATAGATACAGATATCAATAACTACAAGATAGGCACCCTCTAATGGATCTCTTCTGCTTCACCTACTCAAGGACATCCTTGTCCTGCAGAATCTACCAACTTCTTCTCCTCTACTAGCTCATTACCAACAACACTCAACCAATACAGCCCATTTCTAAAAATATTCCCCTTTAGCTCACAGCCCTTTTACTATTCTCCTCTAGGAAAACTCCTTGAACAGAGTAGCCTAGGCTTGCAATCTTTAATTTTTCTCTTTTCATTCTCTCTAGAACCCACTTCAATCAGACTTTTGTCCCCATCACAACACCAAAAGTATGATGGTCACCAATGACCTTCACAGGACAATGTCAATGGTCACTTCTTATTCACCTTACTGGTCTTCCCAGTTGCCATTTGACACATGATCACTCCCTCCATCTTGAAATACATTCTTCATTTGGTTTCCAAGCAGCCCCCTCTTTATTGGTTCCTTCTCCATTGCTGACTACTCATCCCATTTTTTTCAGTTCCTCTTCATTTTCTGACACCTACACACTGGACTGGTCCATAGCTAAGTTCTTGGAATACTAATCAACTTTACTTCCTGGGCAGTAGTTCTCAACCCTGCATGTAAATTAGAATCACGTGGGGAACTTCTAAAGGATGCTGATGCCTCGGCCCCACTCCACTCCAAATGAATTAGATCCTCTGGGGTCTATACCCAGAGTGATATTGCACATTCTACTCCTTTTGCCCAGAAATTCTTACTCCAGGTACCCAGGTGCTGGAATTGAGAACCAAAATCCTAGGGGATCTCATCCACTGAACACTCTGTACACTGATGACTCACAAAACATCTCAGGATGCAGAGCTTTCCTCTCACCTCCAAACTCCTCTATCCAACCACTTATTTCACATCACCACTTGGAAAGACAATGGGCATCTCAAGTCCAACATGTTCAAACCAAACCCTGTTCTTCCCATCTCTGTTAATGGTAAATCCATACTTTCAACTGCTCAGGCCAAATAACCTGGAGTCATCCTTAATCCCTGTCTTTCTCTCACAGTGAAATATCATCCTTCAAGAGATCTTACTCTGCCTTCAAAATACATCCGTATACAACAATATCTCACCACTTCCACCACTGCCCCCCTGATCCAACCCCATCATCTCCCATCTGAATTACTGCAAGAGTCACACAGCAGGCCCCCCTTCTTTGGCCACTGGGTACCTGGAGTCTACTCTCAGCACAAAAGGCAAGTGATACTTAAAAATGGTAAGTCAGGTCATGTCAGTCATCTGCTCAAACCCTGTCACTGGCTTCCCACCTCACTCAAATCAAAATCCTTACAGTGGCTCATTAGGTCCCCCATAATCTGCTCCTCACTTTACTGTTTACTTCTTAGAGATATTTGATTTTAGAATAAGACACCTGAAGGTATCCAGGGTCTTTTGTTACCTTCAGGAATAACACAAGCTCTAACGGGATTTTGTTACTACCTTAGAAACCTGAGGGAAAGAATCATAACTTGATGGATTTTCAAAGAAGCCCATGAACCAAATATAATCAGAATCACTCTCTAAGGGACTATCACAGTTAAATTAATTGGAATTTTGATTGTCTTAACCTTTTAAAGCCTTTGTTGGTGATAGTAATTCAGTGAAGAGTAGACCACATTAAAACACAAATTTACTTTCAAAACATTTTAAAATTAAGCTACTGGATTCGTTTCCTTACTCATCTTTCCTACACTTTTCTTCTAACTCTTTAACTGTGTGTTTACTTGTTTATGTTCTATTTCCTGTCTTATTCAGATACTGTGTGTCAAAGCTATGATTAAATTCAATCAAGGGCCTTAGCAATCTAAAGTATAAGAAGCTATCAACTTCCATCAACTTATGGTCCCAAACAGAAGTCAGGAATTTGGAACTCAGAATCATAAATGTCTGCCCTGTCAATGACTTCCATTCAAATGCAATTAATGTTCCTGGAATGAGGTACGAGTGGGGACTTGATAGGCTTTTTAATCATTTCTTCCTACCAATGTATTCCATAGAAGTTACTCAGAAGGCTTCTAAGATTAATCAACCGTACAACCCATAAAGAGTGGAGTTACCTAGGTTAACAATTCAGTAAATGCTTCTCTGGTTACTCAGGTCTCATGCTTTGATAATGGATGTGCATTTACATAATTCAGTATACTGAACTCTAGATCGAAACTCTAAAGAAATGACATGCTGGCATGTCAATAAGGGTATCATTATTACCTTCTTAAATCTTCAACCTTTCCCTCTCTCCTGGATCCTTTCCATCCAAATGTAAACACACACAAACCTTTCCCATCTTAAAACAACCCTCCGTGGACTCTGGCCTTTCTAGAGCTATTGTCATCAGTGTGTTTCATCCACAACCCCCATCATTCCGGCTTCTCCATAAAAATGGCTCTTAATTAGGTCACCTAATGACATCCACCTTGTTAAATACAACAGAATTATTTCAGTTCTCATCCCACTGAGGCTGTCAGCAATAACTGGTGCAATATTGGGTGCAGGCCTCTTCCTCGAGTTAAAACATTTCTTCTCTGGCCTCCATGACACCACCCTCTCCTTCTCTGAAGCTCCAGTGGTATATTTCCAAATGTTCTTGGATTCTATAGCATTATTTGAAATTGAACAGGTCTAAAACTCAGCTCATGGTCAGTCTCAAACTATATTCAGCTATTCTTCATGATTTCCTAATTTCTATTCATTTTCCCAACTAGTTGAACAAGACGATGAATGGCAGTCCTGCTTAGAATGCATATCTGACTGCTGCTTCAGTTCTATTCAGCTTTAGTCCTGGGCCAGGACCCTTAAACTCAATCCTGAAACCCTAAAGAAAACCTTCACTGCCCACACCTGGCACAACTCTTGGGGTTGAAAACAAACTGTAATCTGAGTAATCCGGGACAAGCCTAGCTGCTGCACCTACCTGTTCCTGTTTCACCTAATAAAACATCACCTAAACTTACCATCACCAGATAAAGAAAAAATTAAAACCTGGATATATTAATAGGGTCATTAGATTTATTCAATTCTTCTTTCCACTTAGCCTATTATTCTGAAGCTGGGTTTCTAAATAGTCTCTTCACTCAGCTACCCCACACCCCAATGCTTCCTGGCCAATCTATCTGTATCTCCATTGTTTTATTTCCTCCCCACCCATCTCCTGAGTGAATGCTAAACTAATTTAAATTCTTAGAGCAGTGGTCTAAGCGTGCCTACAAAACCAAAACACCAAAGGTGGAGTCCACATACAGTGGATAGCTGTGTCTATCTCTTCTTTAACATGGCCCACAAAGCTGTCAGTTATTAGAAAAGAAGCACTCCAAGATTTGAGGCATATTTTGAGGTGTTTCTTATTAGAAAAGAAGCACTCCAAGATTTGAGGCATATTTTGAGGTGTTTCTATGTTTCAAATGTCAAATTTATATATATATATTTCAGAACCTTGTAAAATCTTTGCTTTTCATCAAATGCATGGATATGAGAATAATTTACTATATCATAAATTACAAAGTTAACCTATTTTCCTAAACTCAAAAGGAAGTGTACTTAAATACTTACTTTTGGTCCTAAAGTAACACTTAGCACTTATAAATACTTTGATAGATAATTGTTTTAATTTTTTAAGGACAGCTGATTCAATATTTCAAGTAAATAAGAAGCAATGATTTATATGTGCAGAATGACATAGTCAACTTTGATCATGCCTGCTCTCCACACACACATTCAAACACCCTTCTCTTTGTATTACTGTTGTTCCAGTTAGCTTGCTGGCTGAGCAATGAAATTTATTAAAATCCTGTTTTCCAATGGACTGGCAAATATTGCATCGGAAAGCAGAATTCTAAACCTTTCTCCCACACAATTATTCTGACATGGAATGGAAGGCACTGTGCCTGAGAAAACAGAACAAAACAAAACACAACATCATCCAAGCAAATTAAGTATTTTGAGGGATGCAGCAATATATCTTGCCAAAGTTGAAGGAAATTTGTTTCTGGAATCTCAGATTATAATACTATGGTCACATCATGAAGTCCTATTATTATCATTCCACTAAAATACTAGTACTTCTACAAGAGAATTTTTTTATGGGGGAAAAGTGAATAAGATTTTATAATACTATTAAAACTAAGAATGAACCATTCAATTCCAAGTTTACCTTTCTAATTTTTTTTTTTATGGTTTTAGGATTTGGGCACATATAGTTGACTGAAAAACCATACGGAATAATGAGAAAACTTGATGGGGCTGGAAGACAGGAATTCTGAGTTCCAAGTCTGCCCTGCCTCAGCTGAGTTTCTTTTTTGCCTTTCTTTTAGCTCAAATATCTGCTCTCCCTTTTATCTCCCCTTATTATCTCCCTTAAGGCTTTCAGCAATTCCTGAGGTTTCAACCATAATGTCTGTGAAATGTTAAAGAATAAGTATCTATGTTCTCCAATTTATGTTCCTTACCTGAAAAATGTTATGTTTCACCATTTATGGTAAGTCAGGCACTAGGCTGTGTGCTCGAGGCTAAAAGATGAATAGAAGAGAATCTTTGCCTTCAATGAGATTACATTTTAGTGCGGAAGACAGAGAGTGAAAGAAACAAACTCCAGTATCATTTTGTATTTGGAGGATACTATGGGGACCCAAAAGAAGAGCAATTAGCCCAAAACTGGGGCATCAGGAGATGATGCTTGAGTTCTGAAAAAAAATGTGTAGAGGTCAAGAAGGCAAAGTAAGTTATAAGAACATTCCAGGGTGAGGGAAGATAAGCAGCAAAGGCATTCAGCTGTGTCGTTAACCATGTGTGCAGGGAACTTCAAGCATGCAGAGAAGGCACAATTTCAAGTGCAAGGAGTTAAGTCAGGGTTTGCAGATGATGAGGAGAGAAGGGGAAATGGTGAGGTCAAGGAAGGAGGGGGAGGGATCTATCTGAATCACCTAGTGGGCTTTTCAAACTGTCCTGCTCAGTTGTGCTATATATCTCCTTTGAAGGCTGTGTGCCCCACCCAGACTGCCTCCCAGTCATGGCTGTACTCCTCCTACTGGTGACAGGATGCCTGTCCCTATGGTAGTTGCGAAATACGGCTACACTATGAATGCAAGGGAAAATACATGGAAAAGAAGAGGAACAGGAGTCTAAAAACAAGACTGAGAAAAGGTAAGAAGCCAAGAGACTAGTTTAAAGAAAGGGAAGCAGACAGAATGAGTAAAATGGGAGGACTGGGCTTAAGTCCATCCCTATAGGGCCAAAGCTTTCCTAAAGATCTTGTTAGCATCCCCAGCTCAACAAGTCTAAAACCAATTCATCATTTTATCTATGGTAATAGTTCATTACTAAAATACAAAAAGATTATAAAGGCAATCAAAGTACAGATGCTTAACATATAGCAGTATTCTGGGTTTACATAATTGCAACATAGAATTTCTGCATCATGGAGAAAAAAGAAATACGTTTCATGATATAAAATGATGTCCTTCAGAGAAGTTGTAAGTATCTGGCTACATAGTTTCGGAAGAACAGGGCATCCCAGGCTGCCTATGGACTGGTCCTTGCCAGTCTCATCTTTCCTACTTTGACTCCTCAGCAAAAAACTATTTCTGGTTTTCTGAACAAAATACATTATTTCACAAGCCCCCTTCAGCCTTGAATGCCTCTTTCAACTCCCTAAACTTGTGTTATCCTTCAGATCTCCATCCAGGCATTGCCCTGTCCAGAAAGCTGACATTCCTGACCCTTCCTTCCCTGTGTGTTCCTTCATGATGATGATGATAACAGCAGCTACACTTAGAACAGAGCCTGGCCCGGATGAAGTATATGCTAACTCAACTGAATGCAACATCAACTCAACTCCTCTTCACAACCATCCTATGATACAGGTAACTAATTACATCCCCATTTTACAGATAAGACCCTGAGGCACAAAGAGATTAAGTAACCTACCCGAGGATACAACATGGGCCACTGGTAAAGCCAATATTTGAACCCAAGAAGACTGGTTCTAGAGTCTGTGCTCTAATAACCAGGCTATGCTGCCTCTATGATTTAAAATGAGACTGTTCCTAGATATTGCCATGTATGCAATGCTCCTGACACTTTTGTTCAGCATTTATGTTCAATGAGCTGCTGGGATGGGATATGCAATTTCTCTATAAGTACTAAATCTATATTTTAAGATGAAGTATGTTAACTATCAAATATTCCTAAAAAGTATAAAAATCTCTTCCAAAAATATCTTCGTTGAAACTTAATTTTTACAAAAACATATAGCTATAACTGGCACACCTAAGATGTGTTAGGATTCACTATTCCTATAAGAAAAATCATCTCAGAGTCTAATGAAAACCCTTGGTAATTTGAATATTATGATACTAAATTATACTACAATTATTTCAAAGGTCAAGAATCTTAAACATTTAGTCTTAAAACTTTCTACCTGGGTGATGCAATCAGGAGATTGAAGTATGTATGAAAATATTTAATTATATAAAACAAGTAGAAATCTACTAATTTAATAATCTTTAAATAAAATGTACAATATTTTCCCACCTGGGTATTTTTTTCCTCTATTTCATAAAAGGAACTTCTTTAAAGAACATTTTTTTAAATGAATATGAGTACATATTTTAACTTTCCAGTGCTAGTTTCAAGGAAGTGGTTTGGAATAAAACATTGCATCATTTATTAACTTGTGCAAAACTCTATGAAGCTATAGTACTGAACACCACTGTAAATTTTTTAAAAATGGACTCAGACCCAATCCAGCCTCTTCAGAAATTTATGGTCTAGTAGGGAAGGAAAATGGACACAGAACACAGGTGTGAAACCTGTTTTTAAAATTTTAGAAGAATTTAAAGGAGGCCAATGTTTACTAATCAGAAGATCCCTGCCTGACCCACAGCTGCAATGATATCAACATCCCATGTGATGTTAGGATGGCCACTAAATTACCTTTTCCTCAGAGAACTTTAAGGCAAAATACCATAGTGGTTTCGAGCATAGACTATAGAGCCAGAATGATCTGGGTTTGAGTCTCATTTCTATCATGTACTAATTTGACTTTGGTGGGTTCACTTAACCTTTCTGTGCCTCAGTTCTCTCATTTATAATTAAATAATTACATACAGTTCATAGAATTATAGTGCTATTAGGAGGATTAAATGAGTTCATGTGAGTGAAGTAGGTGGAACAGTACCTGGTATACAGAATGGTATACAGAATGAACCTACATAACTAACTCTATGAATCAACATAGCTTAAAAAGAGAATCTGATGAAACACATGTCTATTTGTACTGAGGCCTTAAATAACCCACAGTTAAAGACATATGAAAAGATGTCACCAACCCACTGACCCAATTGTGTGGCTGGGTCCATCCTTACCTCTGTATAAGCAATGGACCCACATCATAGTGTTTTCCAAACTTGGTCAGCAAAGTAGCCCTTAATGAAAGACTGTGAAAGAGTTATACATTTAATTCCACCATCTGAACCAGAAAAATGTCCCTCTGGTTATTGATATTGTTTATGTGCAATAAAAAAAATAACCACAAGCACTATTTATCCAGAAAAAAACACACATTGCCAAACTGGGCAAGGTTAACTGTTTTTAAGGTTTTCAGCGAATATTGTTTTGCTAGCATTTGCTCACTTTGCTATAAGAACAGGCATAGACAATGAAGCCTTAAGAAAAATGTGAAACAAAAAGAAAAACATAAAACTGAGAAAAGTCTAGTAATTAAATCCCCCATTGTTTTTTAAAAAATAATTTCTATCCATTTTTAATAGTATCACAAATCAAGCCTGTTCAAGACCTACTGTTCTGACATATAGGCCTCCTGAAATCCAGATACTATCTCTGTTTATCGAAACTATTTACAATAGCCAAGACATGGAAGCAACCTAAGTGTCCATAGACAGATGAATGGATAAAGAAGATGTGGAATATATACACAATGGAATATTACTCAGCCATAAAAAAGAATGAAATAATGCCACTTGCATCAACATAGTATGATAATCTCTAGGTTCATCTAAGTGAAATAAGCCAAAGACAAATATCATATGTATAGATGACAAATATTATATGATATCGCTTATATGTGGAATCTAAAAAAATGATACAAATGAACAAACTTATGGTTACCACAGGGGAAAGTGGGGGGGAATAAATTAGGAGTTTGCAATTAAAATATAAACAAACACTACTACATATTAAATAGATAAACACAAAGGACCTACTGTATAGCACAGAGAACTATACTCAAGATCTTGTAATAACCTATAATGGAAGAGAATGTAAAAAAATATGTGTGTACATATATATAACTGAATCTCTTTGCTGTGTACCTGAAACTAACACAACATTGTAAATCAACTATATTTCAATAAAAAGAAATATTTTTTTAAAATTTCTGCCATTGCCCTGTTCTATCAGCAGTTATTAGATTTCTACTTGCCCAGAATTCACATATTCTATACAGCAAAACACCTGTTCCGAGAGTGAAGCAGCTTTGCTATAAAGAAAGCACCACAGAATCCTGGAATCGAACCTAACCTTTTAGATTTCTAATCCAAGGCATTTTCTAGAAAAAAGCAGCCCCAGACCCAAGTGCCCCCACTAGTTGGTGGCAGAGCGGAGGTCCTTTTAATTTGCCATCTACCAGTTCTGTGCTTTTTGTTTGTTTAAACTTTCCTTCAAAACTGAAAGTCAGAAGAAACAATAAAATTTGAAGGCACAACCTTAAATAGCAGCAAAAAGCAGGAAGATGTCTATCTTTGAGAAAATACGTAGCAGGACAATGGAATTTTCATCTAAATTCAAGTAATCACAATAAAAGGAACCTACCATCAGGCTAAATTGTATAGTGTAAGAGTGAAGTAAGTGGGTAGGACATTGTACAATATACTTAGACAACTCCATTGGCATTTCCTACTCCTCATACCCCCGATCCAATCTGGAACAGATTTTGTAATAAGAGAAGGATTAGAAGGGACTTCCCTTATCCACACCTTTGAAGTCAGCCCTAAGTATGTGTGGGGAAGAGGAGGATAGTAGAGAAAAAGCAAGGAAGAGGAGAGAGAGAGAGAGGGAGAGTAGAATTATATTTCATTTATATTACTTCATTTATATAACTACTGGTTTTCCTCTTCCTTCATATGTTACTTACAAAGCTGCATTCTTCCATTAGAAATCAATTCAGACATGGTATTAAAAATAAGTGAATAATAACAAATTTTATAAAAATTCCATAAGCTATTTCAAGTTGGATATGCAAATGTTACCATTATTTAAAATCAGTAACTATCAAATGGAAAATTAGAGGTTAGGGGCACAATAAGAAAAGTCAAATGTATAAAACAAGAAGATTTCAATTGCATTCAATTATTTCACCCAATCACTTAGAAGCAAAGATTCTCTATCAAAAATTGCATTGCCTTCCCAACTCCTTGGAGAGCCAGTTTAGTTAACAGCCTACCTATGCTTCAGAGATGACCATGCAGCTTACATGTCAAACTCATTTTAAAGTGTCAATCATGTCGCCTTCAATCTAATTAGTTTGGAAAGTAGTGTCACTGACCTGGAACTATGCAGACCATTTATTATCATATCATTTGATCAGCCTAACACTTTACCTCAGTTGAGTTTGAGACACCTGTAGCCAAAATGTAATATCCTTTTTCCCACTCATTACTGGTAACTCTCAATACAATTTCCTATTTACAACTCAATTTCTCTCTCTATGAATAAGCATGGCCAACTTCACAGAAGCATCCTCCGAATTTCCCTTCTTTAAGATTTCATGATAATTAAAATAGAAAGGTAAGGGGAACAAGAAAAATATTTTATATTTTATCTATATGAATGTATATATATACACACACACAAACACAATACCTGAACCAGAAAAAATACATATATATATTTAAAAAAAAAGATTTGAGTTTTTGATGCCCACGAACTGCTGAAAGGAGGGAAGTGGTAGAGCAGAGGGACATGCACATATGCTGGGGGAAATCTGGGACCTTAACTTTGAGGGAAAGCTATTCTTTTTTTGACCTAACACCACCGCCATTTTTATAAAAGGAATCTGTAGGTTATAAACCCAACATCACCAGATGGGTTTGTGTCATAATAAAGAAAAGCTTTTTCCAGCTTCATAGTATTTAATTAACAAGGTAGTCACTAACTCCTGAGAGGTCAGAGAACACAGCCTAGTGCCCCTAGGGAAGGAGCTAAAGGCCAGACCACAGTGAGCTTGGAATGAGGCAGGGTTGGGGGAGGGGAGCTGTCCAGGGCAGCACTGGTAGCTGGAAGATACTGGTGCATCAAGCAACAGAGATCACCTAGCCCACTCCCTGGCAAAAGCATGAAAATTACCAAATCTTTGCTTTAGTTTTGCATATTTAAAAACTGATTCGCAAGACAAAAATACAAGCGGGTATCTCCGAACCACAGCATAACATATTGAATCAGGGATGAAAAAAAATACATACATTCATATGCCACCAAAACGTTGTATTTGTATTTTTAAAGGTGGTATTAAAAAAAGAAGTATAGCAGTCATATTTAAAGTAATGACTATTCACTCTAGATGACAATCTAAAAGCAGGATGTCAGCTGCCAACGCTTCCGTTCCCGGCCTGTGCTTTCCTTTGGGGAAGCTGCATTTTACCAAAATTCCTGCTTGGAGGATAAGCAAGATTCTTCATTTATGTTTGCTTGATCAAATAATTCTTCGTGAATATGATTTTACATCTGGTCAAGTAAAATATGCATATATTTCACACTTACCTTCAGGTGAAGAGCCTGTCTTTTGAGAAAAGACAGCATTTACTTTACTCTTCTTACTGATGTCACTGTTTACAGACAAGCTGGATTGAATTTTTCTATGCATTTTTTGAGAAACAGGTGCTGAAAGTCTTCGATTCTCTGCAGATACATGTTTGGCCCCGTGGTGGATTCCATTTCCATTGCTCAGACTTGGGTGGCCGTTCTTTATCTTGCTTATTTCCTCCTCACTTTCCTGTGCTGCAGTTTGAAGCTGAGGCAAGCGCTGAGGTTGGGCTAAGTGAAAAAAACAGGCAAAGTTTATCCAGTTAAAAAAATGAATATTTGAAAATAATCAAAATAGACTCAGTAACAGACTTTCTTGGATTTTACCCATGATCCTAAAAGTGAAGAGGGGGGAAAAAAAAGGAAACCATGAATAAACATGAACATAGAGAAAGCATAATTACTAAAAGGGAAAATGGAAAGGAGGTCATCGGGGTGGCTTTCCACAAGGGATATAAAAAGAGGAGAAAAAAAGGTATTTTTTTTTCTTAAAAAAATTTAAGTTGCGGGCCTCCCTGGTGGCTCAGTGGTTGAGAGTCCGCCTGCCGATGCAGGGGATACGGGTTCGTGCCCCGGTCTGGGAGGATCCCATATGCCGCGGAGCGGCTGGGCCTGTGAGCCATGGCCGCTGGGCCTGCGTGTCCGGAGCCTGTGCTCCGCAACGGGAGAGGCCACAACAGTGAGAGGCCCGCATACCGCAAAAAGAAAAAAAAAAAAAAAAAAAAATTTAAGTTGCAAATCTGAAAACCGTTAATTCAAAACTCATTCAACAGCTAATGTGGATTGTTTTCTAAGTCCCAGGTCCTTTTTTAGGTGCCATAGACAAGCAGTATTATAGCAATATCCCTGAAAATGATAAACTGCTCAATTACCTTTTGAGATAAGAGGCAAGGAACAATGAGGTCAGGTATCAAAGCTGGATAAGAGAACGTGATAGTTGTTTTTCTTTTTAATTCCACTTTAAATTCTGAAGAAGAAAACCTTTTCCATATTCTTTAATTTGATTTTAAAATAAACCATTTATGGAAAGATAGGAATAGAAAAGAACTTCCTTAATCTGGCAAAACGCATCTATCAAAATTAAAAGTCAACACTGGAGAAGTGCTCCTGTTTGGTCAGGACCAAGAAAAGAATGCCCACCTTCACCCTCTTATGCAACATTACACTGGCAAAAACAATAAACACCAAAAAGAAAAAAAACAGGGGTGAGTCCTGGAAAGGAAGAAACAAAATTTCTGAGATGGGTACATAATTGAATATTCCAGGGGAAATCTAAGAGACTATACATTCTGAAAAACTAAGAATTTAGCAAGACTTATACACGATGAACCATATTCAAATCAACCAAATTCTACAAGCCAACAGTAAGCAACTAGCAAATATGCAAGAAAAATTGAACTCTTCATAGAAACAAAAAAAGAAAAACAAGCCAACAAACAAAAAACCCTATAAGTATCTAGGAATTAAGCTAGAAAAAAGGCGGCAGAGATTTTGTGGCAAAAATTACAAATCATTACTGAAAGACATAAAAGAAAACCCTAATAAATTGAGAGAGTATAAATATGTTAATTCTGATAATATGTTAATTCTCCCCAATTTATTTAATGTAATTCCCATAAAATTTCCAAAAGGCTTATTTGTGGAACTTGATGAGCTGATCCCAAAATTTATAAGTAAGAGTACAGAATCACTAAGGAAATTTTAAGGAAGAAAAAGACAAATGTGGGACTTGACTTACCAGATATAAAGTCTTATTTTAAAACTACAGTAACTAAGACAGTATGGTGGTGGCCCAGGCATAGACATAAACCAATGGAACAGCAGAGAAAGTCCCCAAAATGTATATGTATGCACATGCAAATGCATGTATCTCTCATACAAAGAAATATCAGATGTATTAAATGTCTATATATGAAGAGCTTAAAAGAAAATTATAAAAGAACATTTTATTAGCATAACACTAAAAAGGGCAAACTACTTTGATCCTTTGGACAACAAATCACAAAACAAGCGGGTGACTAGTGATCATCTGTCTGCCCAGCAGTTCTGAATACCCTCATAGCTTTTGATAACATCCTCTTTCTCTTCCCTACATTCCTCTTGAATTAGAGGGCACATAATTGACTTACATTCTACCAAGGAGAAGTATGCAGAAGTGCAGAAGGTTCAGAAGTACCAATGCAAGATGGCAGCCACACCTGGGTCGTGGAGCCTCTCGCACAGACAGCAAAGAAGGCATTTGTTGGTCTTGGCAGTGGGTGAAGTGTCTTGTCCACTTCCTAGCAGACCAGTGGGCCTAGGGTGCAGCATTAGTGGGGTTTTCATTAGGGAAGCCCCATTGAATGGATGGGCATGATCCTTGGCTGTGTAACTCTTGGGAGAATCTATTGCTACTAATACATTTATTTTCTATAAATTAGCTAAAATGGATTCTGGTTTTTGCAGCTAAGAGCCCTGATCTCAACCCAAAATGTTATCTGTTTACATTGGTTAAGTAATGAGGTTCTTAAAATAAACATTTACCTTGCTTGTGTAGCTCCTAAGCAGAGTTACCAATCATAGCATTTCATCAAAACAACAGCAACAACAAAAACCATTTGGTGTGAAATTTTACTATTATATAATTTCCTGAAATTTTAAAATCTGAAGCTGCTGTATTAGTCTTTTCTGTTTATGATTATGAATAGTTAGGAAATGTAAATTAAATCTGAATAGTAAGAGGTCTTTGACTTAGAAAAAGTATTGCATGCAAAACTGTAACAGTTATACATGGCACTGATAAGTCTAAAATGGACTAATTACCTGTCATCTGGGGACTACCTAAGACTTGGTATATATTTTTGACAAACAAGACAGCTTGCATTTGAGTGACTCTTTAGCACACATTGTTTACTTCCATTCTTGTTCACATATCCTATGTCTCTTAAGGAAAAACATCTTAACATTCCAGAATATTTTACTCATGAATGTGCATATTCTAAGAAAAAAAGTTTGTTTTTTTCCTGCTTAATGAAAGCATCCTTTCATACCAAGTCTATTAACAATAATACCCAATTTATAAAACTAATATATGAACTCCTCTTAGAGTTATTCAGTTTTTTAGTGATAAGGAGAATAGTTTTCTAAACATTTATTATTTGGGAATAACACAAAGTAACAGCTATAAAATTTATCAAAATGTTCTGTTTTTCTCCTAACTTCTGGTGAAAAGAAAAAAAGAAGGCTACTTCTCTGTTTACTAGCTATATATGCCCTTCTCAAAACTGAAATCAACAATCAAGGCTTGTGCCGGAGATCTATTTCTTATGGGTGTGCAATCATTTGATCCAGAGATTAATTTGCTGCTCCTGTAACTTCTTGTATCAACTAGAATGACATCCTAATGACTGCTATTGAACATAAAGCTAGTTATGCATATGTATTTAACGGGATGCCAAAGAAGACAGTTAAACCTAATTTGGTGTTCTTTTCAGAGCTCCTTCCAATAATCGCACCAAATGAATGGAATGTTTTGGGCCACTTCTTCTCTGCAAAGAATAATTCAAGCAATCTGAGAGCTGGGTTAAGTTGAAATGTTACTGACCAATGCTGGGGAGACTTATCAATCAAAAAGGCCCTGTCATATTCCATAATCCAAGGTCAATTTAAAATTATTATGTAATAAACATTCTCCATAAGTAAAAATAAAGGTGGCAAAAGACATCAGGTCTTGTCACCAAATTCTAAAACCGACAGGTCTGACCTTTTCCTACTATCAAAATTGACTTTTTGCAAATTACTGGGTATGGCCGGAGTGATATTCAAACATATCCTTAATGATTTATCTACATTTCAATCTTCAAAATGATATCTATTTCTGTTGGCAGATAAATGATAGTACATTCATTTTTGTTTCACTGCCACCTAATTATTTTTAGTGTAGTTTGTATTATGGGTCAAGTAACCAAGTATTATCTCTTCACTCCAGTTTCTTAACATTATGATTTTGTCAGATGCATGCAATATATGAGTCAAATCAAAACTGGATAAACCCTAGATATATGAATTATCTTAAAAGACATTTAACTTCACTGATAATTTTTCATAGATGTGAATTAAATCTTACAGTAAAAGTACAACTAAAACCAAATCAGGAATGTGATTTTATTCTTGAATAAAGAACAGAAACATCTGACTGATTAAACCATAACTACTTGGCTTTAAACAGATTTCTTTTCCTTATTGTGTAAAAGTTGTGTATGGCTTAAAAAAAAAAGCACACTAATATGGGAACGACACAATGCTTCTTAAAACACAAGTGATGCCTAGGGACCCTCACTCTCCTTTTAATGATCCACTGCTCTCATTCAGCTGTCTTTCTTTTTTCAAATCTTTACATATGTGACAGCTCTCAAAAGTAGACCATAGACCATCTGGCATTTTCAGAGGTGTAACTTGTGCAAATTCAGCTCTATTGGGAGTGCACTGCTATCTTCTGCCTGCGTTATAAAGGGACAATAGAATGTAGAACTTATGAGTTGTTTGGAATTATTCATTTTTTTGCCTGTATATTCAAGAAATTTTACAAACTCTGCATTTTGTACTACATAATCACATGCGTTAAAGGTACAAAGAAACTTTTTGACACCTCTTTTCTACAGAAGGCTGGCATTTTGTTTGATATGTGAACATTCAGCATCTGTTATATCATTCTAAACAGGATGGGTGCTTCTACAAAAGACCCCATTTTAAACTTACTCTATATGAGCAAAAAAATGTATTCTTGATATTCACTAACAAATGCAATACACATCAAAATTTCAAATACCAGTTATATGAACATTCAGCATCTCCAAACCTGGATAGCATTGGTCACCCGCTTACCATATGTGTAAAGAATTTTTTTATTTAAATCATTGTTCACACAATGCACCATGATTGTAATTTTAATATCCATGATGAATAGTTACAAATGTCTTAAGAAATACTGTGCTTTCTAGGTTCAAATGTTTTCAATCAGGAAGGAAACCAATAGAATTAGATCTAGTGATTTTCAATAATAATAAATATGGGAGTAATGAGTCAATAGCATGAACTTCTTTTGATAAAATTTTTTTTAAAAAAACTGGGTGATATTGGAGCTATTAATAACTATACTTGAAACTGCAGCTGCTGGAGTAGCAATATAAAGCAACATTCTGCTATAGTGTATAATCTATTAGAATGTGCAAATCATCTTCAGTCGCTGGTCTCTTTACACAAGTCAGATTTAATAAAATTACAAAAGAATTCTCATGCCATTTAGTCAGTTTAAATGGTTGTTGTACACATACAAAAAAAAGTCTAAATTAAATGCTTAGGATTTAAAATTGTCAGTAACAAAATGAACAAAATAGAATATGGAGAACAGAATATGGACAGGGGAAATTGACTTGGTGTAAACCGAATTTACTCTTCCTAGGGATAGTTAAAAAGCTTTTATTGGGTACAAAGTACTATGCTACTCCACGGTCACTATGAGACAGACAGACAGACAGACAGACACACACACACACACACACGTAGACTTTATTTATACATATCTATAACAAAATAGTGTTTTAATATATATACATAAAATATGTATCTACATACAATAATAGCTTTAAAAGTTTCTTACTTCAATATGCACTAATATGAAAAAACTATACTACTTTATTGTTATCATGTAAATTTAGGCTAAAATCAACTAAAATAAATGTGCTATTAGACAACCAGGTATCAGCTTGATGCAAGCCTTTCTCAGTGTGCAGACCCTGCGTGGACCCAGCATCCTAACACACACTCTGGAAGCTCCTGGCATTTTCTATTTCTGTGTCCTTAGTTCCCCTCCAAGGGCCTTATGATTTTCCATCTTCATTTTATTTAATGTGTGTACTAACATATTGAGATATATTTTGGAACTGTAATTTTTTTAGAACCTTGATCATTTGAGAATCCCAATTAAATTCTGACTACATGACTGAGGGCTCACAGGATGGAGGGGATTGTCTTATGATGCTATCACAGTGGTTAGCATTTTTAACAGTAATTCCTTTTTAAGTATTGCAAAATAAATCACCAGAAGTCAGGGCTTAGATGTACTTCTTCCCAAAACAACAGAATACAACTTTTAGAAGTTTGGAGAATTGAGCACTTTTCTCCATTTCATAAAGAACATTTAGGAAGTACTTAAACATCTTTAAGTAGAGCCTGGAAGAGGGTGATTGCTAGCTGTTCACCAGATCCATCCTCCCCATTGTCCTGGGCATGGGGCTAACCCATTTCCCAGCCTCCCTTGCAGTTCAGTTCAGCCACGTGTCCATGTTCGCTCTGAAGGACTAAGAAATTATTCTTGCCACTTCTAGGCTGGGGCCTTAAGACTTGGTTGTGTCCTCCCTATACTATTTTTCTTGGGCACTTGGGCAACCCAGCTTTGACCACAGCTGAGGGAAATATCTTAAGGGATGTTGGAGAAACCGAACAGAAGGAATCTGCATGGCAGCAGGGAAGAGAGCCTCTCAGTGACCTGGAACGCTCATCTCATACTGTTACATAAGAAATAAACCTTGAGGTGAGCGCTGTGCTCTGGGCGCCACAATCCTGAGGACACGGCCTCTCTGACACCTCCGGCCCCGGGGAATTGGCGGCATCTGCAGTGGGAGCGGCCATAGCCACCTCAGCTCCTCACTCGGGTCCTTCCCATCGCCTACACTGAGAGCCTGTCCCGGCCACGGGGACACCTCTTTTGTCCTCCCTTCCAGGTTCACAGGACCGACAGACGGCCGTGGCAACCGAGGGCTGGACTTCAAGCAGCAGCAAGCTGGCTTGCTCTATGCCAACCTGCTTCTCCACCTGTCTCTCAACAAAACCTTCTCCTACACCTGTAATTTGAAAAAGAGACCTTCAAGATGGCAGAGGAGTAAGATGTGGAGATCACTTTCCTCCCCACAAATACATCACAAATACATCTACATGTGGAACAACTCCTACAGAACACCTACTGAACGCTGGCAGAAGACCTCAGACTTCCCAAAAGGGATATCTTTTTTCCTTTTTCTCTTTTTTTTTTTTTTTTTTGTGGTATGTGGGCCTCTCACTGTTGTGGCCTCTCCCGCTGCGGAGCACAGTCTCCGGACACACAGGCCCAGCGGCCATGGCTCACGGGCCCAGCCGCTCCGCAGCATGTGGGATACTCCCAGACCGGGGCACGAACCCACCTCCCCTGCATCGGCAGGCGGACTCTCAACCACTGCGCCACCAGGGAAGCCCCCTTTTTCTCTTTTTGTAGTGTGTATGTGTATGCTTCTTTGTGTGATTTTGTCTGTATAGCTTTGCTTTTACCATTTGTCTTGGGTTCTGTCTGTCTGTTTTTTTGTTTGTTTGTTTGTTCTCTTTTTTGTATAGTTTTTAGCACTTGTTATCATTGGTGGATTTGTTTTTTGGTTTGGTTGCTTTCTTCTTTCTTTGTTTCTTTTTAATTTATTACTTTTTAATAACTTTATTTTATTTTTCTTTCTTTTTTTCTCTCTTTTCTTCTGCGCTGTGTGGCTGGCAGGGTCTTGGTGCTCTGGCCGGGTGTCAGGCCTGTGCCTCTGAGGTGGGAGAGCCGAGTTTAGGACACTGGTCCACCAGAGACCTCCTAGCTCCATGTAATATCAAATGGTGAAAGCTCTCCCAGAGATCTCCACCTCAATGCTAAGACCCAGCTACACTCAACAATGAGCAAGCTACAGTGCTGGACATCCTATGCCAAACAACTAGCAAGACAGGAACACAGCCCCACCCATTAGCAGAGAGGCTGCCTAAAATGATAATAAGGTCACAGACACCAAAAACATACCTCCGGAAGTGGTCCTGCCCATGAGAAAGACATGATCCAGACTCATCCACCAGAACACAGGCACCAGTCCCCTCCATCAGGAAGGCAACAGAACCCACTGAACCAACCTTAGCCACTGCAGGCAGACACCAAAAACAACAGGAACTACGAACCTGTAGCCTTTGAAAAGGAGACCCCAAACAAAGTAAGTTAAGCAAAATGAGAAGACAGAGAAACACACAGCAGATGAAGGAGCAAGGTAAAAACCCACCAGACCTAACAAATGAGGAGGAAATAGGCAGTCTACTTGAAACAGAATTCAGAGTAATGATAGTAAAGATGATCCAAAATCTTGGAAATAGAATGGAGAAAATACAAGAAACGTTTAACAAGGACCTAGAAGAAAAGAGCAAACAAACGATGAAAAACATAATGAATGAAATTAAAAATTCTCTACAAGGAATCAATAGCAGAATAACTGAGGCAGAAAAATGGATAAGTGACCCAGAAGATAAAAGAGTGGAAGTAACTATAGCAGAGCAGAATAAAGAAAAGAAAATGAAAAGAATTGAGGAGAGTCTCAGAGACCTCTAGGACAACACTGAACACACCAACATTCCAATTATAGGGGCTCAAGAAGAAGAAGAGAAAGAGACTGAGAAAATATTTGAAGAGATTATAGTTGAAAACTTCCCTAATATGGGAAAGGAAATAGTAAATCAAGTCCAGGAAGCACAGAGAGTCCCATACAGGAGAAATCCAAGGAGAACACGCCAAGACACATATTAATCAAATTATCAAAAGATAAATACAAATAAAACATATTAAAAGCAGCAAGGGAAAAACAACAAATAACATGCAAGGGAATCCCCAGAAGGTTAACAGCTGATCTTTTAGCAGAAACTGCAAGCCAGAAGGGATTAGCAGGACATATTTAAAGTGATGAAAGGGAAAAATCTACAACCAAGATTAGTCTACCCAGCAAGGATCTGATTCAGGTTCAATGGAGAAATTAAAAACTTTACAGACAAGCAAAAGCTAAGAGAATTCAGCACCACAAAACCAGCTTTACAACAAATGCTAAAGGAACTTCTCTAGGCAGGAAACACAAGAGAAGGAAAAGACCTACAATAACAAACCCAAAACAATTAAGAAAATGGTAATAGGAACATACATATCGATAATTACCTTAAATATAAATGGATTGAATGATCCAAACAAAAGACACAGACTGGCTGAATGGATACAAAAACAAGACCCATATGTATGCTGTCTACAAAAGACACATTTCAGACCTAGGGACACATACAGACTGAAAGTGAGGGGATAGAAAAAGATATTCCATGCAAATGGAAATCAAAAAAAGCTGGAGTAGGAATTCTCATATCAGACAAAACAGACTTTAAAATAAAAACTATTACAAGAGATAAAGAAGGACACTACATAATGATCAACGGATCAATCCAAGAAGAAGATATAACAATTGTAAATATTTATGCACCCAACATAAACATAGGAGCACCTCAATACATAAGGCAAATGCTAACAGCCATAAAAGGAGAAACTGACAGTAACACAATCATAGTAGGGAACTTTAACACCCCACTTTCACCAATGGAAAGATCATCCAAAATGAAAATAAATAAGGAAACACAAGCTTTAAATGATACATTAAACAAGATGGACTTAATTGATACTTATAGGACATTCCATCCAAAAACAACAGAATACACTTTCTTATCAAGTGTTCATGGAACATTCTCCAGGATAGATCATATCTTGGATCACAAATCAAGCCTTGGTAAATTTAAGAAAATTGAAATAGTAGAAAGTATCTTTTCCAACCACAATGCTATGAGACTAGATATTAATTACCGGAAAAAGTCTGCAAAAAACTACAAACACATGGAGGCTAAACAATACACTACTAAATAACCAAGAGATCACTGAAGAAATCAAAGAGGAAATCAAAAAATACCTAGAAACAAATGACAATGAAAACACAATGACGCAAAACCTATGGGATGCAGCAAAAGCAGTTCTAAGAGGGACGTTTATATCAATACAAGCCTACCTCAAGAAACAAAAAACATCTCAAATAAACAACCTAACCTTACACATAAAGCAATTAGAGAAAGAAGAACAAAAAACCCAAAGTTAGCAGAAGGAAAGAAATAATAAAGATCAGATCAGAAACAAATGAAAAGGAAATAAAGGAAACAATAGCAAAGATCAATAAAACTAAAAGCTGGTTCTTTGAGAAGATAAACAAAATTGATAAACCATTAGCCACACTCATCAAGAAAAAAAGGGAAAACACTAAAATCAACAGAATTAGAAATGAAAAAGGGGAAGTAACAACTGACACTGCAGAAATACAAAGGATCATGAGAGATTACTACAAGCAACTATATGCCAATAAAATGGACAACCTGGAACAAATGGACAAATTCTTAGAAAAGCACAACATTTCAAGACTGAAACAGGAAGAAATAGAAAAAATGAACAGACCAATCATAAGCACTGAAATTGAAACTGTGATTAAAAATCTTCCAACAAACGAAAGCCCAGGACCAGATAGATTCACAGGCGAATTCTATAAAATATTTAGAGAAGAGCAAACACCTATCCTTCTCAGACTCTTCCAAAATACAGCAGCAGGAGGAACACTCCCAAACTCATTCCAAGAGGCCACCATCACCCTGATACCAAAACCAGACAAAGATGTCACAAAGAAAGAAAACTACAGGTCAATATCACTGATGAACATAGATGCAAAAATCCTCAACAAAATACTAGCAAACAGATTCCAACAGCACATTAAAAGGATCATACACCATGAGCAAGTGGGGTTTATCCCAGGAATGCAAGGATTCTTCAATATACGCAAATCAATCAACATGATACAGCATATTACAAACTGAAGGAGAAAAACCATATGATCATCTCGATAGATGCAGAAAAAGCTTTTGACGAAATTCAACACCTATATATGATAAAAACCCTCCAGAAAGTAGGCATGGAGGGAACTTACCTCAACATAATAAAGGCCATATATGACAAACCCACAGCCAACATCATTCTCAATGGGGAAAAACTGAAACCATTTCCTCTAAGATCAGGAACAAGACAAGGTTGTCCACTCTCAGCACTATTACTCAACATAGTTTTGGAAATTTTAGCCACAGCAATCAGAGTAGAAAAAGAAATAAAAGGAATCCAAAGCAGAAAAGAAGAAGTAAAGCTGTCACTGTTTGCAGATGACATGATACTATACATAAAGAATCCTAAAGATGCTACCAGAAAACCACTAGAACTAATCAATGAATTTGGTAAAGCAGCAGGATACAAAATTAATGCACAGAAATCTCTAGCATTCCTATACACTAATGATGAAAAATCTGAAAGAGAAATTAAGGAAACACTCCCATTTACCACTGCAACAAAAAGAATAAAATACCTAGGATTAAACCTATCTAAGGAGACAAAAGACCTGTATGCAGATAAGTATAAGACACTGATGAAAGAAATTAAAAAGGATACCAACAGATGGAGAGATATACCATGTTCTTGGATTGGAAGAATCAACATTGTGAAAATGACTCTACCACCCAAAGCATTCTACAGATTCAATGTAATCCCTATCAAACTACCACTGGCATTTTTCACAGAACTAGAACAAAAAATTGCATAATTTGTATGGAAACACAAAAGACCCCGAATAGCCAAAGCAATCTTGAGAAAGAAAAACGGAGCTGGAGGAAACAGGCTCCTGGACTTCACACTATAATACAAAGCTACAGTAATCAATACAGTATGGTACATGCACAAAAACAGAAATATGACCCAGCAATCCCACTACTGGACGTATACCCTGAGAAAACCATAATTCAAAAAGCGTCATCTACCAAAATTTTCATTGCAGCACTATTTACAATAGCCAGGAGATGGAAGCAACCTAGTGTCCATCATGAGATGAATGGATAAAGAAGATGTGGCACATATATACAATGGAATATTACTCAGCCATAAAATGAAATGAAATTAAGTTATTTGTAGTGAGGTGGATGGACCTAGAGTCTGTCATACAGAGTGAAGTAAGTCAGAAAGAGAAAGACAAATACCGTATGCTAACACATATTTATGAAATCTAAGAAAAAAAAATGTCATGGAGAACCTAGGGGTAAGATGGGAATAAAGACACAGACCTACTAGAGAATGGACTTGAGGATATGGGGAGGGGGAAGGGTAAGCTGTGACAAAGCGAGAGAGTGGCATGGACATATATACACTACCAAACGTAAAATAGATAGCTAGTGGGAAGCAGCCGCATAGCACAGGGAGATCAGCTCAGTGCTTTGTGACCACCTAGAGGGGTGGTATAGGGAGGGAGACGCAAGAGGGAAGAGATATGGGAACATATGTATATGTATAACTGATTCACTTTGTTATAAAGCAGAAACTAACACACCATTGTAAAGCAATTATACTCCAATAAAGATGTTAAAAAAAAGAAAAAAAAAAAGAAATATAGTTCAATGGAACAGAATAGAAAGCCCAGAGATAAACCCACACACACATGGTCGCCTTATTTTTGATAAAGGAGGCAAGAATATAAAATGGAGAAAAGACAACCTCTTCAGTAAGTGGTGTCGGGAAAACTGGACAGCTACTTGTAAAAGGATGAAATTAGAACACTCCCTAACACCATACACAAAAATAAACTCAAAATGGATTAAAGACCTAAATGCAAGGTCAGACACTATAAAACTCTTTGAGGAACACATAGGCAGAACACTCTATGACATACATCACAGCAAGATCCTTTTGTACCCACCTCCTAGAGAAATGGAAATAAAAACAAAAATAAACAAATGGGACCTAATGAAACTTAAAAGCTTTTGCACAGCAAAGGAAAACATAAACAGGACGGAAAGACAACCCTCAGAATGGGAGAAAGTATTTGCAAATGAAGCAACTGACAAAGAATTAATCTCCAAAATTTACAAGCAGCTCATGCAGGTCAATATCAAAAAAACAAACAACCCAATCCAAAAATGGGCAGAAGGCCTAAATAGACATTTCTCCAAAGAAGATATACAGATTGCCAACAAACACATGAAAAGATGCTCAACATCACTAATCACTCAACTACAGTGAGGTATCACCTGACACCAGTCAGAATGGCTATCATCAAAAAATCCACCAACAATAAATGCTGGAGAGAGTGTGGAGAAAAGGGCACCCGCTTGCACTGTTGGTGGGAATGTAAATTGATACAGTCACTATGGAGAAGATTATGGAGGTTCCTTAAAAAACTAAAAGTACAACTACCATACGACACAGAAATCCCACTACTGGGCATATACCCTGAGAAAACCATAATTCAAAAAGTCATGTACCACAATGTTCATTGCAGCTCTATTTACAATAGCCAGGACATGGAAGCAACCTAAGTGTCCATCGACAGATGAATGGATAAAGAAAATGTGGCACATACATACAATGGAATATTACACCATAAGCAGAATGGAAATTTAGTTATTTGTAGTGAGGCGGATGCACCTAGAGTCTGTCATGCAGAGTGAAGTAAGTCAGAAAGAGAAAAACAAATAATGTATGCTAACACATACATATGGAATATAAAAAAGAACAAAAATGGTTCTGAAGAACCTGGTGCAGGACAGGAATAAAGACACAGACGTAGAGAATGGACCTGAGGACACGGGGAGTGGGAAGGGTAAGCTGGGACAAAGTGAGAGAGTGGCATGGACATATATAAACTACCAAATGTAAAATAGATAGCTAGTGGGAAGTAGCCACGTAGCACAGGGAGATCAGCTGGTGCTTTGTGACCACCTAGAGGGGTGGGATAGGGAGGGCGGGAGGGAGACGCAAGAGGGAGGGTATATGGAGATATATGTATACATATAGCTGATTCACTTTGTTATAAAGCAGAAACTAACACACCATTGTAAAGCAATTATACTCCGATAAAGATGTTAAAAAAAAAGAAATAAACTTTGAGTTAGCCATGGAATTGATGCTGGGATTTATTTTAAAACATTCATATCTTCTATCAAAGCCTATGAACAACTATGTATATAGTATATCAACATATAATATAGGTAAATTGCCCCTAGCCCAAATGGCCCAAAAGACACCACACTTCCCTAGCAAGAAAGAAACAAAACAATATATTAGTAGCAGTGGAAAGACCACTGCCAAATCCACAGCCTCTGGTGGATCTTAGAAAGCAGCAGCTCAGGTTTATAACACAGGATCCGACTATCACTGAGGGATAATCATGCATCACGCAGTTCTGTAGGAAAACTACCCCAGCCTTCAGCTGCCATTCAAGGACAGTGATACAACTCTGTCAAATTTCTTCCTTTACGGTGGCTGGAAGGAAAGCCAGCAGGCTGACCATCCACCACAGTTTGCTCAGGAATGAGGGAGGTGCTGAGAAGTAGAACAGTGGTTTTAAAAACAGGACAGTCCCAGGCAAGCTAGGACCTGTCGGTCTCCTTTATATCAGGAGCAATTGGTACACAAGTGTCTTCTTCAACAAGATACTGCCAACAACAGATGGTGGGATGCGTGCAGTCTTTGACAAACAAGACCCGCTAGGGTTTGAATTCTGGAGTCAGTATTTCCTGGTTCTGTGAGCTTGAGAAAGGTATTGCATCTCCCTGGGCAGTAGGACCTTCACTGGCAAAATGATACATCTTCATGGGCCTGGGGAGGTTTATCTTCCCAGTTCTACCCCATTGATTTCTCCCTCTTCACTTTCCCCTACTTAATCCACTCCCCCATCATTTCATTCTGATTTATTACTTGCCTTTTATTTTTTATTCTCTGTTGCCAGGTGCTCTTTTGCGCCCCTATAAATCAACCCCAAACCTTCTTGTAAATAAACAGGCTTCAAATAAATATACAAACAGAAGTATAAATGCAACAATAAAGATCACTAAAGAAAGTGAGCTACATTTTCTTTTAATATTTGCATGTATTACTGAAAAGTCCCCAGACAGTACATCGATGAATAACACAAATTTTATTATATCCCCTCCAAGTGGAGCTTTTCTCTCATGCTTCTTTTTATCCTCAAATGGATGACAAATTTGGCCTTACTTTACACCAGCTATTGAATATCAGTTTCTAGTTAACTTATCTGGATAATAGGAGCTCACCACCCATATACTCGAAAATAGAATATTTACAGTTTAAGTTAGCAGCTTTCATTATGGATTGCTGTCTACAAGAAGCCCAGAGATAAACCCACGCACATATGATCACCTTATCTTTGATAAAGAAGGCAAGAATATACAGTGGAGAAAAGACAGCTTCTTCAATAAGTGGAGCTGGGAAAACTGGACAGGTACATGTAAAAGTATGAGATTAGATCACTCCCTAACACCATACACAAAAATAAACTCAAAATGGATTAAAGACCTAAATGTAAGGCCAGACACTCTCAAACTCTTAGAGGAAAACATAGGCAGAACACTCTATGACATAAATCACAGCAAGATCCTTTTGTACCCACCTCCTAGAGAAATGGAAATAAAAACAAAAATAAACAAATGGGATCTAATGAAACTTCAAAGCTTTTACACAGCAAAGGAAACCATAAACAAGACCAAAAGACAACCCTCAGAATGGCAGAAAGTATTTGCACATGAAGCAACTGACAGAGGATTAATCTCCAAAATTTACAAGCAGCTCATGCAGCTCAATAACAAAAAAACAAACAACCCAATCCAAAAATGGGCAGAAGACCTAAATAGACATTTCTCCAAAGAAGATATACAGACTGCCAACAAACATATGAAAGAATGCTCAACATCATTAATCATTAGAGAAATGCAAATCAAAACTACAATGAGACATCATCTCACACCAGTCAGAATGGCCATCATCAAAAAATCTAGAAACAATAAATGCTGGAGAGGGTGTGGAGAAAAGGGAACACTCTTGCACTGCTGGTGGGAATGTGAATTGGTACAGCCACTATGGAGAACAGTATGGAGGTTCCTTAAAAAACTACAAATAGAACTACCATATGACTCAGCAATCCCACTACTGGGCATATACCCTGAGAAAACCATAATTCAAAAAGAGTCACGTACCACAATGTTCATTGCAGCTCTATTTACAATAGCCAGGACATGGAAACAACCTAAGTGTCCATCATCAGGTGAATGGATAAGGAAGATGTGGCACATATATACAATGGAATATTACTCAGCCTTAAAAAGAAACGAAATTGAGCTATTTGTAATGAGGTGGATGGACCTAGAGTCTGTCATACAGAGTGAAGTAAGTCGGAAAGAGAAAGGCAAATACCGTATGCTAACACATATATATGGAATTTAAGAAAAAAAAATGTCATGAAGAACCTAGGGGTGGGGCTTCCCTGGTGGCGCAGTGGTTGAGAGTCCGCCTGCCGATGCAGGGGACATGGGTTCGTGCCCCAGTCTGGGAGGATCCCACATGCCGCGGAGCAGCTGGGCCCGTGAGCCATGGCCACTGAGCCTGCACGTCCAGAGCCTGTGCTCCATAACGGGAGAGGCCACGGCAGTAAGAGGCCCGCAAACCACAAAAAAAAAAAAAAAAAACAAAACCTAGGGGTAAGACAGGAATAAAGACACAAACCTACTAGAGAATGGACTTGAGGATATGGGGAGGGGGAAGGGTAAGATGTGACAAAGTGAGACAGTGGCATGGACATATATACACTACCAAACGTAAGGTAGATAGCTAGTGGGAAGCAGCCGCATAGCACAGGGAGATCAGCTCAGTGCTTTGTGACCACCTAGATGGGTGGGATAGGGAGGGTGGGAGGGAGACGCAAGAGGGAAGAGATATGGGAACATATGTATATGTATAACTGATTCACTTTGTTATAAAGCAGAAACTAACACACCATTGTAAAGCAATTATACTCCAATAAAGATGCAAAAAATTAAAATTAAAAAATAAAATCATTCTAAGAAAAAAAAAAAAGAGCATATCATCCTCCCATCTAATCCCGTAGTGAAGATGAGACCTCTGGTTGCTGTGGTCTCCTTTGTTCACTGACTCAATAGGTATTTCTCTCATTTGATTCAACTGATAAAGTGACCTCTGCACAATTATTTATAATTGTATAATAAATATCTAAATAAATGTATATATGCTTATATTTTGCAGAAAATCAATAGCTTATATGGTGTTCTTTGTATGACTGAAAATATATTAATAAAAATAGCACAAAGACACAATCTTCCAAAAACCTATTTTACATACTGAAATATTTTTTAATGTGGTAACTTTAAAAGGAATGTAGTGCCTTCATGTTTTTTTGAAGAATGACTCCTGAGTTTTCTAATAGGTAATAATGGGCATATTCAGGACAAATATATATATATATATATATATATATATATATATATATATATATATATCACATATACTTTTTTTAGGTATAAAGAGGCATTCCTTTGTTGTTATTGTTGTTTTTAAGATCAATAGTGGGCACGCAGAAGTTTGAAAAGTCCTACTGTTACTGTGTTATGTTTCAACAAATAGAAGTTTTCCTCAGAATTCTCAAAACAATAGCAAGTCAGGAGGTATTAAGTAGCTACACCTTACTTCAATTTTCAGACCATTAGTTAAACATTTCTGTGACCTTGCTAGTGTTTCACCATGAGATTTATAGAAAAAGATTTTTTAAACTATTATTATTTGTTTTTAGAAATAATCAGTTTAAAAGCACCTGATCATCCATCACAATGGGATAGAACATATTCAAGTATTACCTTTTTAAATAACACATCAGAAATGCTTAATCAAGTCACCATTTACAAACATTAAGTGCCGTAAACTATAGTAAAATTAGGGTAGTTGGCAACTAAAAAAGCAAATACTGAAAATCCCAAACACTTGAAACTTCAGAATTCACCCATAGTCTTTACACGCTGATTACAGCTTTCAAGGACCACAAAGCATGTAAGAAGACATCCCGTTAAGAAGCATGCAGCACTCTTAGGTTTTAACCTAATATACACATTGACACACTTGGATAGGTGCAGACTGCTTTCTGACGTAGGTCCTCAACCCAGCCTGCCTTTGGGTGCCTTCAGCCCTTCTCTATATGATAAGGCTCTCTGGTAAGACAAGGTACAAGTCAAAAACCTTGAAACGAAGGACTGTGATATAATATAAAAACCTGCATCAGGAGTAGGTTATTAAAATGGGAAACTAAGTAAAGACAAGTTTGGGGAAAATGAGGATCACTCCATCCTAGCTGGAAAATAAGCTGTGAGTATGAAACAGTAGCAAAGTAGCTAGTTAAAATAAGCAGTCATCAGTCCTTGGGACACACAGGAAGGCTGGAGCGTTAGGGGACTTTGCAGAAATCTACCCGTATATTGGTATACTGGATTTCTCATGGCTTTCAGTAGCTGCTACAATAAAACAACAAACTCCATTCTAACTGGCCAACATAAAAGCTGACTAGAAAATGTGGACAGTTTTATTAAAGAAAGCTTTTTTTTACCTTCAAGCAACAGCCAAAGACAGCATCACACAAAGAAATTTGCTACTCTGCAAACCGAAAAAGGCACTGCCCTCTGTAGAGACAAATTTCAAAAAGCCTTCCTTGCCTGAACGCAAACCTTGGTGAGTAGAGCAAGAGCTAGATTTTGGCCCCCACTTGCCTTTGTGCAACTCACAGATATAAACCCGTAAGAAATAGCCCTGGTAGCCAGTAATGTTGGACCACTAAAGTTCAGATATGTTACCTGAATTTCAGCAGCCAAATTATTTATTACAGTCTGAATGCAGTGTGCTGACTGGGTAAATGTGAAGTGTTGGAAAATGGAATAAGGGGATAATGGAATGGATTAAATGGATTAAGGAGGTGCAAGATCTGTGGAAGCCTGAAACTCCAGGCTCTCTCAAGTGCCTTTCCTACTCACTAAGTAGTTCATGTAACTCATTCACAAGGGGTACAGCCTGGGGAAGGAGCCTGGAGAAGCATACAGCCTGGGTCAAGCTTCACCACCCACATAAGTAGAGCTAGTGACAGGAAGCCATTAGATCAAGACTAAAGGAGACAGAGGGATCCCTGAACTCTGAAACAAAAGTGGCAAGGCAAGGGACCAGAGTCAAAGATCATTATTTGACACACAACTTTTGAGCCAGTTACCAGAAAATGAAGTATGCCACCACTACCTCCAAAAAAAGGATATTGATAAGCACCTAACAAAGATGTTAAAGAATTTATATTGCTAGAAAAAAAAAAAAACCCTAGCCTAGCAAATAAAGACCTGTGACTTGTTCCACCCTAAGGCAATCCCTGAATCTAAGTTCTTATTATCAACAAGAAAAAAACTGCTAAGGCCCCCTGCAAGGGAATTCTCCCCAAAGCCCTTCTCAGAGATGGCCATGAAGGTAACCCAAAAAGGGAAAACATCTTAGCAGATAATCCTCGGGTAATCCTCGGTAATCCATCCACTGGCCACAAAACCCAAGGTTAGGGAAGAAACTGAATAGAGATGCTTAGATGATAGTCCCTGACCACAGCATCTTCTGGACTATCCTGAATCAGGGGAATATGGATACTCCTTAGACCAGTACTGTAACTGAGTTTACACGGCAGCTATCCTGTACTTCCTTCACCCTTATACAGTCAGATCCGTCTTAAGCCATAATTTCCAAGATGATGAGTCACTACAACCAAATTTGATTGAGATCAGATTTCTGGGTCATTCCAGAGGAATAAAGATCACCCAGAGATCTGTGGAATAGCCATATGACACTAGCTCTAGATATATCATCGGGATGTAACTTTGATTTGCCTCTCATTAGGCAGAGGCAGAGTACATAATGTTTGTTCAAAAGATAACTGGATCTCATTACATAGGAGTATTTTGAAATGATATGTAGGGAAAAAAATATATCTGTGTAGACACACACAGAAATGTGTGCCAGTCAAACAGACCATAGTAGACACCTATTCTTGGTCCACCCAATGCTCCCTTTCTTCTGGTGGCTGTATAGGTATTAATGAGAGTGGGACCTCCATTTGCTGACAAGAACCCTAATATTTTCTGTTACATAGGTTTTGTACACAGAGCTTGACAACTCTAGGCATTTGCTGACTTGCCTTTGATTATACAGTAAGTGCCTTAAGGGCAAGATTCCGTCTTCTCAGAGTTCCATCAACCTTATCAGGCACATACCTGCTGACAAAAAGCCTTGTACAATGTTCAGCACCCAGTGGACACCCAGTGAAAATTAACTGATGATGATAAATTATACTAGCTTTTAAGCTGTCACTTGATGCCAGTATATAACAACCTTCCTGAATAAATCAAGCAACAGTTTGGTATTCAATACCATTATAAGCTTCATCCTTCACCTTCATGAGTCTAGGGAATTGCTGTAAAAGCATAATATAAGGATGGTGAAGCTACAGCAAGGATTCAAGAAACTCTGTTATAACAAGGGAATTAAAGATTCAGTTAGAGATATCAAACTGTGTGTAGGGAAATGCATCAAAAATACTAGTTAAGTGACCTTTTTGAAAACAGCCTAAGAAAAGTCAGTACCAAATTATAGAGCTAAAAGTTTTTCCCCCTCCCTGTAATAAAAGTAAATCCAACTTAATGTACAAGGAAAACTGGTATCTCCTTGAGATTACAGGAGTGGCAATGCAAATGAAGTTCCAGTTAGGAGATATGAAATTAGGGAGAGGAAACTATGAATTGCTAACAATAGCTTATACAAGTGAATCAGAAAAAAAAGTAAATTCTGTCACTATGAATTCCTCAGAGCTTTCCGCCCCCCCCCGGTACGTGGGCCTCTCACTGTTGTGGCCTCTCCCGTTGCGGAGCACAGGCTCCGGACACGCAGGCTCAGCGGCCATGTCTCACGGGCCCAGCCGCTCCGCGGCACGCGGTATCCTCCCGGATCGGGGCACGAACCCGCGTCCCCTGCATCGGCAGGTGGACTCCCAACCACTGCGCCACCAGGGAAGCCCCCGGGAAGCCCCCGGGAAGCTCCCGGGAAGCTCCCTCAGAGCTTTAATAGAGCACATAACCATCAAAGTTCATTGGTGAGTATTTGTTATTAGTATGGCTTTTCACTCTTCAACAAATTCTTTTAACATATGGCCCAAGACAAGGAAACCTTTGTACTTAACTTTTAATAGCAGTTCTCATTATAGATGATGCTGTCTCTGACATAATTTGAAAATGGGTCTCCAAGCAAAGTTTTCAGAATTGACACTAAGACTGGGATGGTCCTAACTGTCATGTCCAACCCTAACAGGAGATGCTGTGAGTTTCCTCCATAAGGAAGTAATAAATAAGCTGCTTATCCCAGAAACTAACTAACAACAATATTCAGAATAATGGTGCAATACAGTTTTCTATACCTGTAGAGGTAGATTCACATATATGAATTTAAAATTCTTTCTTATATGTGAACATATTATAAACTTAAACATATTGGAAAGGTTTCAATATGCAAGTGAATAAGTGAAAATAACAGTATTTTCTCATTATCTTGTCTCCTCCTGAGATAAAAGCTCTCCCCGCACCTCCTTACAGGACTGCTTTAAATTTTTGGAGACTGCTTGGAGGAATGTGAATTTTAGATTCTTGTCCTCACCACTGTATCAAGACAATTTTAGCCTCTGTGAGAATAAAATGTTTCCCAAACATAAGCACCAGGAAATGACTAAACACAGAGGAACAAACTCATTAACTGCATTTAAAGATGAATATGATTGAGACCATTTATACAAACATTTCTTCCTCTAATTTTGCCATTACAACATACAAAATCCATCAAGGTACCTTTGGCTGCATACTATTGATAAATTAAATAGGTTATTATAAAATATTTGTTGAGTATATACTCTAGTCCCAGTCTTTGTTCTAGGCAGAAGGGATTTACAGTGAACAAAATGTACAAAGACCTTGCCCTCACAGAGCTTACGGATACACATTATCTTGCATACAAAGAAATCCAAACACGGTAGCTCTAGCATTATTAATTTCACAGGTTCTATCGATATATTTTCACCACCATCCTTGGCATGTCAGCTTTCCCATCTGACTGTTCCCTTCATAGTTACAAGACTCCCTGACACCGGTCCAGGCACCATATCCAGAGATGATGACAGTCCTTGAAAAAAAAAGGGAGCTCTTTCCAACTGTCCCTTTTAAGAATATAAAAATACCATGCCCAGAAACCCTCCAGGAGACATCCCTCAAGTTTCATTTGTTAGCACTGCATCACATGCTGACCCCAAATCTCCTTCCTCTCTACCCCTAGAGCAAAATTTGTTTAAAGGTCTGCCCTCTCGACCAGACTGCAGGCTCCTCTGTAGCAAGAAACATGTCATTCATGCACTTTTATAGTCATTCAATGAGCATTTATTAAGTGCTGAAGTGCCCATCTCTTCAGAATATCTGCTCCAGCACTTTGAACAGTGGTCACTTAGAAAAAATGAAGGAATGACACGAGGAAAAAATAATGCTCATTTTACAGCTCCCAATTTCAGCCATTTAAATAAAATTTTAATAAGTACATACTGTATACCTAGAAAAGTAAACAAGGGAAACATAAGCACAATTGCCTTCTCCCATACCTCCCTGATATAATGACTTCTTCTTCTTAACCCAGATGATTTTTAGAACCCGTAGCAATTACCTTCATCCTCCAAAGCTCCACAACTATTCCACACATTGAAACGGCCAATTATTATTTGTAATTCAAAAGAATTGGAAAAATGAGAATGTCAAGTTTATTCATCACCACTGACCTCATATTAATTTAATCAAAAGAATGATGCTCTGTTTTCCAATAGTAGACAAAAACACACAAATAATAACTGGAGCCAGTAGAAAAAAACTAAGATTGTTATCTTAGCACTTGAAGATAAAAGAGTGGGTGGAAGTACTCATTATCTATGAAATTATGTTTTCTTTATGTGTTATGCATGCTTTTGCCAAATATTTATTGAACATCTACTATGTATCAGACAGAGTGCTGAGACTAAATAGAGGTGAAAAAAAGACTTTAAACATTAAATAAAAATAAATAGAATATGCAATTTAAAATGATGGTAAGTACTATAAAGGAAAAGTACTGCTACCAGAGAGAATAACAAGGGAAACTATTTTGGTCTGGAGAGCTAGGAATGGCATTTCTACAGAGATCTGGAGGGGAAGGGGCCTTGCAAAGAGGAGTAACAGAGTTTCAGGCCAGGTTAACAACTCAGAACAAGCCCTGAAGCAGAAGAGGGCTCAGCACATTTGCTAAACTGATGGGAAGCCAGTTTGGCTGGAGAATATTCCACAGCCCTTTGGACCACATATTTATTGCCTAATTCAACTTATAAACAAATATAGTAGAAAAATCATAGACTGTGCTTCCATAAACAATTCCTGACAATATTTTTCCAGATATTATGCTTCTTTACTATATAAGCTGTTATCATAATAAATTATTCACTTATAAGACCACTCTCGGTATAACTGACCAGAAATTGGCTTAAATACTTACTGTGAATCAAGACACTCTCAATAAAAGGGTTCTTAGGAAGTTACATAAAGGGGCCATGTAAAATACTATCACAATTTGGAATATTAGGAAACATTTATAGAAACCTTATCCTTTAATTACCTTCCAAGAAAGAAACACATACATCCATTTCCCTGAAACGCACAAATCTGTTTATATTGAAATTGGGTGAAAATTGTTCTGAGGCTAAAGAGAATAGCATGAATTATTTGATGTTCTTCAATAGTAAAATGAATGGTTGTGAGGGTATCTTGCTACTATTCTTATGAATCTGCTCAGATTTTAGAAATAACACTATCACTGATTCGTACTAATCTTCATATTTTATTCCAATTTCCTAAATCAGATTCCATTACTCAATTAAAACACAATTCTCGAGCAGTAAATCTCAACCTTTTTCCAACTCCACAGGGTTTATTTGAGCAACACACATGCTTTAGTAACATCTTGGTGAGGTTCCAAAAAACATACTCTCCCTCCAGGGATTCTCCTTGTCTCTTGCCTCGTGTGCTCTACTGGAGAAAGAAGCAGAATTCTAATACCAGAACCACAGGTGGGTAGAATGCTGACCAAAGCCATTTTTATCATGAAGATAAACTCTTAAGGGAGAACAAAATGGGCAACTGGACAGTGAATTGAATAAATGTATCTACCTGGGGACTTTAAACTTCCTATTAATTTCTAGTAATTATTTTCTATTAATATGGCCTTTCAAATCCCACACTGTTGTTTACAAATTGCAAGGGGTAACTAGATATTCTCATTGATAATCAAAGACCATTTTCAAAAATTATAGCCCTGCTCCTGCCACTAACTACCTGATTATCTTTGGACAAACTGTTTATTTCTTTCTGCTTACTGAAAAAATAGAGGTTGAATGCACTGATCTCTAAGGCACCTTCCTTAATTTTAATATTACAAGAGTATAGATCCATGATTCACTGTCAACATGTAGAAAAACAATGTATATATGACATGATATCTAGAAAACAATCCGAAAAGAATCAGTTTAAGTACCCACCTCACTAGGACCTGGTCATTTAAAATCTAAGCCACCTGGATAATATCTATTAACACAGTTATTAAAATTTTCTTCTTTTTCTAGAGAAAGAAGTATGAGGCAGGGAGAAGGTATGACACCTTAAATAGAGGTAGCTTCATTGGGAGCAAGACTAACCTGAAGGAGTGGGAGTAGGGATTGAGCCCTTTTCTGTCCGCCTACAGCCAACAATGACTAATTTAACTAGGTTCATAGCCCCTCTGCTCTCAGCCAGTTGTTGGGAGCTCAGGAATGCTACTAGGGACCATGGCAGCCAACAGGAGGGAAGATGAAATCTCTTCCATTTGTTTTTTTCCAAAATTGGAAAACTAATGAGCAAGAAAAATACAAAAGTAAGTACTTTTCTCTGGTTTGTGATATTTGGTTCATGACCATCAATGATTAAGGGGAAAGGAGATTGGGACTGCGTCTGTGTCTCATCATGCAGGGAGTTAACTGGCACCAAGCACCCTGTGGTCAGTAAGTCACTTGCTCCCATGCTCTGCTATTCCAGGTGTCCAAGGTCTGGAGCCTCTCTGGTTTAAATTCTCTAGAGCACCACTCTTTTGTGTCTTGTGAGGGTGGGAGTGGGAGTAGCACAGCTGCTCAGATTCAGTGGGTGGAAGGGATCTGATGGTCTAAGCCTTGTATATGCAAACTTTCCACCTGCCCTCTTCTTCTCAGTCCAAATTTCACCCCAGATTCCAAGATCCCAGGTGTCTCCAAATCTTGAACTTTTAGGGGGTATTAAGTACCATATTGCATTATACTGACACCCCAGTTCTGGCTTTCAGTGCTACAAACTCAGTTATTATTTTTCCATCTACTTTCCATCATTCAGAAAGTTCTTAACATTTCTGATCCACTGTTGTGTCCTTGTCTGTTCTCCCTCTATTTAAATTTGTCTGTTTTAATATTATTAATTTACTATCATTTAAGGGAGATTTCCAAAGAGAAAGGAATATATATGTTCAATCTGCCATGTTGAACAAAAATGTTTGTTTTTTTTAAAACAAACAGAAAACAAGAAAATTTGGCAAAATGTTGACACTTGTTAAATCTGAGCATGGTTGGTATATTGGTATTTGCATATTCTTTTATTTCCCATTTTTAAAGTAGTTAATTTAGTGTTAAGAAAAGTCAGAATTCCATTTATTAAGCACATAAATCCACACAGAAGTAAATTCCTATTGATTAGTAACTTAGGTAGAAGCATCATTTTATACTGAAAACACTAATACAGTGGTATATTACCAGAAATCAAGGACAAAAAGAGTATTCATTTTGTAGAAGAACATTCTGTTGTATATTTTTATCTGACTGAGAGACTTCATTTATTTTAAAATTAATTTTCAGCTTTAAATATGAGGGGCCTATTCAGTGCACATTTTCTGATGATCTGTTTTGGGTGGTTATTTTTAAGATCATATGAAAGAGGCCATGATATGTGTACTTGACTCTTCCCCCAACTCTGGATAACCAGTAAGAGCATTCAGAGAATCACACCCCATTTGCTTCCCTGGTTCTCTGCTTAGTATCTCTGGATCAGCCTAAAAATGCAATTATGGAAGAGATTCCATTCTTTTCAAGGCATAACTCAAAGTGGTCCTGCACTTCAACCTTTAACCCAGGTACTAGTTTTTCTCATCATTATATATAACTAATATCCATCTATAAACTTAGATTTAAAATATTTCCATTTAGATTTCCATGTTTGACCCTTAACCAACCTCATGAGGTAGTGAGGGAAGGTACTCCTCCCATCTATATTCTAAAGATGCAGAAGTTGAAGCTGGATGACAAGTGACTTACCCAATGCCCCAGAGCTAATGGGTTTTAGGCAGGATTAGAATCCAAATCATAGGACTCCATGCCTTACCTTCTCTACATACACACAGCCTTTCTCTAAGCACCAGTGTTACATGCTGCTGCTTTACTATGTCTGACCAGAAGGCTCACTCCTGTCAAAATGGAGCTGGGAGACAAGTCAGTCAAGCTTTTGGCCATTATTCCATTTTCCTCCAAATGCTTTGTCTATTTAGAATTTGGGAGTCAAGTTAATTGGCTTGCCACATGTATACCTTCCCCTACTTTAAAAAAGCACTATGCTATGTCTATATCCATCATCAGTGACACCTCCAGTTCTTCCAGAGTCTTCATACATAATCATTAACAGCATGTGAGATTTCAGCAGTTAGTTTGCAAGGCATACTAGAGTAGATTGCATCAAGCCCAACTGACTGGAAACTCTCTAAGTTGAGGCAGCCCTTATGAAGACTTATAAAAATTAAGTTATCTGAATAATGAAACTTCTTTATGACATTTTCCAAAGGACTAAGTTTTAATACTGTGTGCCAAAAAAAAAAAATCATAAGGATACAATGAGGGTCAAGATGTACATAGTAATAAGCCTCTTTTCCAAATAGACCATCAACAAATATTTTCATATTTGTATTAATATGCAAAGAAGTGAAAACAACACTGCACCTGCAATTAAAAGGGAAAAAAAGAAAACCACCCTGAAATGATGTAACATCATCCACAGCCTCCAAGAAATGCTATTCTAGGACTATAAACTACCTGTTTTTCAACTCATAATTTAGTGTTTCATACACTAAAATGGACACTAAAATCTGTCATTATTACTGACCAAGCTATAATCGCAGCTATTCAGCCTCCTAGAATGGTAGATCCTGACTCTGTAAGCTGAGTTATCCTATTTTGTTTTTTAGATCCAAGAAGTAGTGGTTGGGCTTTTGTTTGTTTGTTTTTAGTAAAAAAAAAAAAAAAAAAAAAAAAAAAAGAAAGAAAGAAAGAAAGAAAAAAAAAGAAAGAAAATGAATACTCCCACACATTTGTGCTTCTGGCACATTAAGCACGCACTCTGTGAACGGTTTCGTTTAAATATTTTTACTTTAACACTGTAGATGTCATCAGAAAAACAAACCAAATGGAAGAGTTCTTCCCAGTGAGTGTTGTAACAAACCCCTCATTTTCTGTAGGCTTAATGGGGACAAGGAGCTGATCATGAATCCAGTGTCTATCAAACTAAGCAAACCTGAAAAAGGCGATGAGGAGCAGAGTGGTGAATCCTTGGCTAAGTAATGGGCTCCATTTCTCAGGAAGACTTTTTTTTTTTTTTTTTTTTTTTTGGCGGTACGCAGGCCTCTCACTGTTGTGGCCTCTCCCGCTGCGGAGCACAGGCTCCGGACGCACAGGCTCAGCGGCCATGGCCATGGTCCACGGGCCCAGCCACTCCGCGGCATGTGGGATCCTCCCGGACCGGGGCACGAACCCGTGTCCCCTGCATCGGCAGGCGGACTCTCAACCACTGCGCCACCAGGGAAGCCCCATCTCAGGAAGACTCTTGAAAATGTTTCAAATAAGGATGATACACCTGTGCTAATTTCCCAGAGTGCAAATTTCAAAGAGTTGTTCAAAAAATGAGAAGGTACAGTATTTTGTTTATGTGTCTCAAAAAATTAAGAGTTGATGGAAAATTGCTTGCATAGGGTCCTATACTACACATACGATATATATATCATAGCCTGATTAATTTCCATGATAAAACTGAAACCTTTGAAAGAAGTTCCTCAAGGTTAGAATGATTAGATTTTCTACTGTGCAAGTTTGGAATATTTATTCCTGGTAGCAAAATAGTTCCTTCCATAGAGGTAGTTTCTTCATTTTTACTTAATAAAGTCAATTTATTCCAAACTCTATTCCTCCTTTCCTCCCTCAGAATATATTTATTGCACAAATCTAAGTCTTCTTACTCTGTAAGTGCTGATTTTTCTGGAGTAGGTCCATTATTCAGTGTTTTGTAAAGGAGTAACTCATAATAACTATATAACCAAGCCCTTTTGAATATTTACATATTGTGATACTGATTACTCTTATACAAGCGATTAGTATTTGGTTTATTGGCTACAAACAATGGTGCCAGAAGTTGTATAGAATTAATGTTTTCCAAGCAGGCCTATAAATATTTGCTATTATTCTTCTTTTCGGTATCCAGTTCTAAGTAGCAAACTATGAACTTCTATATACTAAGAATGGTTTAAAACCGCCCCTAATAAATCTTCTCAGTCTTAGGCTATATTTCCATACCATTGAAAGAAATAGCTGATATTGCACAAAGTTTTGAAATACACTGTTCTCCAAAGTGTATGCTTCATCAGCAATTTATTTTAACATCCACATCTCCCTCTCAAAGGGAATTGAAACTAATTATGTTTTGTCCCAAATGCCTAGATACAACTGATACCATATGAATTCATATATTATTCAAAAAGCTGATTTTTTTTTTTACTTATTAATATGACGCTTAGGTAAACTGTATCTCTATTATAAGAGACTTTGCTTTACTCTAAGAACAAACTCTAGCTTTAATAGTTAGGGAGATATTCTTTCCAATATATCTATAAGACACTTAGATATAGTGTTTGGAAGGCTGCCTATTCCAGAAATTTTTAACTGAAAGAGACAGCTTACTCTAGTTCAGAACATAGTGTCTAAAGCAGATGAAAGAAGCAAGCATTTGTAATTCTTCAGAGAAAAAACAGGCAAAAGCATTTTCATACTTGAAACATTTGACTTACGTAACAAACTTCAATTTTGACTTCATAAGTGTCAAGATCCTAAGATACACCATAATTCCTTATAGTCACATCAAATTTTAGATTTTCAAGTCTTTTCATTGAACAAGGCTAGGCGTACAAATTATAATCGTTCTTTACCAATGTAATAAAACTTAAAGTGCTACATAGCAAAATTAAAAGAAACATACATTCTGAACAATGTAAACATCTCTTGAGAAAACAACTTCCCCGAAGGGCTAAGATAGGTAGCCAGCACCTGGGCTCTCCCTAGTAGGCAGCCATATCCATCAGTTCCTCTGGGTCTTACCGTCACAACTATTAAGGAACCACTTAAAAAAAAAAAAAAGTCTTTAAATGTTCAAATAAAAAACTAGTTTTCAGCTTATCATACAAGCTTATTTGTTGTAGGGCAACATATTTGATTAAAAACTTTACGAGTTCTAAGCCTGAGCTGCAACTCAGAAATAACTGGGGAGCTTTTAATAATTAAGATTGCCTAGACCCTACTCCTAAATGATTCTGAGGTCATTGGTCTGGGGTGGGGCCTGTTTTTAAGCTAATGTGAAGAGTTGAGAACAATTGCTTTGCACAAAGGCGTATGACTATAGAATCAAACTCCTGCCCATCCCCATCCCCCAGATCTTCAGCTTCCATTATTAAGATCTCTTTTTGTTGCAGAAGGAAAATGCCTATCTTCATACCACAGAAAGAATGGCAGATGCCAAGATTCTTTGCCCATCTCCTGAAATGAGAACAAGTTCTCATGGAAGCAATGAGTAAATAGTTCTGAAAAGTAAAGAAGACATTTTTTTCTAAGATATCATGTATCTATTAAGCCCAGGAATTGTCTTGAATTTATCACAACAAAGATGACATTCCAAAGGAGTATGATTGTAATTTTCCCAACTTTTTTTCTGACCTAAGACAAAGGCAGGATGCAGTCATATCATTCACAGTGGTAGAATAGCAATAAATCCCAACTAGGAAATGGATTAGAACTTTCAGCTTGGAATATGCTTATAATTTGGGAAAACTGTCATCTCCGCCTGTGATTTTAATGCATTCTCTAGGGGACCACAAACAGCACAAAGTCCTTACCCTTTCCTCTGCTCCACCCCCCACGTGGGAATCACGGCTAGGTAATTGGGATATTAGCTGTGCAGCCCTAGGCACACTGCTTGACTTTTCTGAGCTCAATCTCATCTGTAGATAATAATATTTATCTCACCTGCCTGATAAAGTTGCTGATAGACCAAGTTAGATCATCAATATGAAAATTTTCATTAACTATAAAAAGCTCTAAGTAATAACATTGTTAATATAACTAATAAAAAGCATCCTTTGATATGCATGAACTGTAGACAGAAAATTAGCTCCTTAAGAGAAGCAAAGAAAGTCAGTCCACATTTTAAGACAAATTACTACAGCTTAACCAATTCAAAGCCGTCAGACTCCTACAGAGAAGCTAAGTGCAGTCAAAAGGTACCGATTTTCATTTATTCAACAATTAACATGTACGTATTGGGAACAAACTCTCATGCATGGCCCTGGGCTAGACACTGTGAGGGATACAAAACTGAATGAGATGCCGATACTGCCTTTAAGGGGCCTTCAGCTCGTGACAGGGAAGAGGGCCATCCACACAGGCACTACAACTTTGAAATTAATGAGTCCTTTAGGAGAGATGAAGATAAATACTCTACAAGTCCAAATGAGGGAGAAATCACAGATGTCTGGCTGGAGATGTGGAAAGACAGGGAACACAAGTGAAGCTTGGGAGAAGGAAAATACTCTACAGGTAGAGGGAAGAGCAAGGAGCATATTTTAACTCAGGGAAAAGTTCATGAAAGGAAGTAGTGAAGGACAAAGTAAACTTTTATTCCCACAGTCATTCATCCAAAATAGCTTACTGAAAGTTTCTTGTGGTCCTAGAGTAATGCTAATTGCTAGGAGTGCAATGTAAAGCCAGCAGATATTAGACATGTAATAGCAAAAATCAATTACAAATTGTGACAAGGGCTAGGAAGGAAAAGGTGCTATGAGAAATAGGGAAACCCATTTTAGATTGAGAGGTCTGGGAAAGCCTCCCTTTGGAAGCGACAATTAAGCCTGGGGTGAGATCTGGAATGCAAAAGCCCAGAGACAGAAAGGGACTCAGGGCATCCGAGGGACTGAAAGGAAGCCAGTTATAGCTACAGAGGCAGAAAGAGGGGCAAGAGTAGCAGGAGAAGAAAGAATTTCAAGAAGGAAACGACCTATCAAATTTTACAGAAAACATGAGGACTGAGAAGAGGCCACTGGACTGAGAAAAGTGATCTATAAGAGCCTATTTTAGTTGTATTTAACCCTTCCATAACATAGATCAAGAAAGGACAAGGTATCAGCTATACAGACCAGAACAGGCTCTGAATACCAGGAGCTGGTGTTTAAATAGAACATAACATGTCTCCGTGATGAAGGAATTAGAACATAATCTGAGCCCTTATTAAAAAATGTCATAAAATAAAAAGGCAAGAATGGACCACAAGTGGAAATCAACCAGAAACTGTACCTCTGGTACTAGCAGAGATGCCTTGAGATTAGAGACCATGTATTTATACCAGAGCTGCTCCATCTGCTACACAACATTTTTGGTCTATGATCCACAGCCCTTGGAATGTGAAGTGAGAAGACTGATGGTATGGTCGGCTACCTTGGTTTCAGTGTAAGCCTGGCAGATACAGCATAAGGTTGTAGAATTTAGGGGATAATGAAGGATCATTTGCAGGTCCCAGATGGCCATGAAAAAATGGTAGGTGAAGTGAAGTAGGAGATGTGATACTATGGGGGAAAAGAACATAGTTAGCAGATTAGGCATACTTATTATTAAGGTAAAGTGCAGGAAGAAATGAGAAAGTTAATTTCTGATTTCAAAATCTTAGAATAGAGCAGATCTCATTGATAGCAAGGTCCAAGGTGTGTCCATATTTGTAAGGTGGCTAAAGTGAAATAGACATAAAGTCTTTAGAGTTAAAGGAGGCAAGAATTGATGTGATTTCAAAGAAATTAAAAGAAGCTCTATATCAGTCAAACACTGGGAAGCCTTGACTTAGAAGACACACAAGATACTAGTTAAGCATAAAAGTGATTATGCTAGAAGGTGGAGCCGACGGCATGAATAAAGAGTCACAGCTATGTTACACCCAACACCAGTTCACACAATGACTGACTATGGTTCTGCCATTGGATTTGCAATGTTAACAGGAAATTAATGTACTACCAACACCCCTTCACATCAACTTTCCAGGTACCAGATTGGCAACTAGGCTCAAATGTCAAGTAGAAATGATGAGAAGATTTTGTAGCCTGAAATTAATTGTTCACCCTGCCTTGAATTAGTCCAAACAGATTTGGACTTCATGGCAAAAGTATTATTCAACCCTCTATAAAAACAGACTCATATGTATATTTATATACACATTATATGTATAATATTTGAAATTGAATAAATTAAAAAGGAATCTTTTGTTTAAAAAATTAAAAGGTGGGGGCTTCCCTGGTGGCACAGTGGTTGAGAGTCCGCCTGCCGATGCAGGGGACACGGCTTCGTGTCCCGGTCCGGGAAGATCCCACATGCCGCGGAGCGGCTGGGCCCGTGAGCCATGGCCGCTGAGCCTGCGCGTCCGGAGTCTGTGCTCCACAACGGGAGAGGCCACAACAGTGAGAGGCCCGTGTACCGCAAAAAAAAAAAAAAAAAAAAAAAAAAAAAAAAATTAAAAGGCAAGTCATGCATATCTAAATAAAAAATACCGAATGGCTTTTGCTCTGTTTCTTGCAAAAAAAGCCAGACCTAAAGTCGACCCTCTTAAATTGGCTAAAGTGAAAAATATTGAAGTCCTAAATATGTAAGAATATGGGTTTAATTTTACATTCCCAGTAGTAAATTTTCACATTCAGAGCTATTTGGTAAGACTTTAAAAAGTTTACTGGATATGGGAGAAGTGCAATGAGAAAAGCCTAACTCAGAGGACTAGTAAGACAATGTTAATTACACAGGATCACACTATTCACTAGGTGTGTTGTGGTCACCGCTGCAACCTATGATATCACTCACCTTCGTGATTATGACAGAACCTTGGTAATGTTGAAGGAATAGGGAGAAGATAACCTGCAAAGACAGGCCTCTACATAGAAGACAGGTGAATATCTTTTTCATAAAGACAAGTAATGTATGGGCAGCATCCAAAGATGAGACATATGGTCTTATTATGATCACACCAGCATGAATCAATTATTTGTGACAATTCGAGATTGTGGGAATCTTAAATCTCCCAATCCAAGTTCTCAAGAACCATGGAAAATGTATTTAATTAAATATAATATGCCAAAGCAGAACAAATTTCTCCACCCACTCTCTTCTCTGGTTCACTTAATGCAATTTCACCCTCTAAGCCAGCATCTGAGGGTTTTAAAAGGGATTTCCCTGACTTTTGTGTCTCTTGCTACAGAACCCAGGGACTTGGGAAGAATCCAGCTTCCGGTGGAGAACCATGGAGCTCGGATTTACCACCAAGTCCTGAAGGACTCCTTGAAAGAAGCATGGGACAAGTCACAGTGTTGACTCCCAGCTGTGCTAAGCTGAAGGGCAATGGAACTCCTGAAAGGTGTGGAGAGGGAATTCCACCAATGCTCCTCAATCCGAGGCAGCCCCTCACTCTCAGTACTGAGCCTAGGTAAAGCTGGAAGCAGATCTCACCCTTTCTGTGGCCGGATAAGAGCTGGGAGCCACTATCTCCCTTTGAGAGCTTGCCGCATGGCAGCTGTTTCACGAAGCTATCGTCACAAGTCACTCATGCTTGTGACTAACAACGTAGCAACTGATTTGACAAGCCCAGAAAAACTCCTTCATTCTTGAATTTCAGGAACATACTTAAAAAATTATAAAATGTGTACAAGGTATACCTTTTTTGCTTACCAGAACTAAATCCCTGCTCTCTCAAGGCTCCAGCCAGGCCCAGCTTCATAGGCATGTGACCCGTGCCAAGAGCACTTGAGCCCCAAGCTTAAAAGGACCAGTGCACTTGGTTTAATGCTCTGCTCGTGTCACAGTGAAATTCATAAGTTTTCAACAAGGGGTCCTGCATTCTCATCTTACACTGCTCTCCACGTCCAAAATGATATAGCTGGTTCTGTCTTCTGCAGAACCTGAAGGAAGCGGAATCTCCTGGCTTACCTGTGACCTGAGCATTTCCTACAGGTAACTGGGCTCTAATGCAGCTTTGGGAAGCTAGGCCCTCACCCTGATCATTTTTTTGCTATATGGGAGAATTTTCTTTTTCAAATATTATTGCTTTTAATACAATAAAATAATTCACCTCATGGAGGGAAAAACTACAATGCAGAAGATAGCATACAGAATATTAAATGGAAGTCTTCTTCACCAGTATGTCCTCACTCAATTTCACATTACTCCCTAGAGCTAACTATTGTGAGGAGACATCTTCCATTAAGAAAAAATAAATACACACACACATATAATTTGATATGCACACACTGATTGATATTCATCTTTTTTTAAGTCCCAATTTTGTATGTCTACTGGACTAGATGGAAAAGATCCTTTAGAATCTTCCAGTAAAGAAAACCAGCAGCTTCAAACCATGTGTATTATTCTTTGCTCATTTCAGGGTCCTCAGCTTAGAGAATATCAAACTACTATCTCTCTGATCTACAACAGGTGACTGACCTTAGCACAAAGCAGCAAAGACCCAGAGAAAAGTTCTCAAGAACCATGGACACTGGCTGCCTTCTTCTTAGCCACTAAGGTTTGGTGAGGAATTCAAGAGATTGAGATGCAAGAAAAACATAGATAAAGCCCCAGCTTTGCCATGTTGCTTGGAGGGAAAATCTGCATTTCTGTTTCCCCACCTGCTAAATATGGCAATTTTTATGAAGTTTCCAAAACCTCTTCCCAATCGAGTACTCTGGGTTTAGGAAAAGCTATTTCCACCGCCCATCCTCAGGGCCACATTTTGGTCCTTGTCCTCACCTGAGATTGTTCCACCTCAGAAGTCTTAAATTCCTATTTCCCATTCTCGTAATCCATCTTCTCTTTCCACTTATCCCATTCACTTACTGCATCTATACCTCTTTTGTTTAGTTTCTTAAAAAAAAAAAAACAAACAAATCTTTAGGGATTCATTAGTATCACTGGTTTTTCTTTCTTATCAGTAAGATCCTTCCTGTCTTTACTTCTTTCCCTACCCATCTGCCATTCACAGCCCATCACTTCAAGCCCTAGTTGGACAATGTCCTTAACTCCTTTGCCCCACTGTCCTTTCATCACAACTATCATTTGTCCAAACTAAAAACCTTGGCCTCCTTCCCAGCGCCTGCCATTTCCTTTCCCCAGAGGTCTTACTGATTGATTGTACCCTATAAAAAGCTGAATCCATCTACTTCTTGCAGACCCACCTGCCACTACCCCAGTCCAAGCCACCTTCTTTTCTCAGTTGGATTAACACAACAGGCTCAGTTGATCTCCTAATGCCTTCAGTCCTTCCCATTCTTATTTATTTTCTAACTATTGCAAAAGCAATCATCCTAAAATATAGCCAAACTAAAATATAAATTTAAGTCACTTCTCCCTTCAATACCTTCCATCTTCCCTCAACCCTTGTTAACAGATTCTTTCCCTCCATCTTTCCACCCCTCATCTCACATTTTACATCCCAGCTTACACAAAACTTCTCCAACTCTCCTCAAGCTGGCCACGTTCTCTCTTGCCTCTAGACCTGTGGGTGTACTGTTCTTTGGGCCTGGAACACTCTGGTTCCACTCCCTCCCCTGCTCTGCTTGAGTTGGCCAACTCCTTCAGGTGTCAAAACAGACACCACTTCCTCTGGAAAGCCCTCTTGGACTCTCCCCTATCTGAGTATTTGTGTTTCTCAAATGTGAACACACAGCCGCCTGCACTTCCCCATCACAGCATTCAAAACACACACTATCATTTCAAGATGAACTGTATGTCTCTTCCACCAGACTGTAAATTCTGAATGTGGAGACCGCACCTGTATTATTCATCACTGTATCCAACACAACACAATGTCGGCACACTATTAGCACTCCATTGTAATGTAACTCATTTTTTACTCAGTTTTCAAAGTTATATTTTGATTCTTAATCCTGAAAGTTCATTATAGTAACATGTTCTACAAATAATAATCTATGAGTAAATTCACAGTGTTCAGATCCAGGAAGTTTGAGGTTTGAGAACTAAAATTATCTAGACCGCAGTATTTATGGTCCTGATCATTAAAGGTTGTTTATTTCTTCAGTGGTTAGCATTTTCAGGGTGGTCACTAAGCTAGTTCCCAGGCCTCAGCTCCTCCCTGAGGCTCAAAGGACTCCCAAATGGGAAAGGAATAAATCTGGCTCCCTCACTGAGCCCTCATCCACCACTTGTACTTCAATACCATCTCATCTCCCCCAGTAAAGAGCAAAAGATGTTAGGAATGTCTGAAAATCTTTAACGAAAGTGTAGTAGGATATAGATTGCAAATTGAATGAGTCATGGTATTTGATAAAGATGAAAGGTAAAGTAATAGATTAAATGATACTATTAATAGGAATCATAGGAACAATAATAAAAATACTGTATTTTATAGAATACAAAACATAAAAACTAACTTAGAAAGGCAGCGAAAGATATAAGAAGAAAGGAGGGAGAGAAGGGAGGAGAGTGGGGAGGTAGGGAGAAAGCAAGGGAAGGAAGGAAGGGAACTAAGTAGTCTCAAACTTTTTTCTTGCAGGTAGGCAAGAGAAATAAGGAATAGGGGACCAAAAAAGGCCCTACATAAAGCGTCATCCCTACCCACCTAGGCAGACAATAAACGTTATCCAGAGCACTGCCATAGTTCACTGAAAATGCTTCAGAAGAGCCTTATCAGTGAACAGCAGTCAAACTTAGGACTTGATAGCTTTACATCATTAGAGTATCTATGGAACTTGGGAGTTCCATATGGAACTTGACATGAATGAACCAGGAATCTCTGCCCTCCTCTCATTAATTCAATACACTTAAGTAATCAAGCATTTATTAATCATAAACCATGTAGCAGCCACTATGCTGGCTACTGTCATGGATGTAAATATCAATGGTCTCAGAAAGACCAGGCCTCTGTACCCAGGATATCTGGACATGTAACCCACTGGAACCAAAGAAAGAGAGAGAGAAAAAAAAAAAGCCTTATAACTGATACTTGGGCCCAAGAATAATCATAATAAAAAGTGATAAATTCACTTGAGTGTTTACCCACTTAGCTCTGTGCTAATTAAGCATACAATGCGTTTTCCTGTATAACCTCTAAAATAACACAATGAGGTATACAGAATTAGTACCTCCATTCTAAAAATGAGAAATTTGATCTCATAGAGTTTAGGGAACTTGCTCAACACCAGTACTAATGATGCATCCAAGGTCTGAACCCTGGCAGTCAGCTTTCATTGGTCTCCAGGTCCCTGAATCTAAGATGCTGAAAACAAAACATGGACAATGGTTCTCCCTAGCTTTTTGGGCAGAACCCAGGTGAGCGTGGGGTAACGCACGCACCACGAGGAAAAAGTGCGTCAGGGAACTTGAGCTCCATTCTAGAACACAGCCTAATGGCTATCATTGACCAATGTGTTCAATATGGGTAGCCATCAAAAATGGCTATTGATTATCCTCCCAACCCTAAAATCAAACCATGAGTTGGGTTTTGGATTGATTGATGGTTAAAGATTCCTCTCTATAGCAGCAAGTAAAGCATCTGAACTGTAGCTACATCACCATTTGGTCAGCATATTAAAAAAGAGAGTTTTTCTGAGAGACAAATAGAGGACTAGACCCTAAGCAAGATAGAAGTCACCATGACTTGCTCCCAAATGAATGAGCATGAAGTATTGATATTAGGGAAAGACTACCAGATTACCTAAGAAACATGGCAGGAAAGCCACATCTCCCAGTCCTACTGGGTGGTACTTACCTGGGGGGAAAGGGGGTGGGATGCTTGTTTATGGCCTCTTTTATATAAAGTGAATTCTAAAGAAAACCAAATAATACTTACTGAGATGAGCATTAAAACTTGAGAGATGCTGAAAACATTTAAATCCCGACCTCTCAGTGTTCTTTCCCTATAGTCAAAGTGAGAAGTGCTCTAAGTATATAAATAGTACACCTGAGTAGTCTCTGCCTTTCTTTCAGTATTTTAGATAGAGGAAGCATTCCCTAATGTGATGAAATGGTATTCATTAAGGGGTGATCAGCAATAAGTTGGCAAAGGCTAGTAAAAGAAATGATAGAGTTCCTAACAACAGAGCCTGTTGAGAGGAAACTCAGAGGACGCCAAGAGGAGGGTTTCAAGTAGAAGCATGAGTGAAAAAGCGTGATGCACCAGCTCCATAAAGAAGAGGCGAGTGTGAATTAGAGAACGAGGGCTTGCGTTTTACTACCAATTAAGTGCTTACTACTATGAGAGCTAAAACCTCTTCAAAATGAATAAATGGGTTAAATAGAATGGGGATTACCATTTAAGTAGAGCATTCTAACTGTGCTTCAGATCATGGGAATTCTACAAAATCACAAAGGAGAGAACTGGCTGAGCAAAATAGTTTCATTTAATGGGAAATTTATTTCAGAAGAGAAGCTAAGGAAATTTTCTAGGGTGAAGTAATGGCCTTTAGAATTAGGAGGCGTTTATGTAAAAGGCAATGTCCAAGGATAAAGTTAAGTAGTAAGAATTTTCAGAAAGACCTAGAAAAAACTGAGAGAGAGACCCGAGGCATTTTAGAAAGAAGAACAAAGAAAAATGTAAGCTCTCTTTCCATAGGAAATAATTAGAATAGTAGAATTTGACCTAAATTAAAGGAAAATTTACTCATGCCTATGAGTATAAGCACAGTAACACACACACACAGACACACAGACACACACACACACACACAGAGACACACTCCTTCCTACCTTAGAAATCCCCCCAAAGACTGAGATGAAATGTTACTTCTGTTCCTTTTCTAGCCTAATTAAAACATGAAATGTTGGCTACTGCCTGTTATCAGTTTATGCATATTATGGGTTAAATAGAAAAATTAATATTAATTGAGGACGTCACTTCACTGCAACATTTATTCCACTAAGTCAGAGGACTAGTGATTAGTAAAACAAGGCATAGCTCCAAATTCTATACTGTCCCATATATGCTAATCAGGGGGAAAAGCCAGTCTTAACCATAGAAAGATACTCTTACAAACTCTAAAATGTAAGCCCCATTCCAGAAATTAAATTATACACCAAAATATTTTCTCCAAATACGAATGACTTTTAAACTGTATAAAGGATAAAAATTTATACAATAAAAAAAACCTTTCCAATTATAAAATTTCCTCACAAAACCTCCTTATGTTTTTAATTCTTTACTGATTTGATTTAGATTTTTTTAAACAAATTTAAGTGGTTGGAATCATCTTTTTCATTATTTCATAAGAAAGCGAATCACAATGCACATTCCCTGACCAGATTGTGTATGGCCTATTTATTTGAAATGTTCGATTCCATATGGATTTCTTCTGCTTTATTTATAACTTCCAGAAAGGATTCTAATAAGTCAGCAACTCAAGGGCAACCAATTTGAAATCTAGGCCCTGAGAGCATAATACCTCAGGTCTGCCACCTGTGATGTTTTCTAGAAGGACCAGAGAAGGCACACCAAGTTGGAAGGGCTGTGCAGAGCCTGCACCGATTTTGAGCCACAAGTGGGTGGTCCACTGAGGTCAGGGTTAAAGTTCACAGAATAATTTGGAAATTATTCTCAGCTTGGATCTCGTTTATGAGGCCTGAGAATACACCCTTTAATTAGAATACAATTTCCAAAGCAGCCACTCCCTTGACTTTCCAGAGCCCGGTTATTCTCAGAAAAGTAAAAACAGCCTCATCACACTGACAGCTAACGGTCCCCTATAAATTATGCCTTAAACATGCAACAAAGAAGGCAGCAGGCATCTGGGACAACAGAGACATTAGCGGCCAGCCCTCACTCACCACTCTCAAGAATAGATAAGAAAAAGAAGTCTCATTAAACAGTCACTCCCCTTCACTTCTTGCTTATGCAGCTGAACTGTCCCATGGAAGCTTGGAAAAAGAGTGGGTTGCACATTTGAAAATGTTCCCACACCCTAGCCGGACTCATTTTTCTGATGATGCCTCCATCCAGCCAACCTCGCACTACAGTGGGAAACTAAAATCAATTCCATGAGAGCAAGCTGTCCGCCTCTTCCACGGTGCTCAGGGAGCCACACAGGACTCTGGCACAGGAGCCAGCCCAGTCCTGACTCACCACAGATGTTCCCCTCCTCCCCCATGCAGCTCTGAGCCACCGCCTTCTTTCCAGGGCCTATTGTTATTACAAAAGACTCACTGGGCCCCCAAAAATGGGCTAGATGCTGAAGCATCTCCCTAACTGCAGGGTTAAGAGAGACAGATGTTAAATGACACAGAGATGGCCAACGACTCAATGGGTAAAGCCAAAGATGGAAAGTCAGGCTAGGTTTGTAGAGTTTAGCATCTGGGAGTTGGAAGAGCAGAAGCTATCAGATTATCAAACTTGCAAATGCTATCCAGACTTAAGTCGGTTTTAAAGATGACATAAAATGTTCCAGCCCAGCAAATCGAGATATCAAATTTTTCTGTAGACCCAACAGAGTAGCCTTTGTCTAGAAAAGTATGACCAGGAAAATAACAAAAATGTAGTTTTTGAACTCTGTCATCAGAATTCACAGTCCAAAGTCACCCACAAATATCTGGAAATTCTTGGCAACATGTTTTGGGCCAGAGAACAATACTGTCTTTGGCCATTATCTTTCAATATCCGTTCATCTGTCAGTTTTCCCAGCAGCCCTCTCAGAGGGGGCCATAAATCTCTCTCTCTGCATTCCTTCAGTGCATGTTAGTAGGCAACTAGACAGTTGTTCCCAAATACTCCAGTGCCCCATGGTACAGGCTGCATCATCATCTCAATAAAGAATCGATTTCATGCACTTTACAATATTTTCTTTTTATCACTGTCCATGTAACCAGTATAGACAATAGAGAGAGGAGTTCATTTTAAATCCATTCCCTTTAATGGTATGAATTCTGCAACTAAAATGAGCTTCATCAAATAGCATAAAAAAATTTTAACATGTTAATATGACTCACCACATCCTTACACAACAGTACTTATATTTTGGGTTTTGTCCTAAGAGTTCTTACTCACGTTTTCCTAGTGTGGGCCCTGGGAAGGGGGATTAGGGAAATAAATCAATTAAATGAAACACACACACTTAAAATTCTGTGACTATGGGGAAAAAAAATGAGCAAACAAGTATGCCTCCCAAAAGGTGAAGTTAAAATTGTCTGTAAGACCCCTTCTCGCTCTAACTCTCTGGTTGTTTGGGAAATCACAGATAAAATATGCCAGTATCTCACAAAACCTTAAGTTTCACAATAGTAGAGTCAATATTTAGATAGAAGACAACCAATATATGTTTTGGTGATAAATGTTTACTTGAAATAATGTTTATTTGATTCTTTGGAGAAAGCTATATAAATCTTGCTCCTCACAAATTTCTGAGTTTCATTTCCTTTCTATTCCCTTCCCAAATAGAAAAGTGTAAAACACCAGAATGGTTCTAAAATTAAACTAAAACACACTCCCTTTTAGAACTTTTGTTTGAAAACTTGAAGTCTCCTTCAGTACTGTTTCTATTGTTATTTTTTGTTTTCTACAAAGTTGGCTTTTTCCTTCTATCTGCTTTTTTTCTGTTTGGTTTCAGTTAGGGACAGATACTGGGCATTCTAGAGAGGAAAGGCAATATTCCAAGATTCAAAGTAAATGTAATATGTAACACAAAAAAGGGTCTGTATTATGAAGTTGTCTGAACTGAAGAATTAAATTTAAAAAAATAAAGAAAAACAACACTTGATTCCCAGAATAAAACTTCTCCTCTGTCTACTCTCGAAAACTGAGAAGTGACATGATAATTCTGTTACCATGAATGAGAATTTCAAAAGATGTAGTACTCCTATGCCCTTCCAGGTGTGGCATAGTAGTGTTCTTTCTACTTACACATTCGCTACAGAAAATTGTTCATTATATGGCAAATTCATCTTGAATCCACCTGGGGGAATTTAGCGACCAGAACAAGTAAAACCTGACATTGACAGGCATTCTGAATAGCACTCAAAAGCTACTGACATTTCAGTGTATTCCCAGAGTAAAACAAAACTAAACCAAAGCTTCTTATATATTCTACACATCAATTTTAAGAAGAGAAAGAGAATAAAAAGAAGCCAAGTAGTGATAAAAGTGTTAACTGTAAAAAACAGTTTGGAATCATTTGGCCAGAAGAACAAGGACCACGCGGCATTACCAAAGTACTACTCATTGTCCTTTACCTCTGTCTTTACCTTTTTAGTTTCACAGTCTGTTTATACTTAGAACTGTCTGACTTCTACTTAGTCACTGCTCAAGAAGATATTAAGCTTTGTTTAAATCTCTCTGAGGATGGAGTCCAAAATGTATAGGTCAATTCTTCCTTTTTAAAGATGGGATGAAAGCTGACAGTATTATTTATACCCTACTTTTAGCTCTGCATGTTAAAAGACTCATGAAAAACACTTTCAGATGAACTCTGTTGATTTACAGATTTCCAGCAGAATTATATCAGACGATTAACTGAGAGCATATTATCATAGTCATGTCCCCAAAGCACTCCAGTTTTCTCCAAAAATACTTACTTCTGATGAGTTCGTCATCCGAACAATTTCCCCAAATGGACTGGTCTTGCATCTTTCCGTGTGTGAAGCAGCTATCAGTGGCTTGAGTTATATCTCTCTCAGTATTTTCTTTATCACATTTTTCTAAATAAAAAAATATATATATATATATTTATTATCATTAAATGTTACATATTTTTCTCTATTTTTTCATTTTATAGATTTTTTTCTAAATGCTTCTAAATCTGCCATAATTTAAAGAAATGGGAGCAGTATCTCTAGTAACTGTTGCATATGTTATTGACTCAATAGCAGAGCTTTACTGAGCACCTACTATATGACTAGCAGTGAAGATTTTACTGTAAAAATTATGTTAAGATTATTGTAAAGAAGTCGCTGAAACAGCAAATGATCTGCCATAATAAAAAAATGTGGAACGGTTACATCAAGGATGGAAGTGAGTCCATACATGCAGAGGGCAGGGGTGGCAGGGAAAGCATCAAAGAAGATGAGAGATTTATATGTGGGTTTATGGGTTCTCAAGGGGGAAGCCAAGAAGTAAGGAAAAGTAATGTCTTATTAGGAACATAACTCAGGCAAAAAGCAGGCTATAACATAAGGTAAAATTAACATTATAAGAGGTCTAGAGCACTAAAAAAAAGGTTCAAAGGAAGAAAAAGAAACTCATCAGTATTGAGAGCTCAATAAAGGTGCCACAGAAAATGGTGCATGTTGGATGGTCTTTAAGATCAGCAGGAATTCTCGAAGCAGAGATGGGAGAAAGGCCATTCCAGGTGGAAAAACAGCAATGGGTGAACTCAAAAAGCAGACACCTGGGCAAAAGTTCCAACTTTCTGCACTGTGAAGTACTTAAAGAGGCATATTAGAAAATAAGATGGTAAAATTCTGAATAGGGACATGCTATGGATATTTGAATACCAAGGTGAAAAATCTGGACCTCATTTCAAAGTGAGATAAATAAGTGACAGTAGCCACTGAATCTTTATGAATTGCCTAATCAAAGCCACACATAAGAAAGATTAATGAACTTGTACACACCAGTGGTTCTCTATCCAGACTGTACTTTAACTCACTCAGGGAACTTTTTAAAAAAGATTCCTGGGCCCCATGACCTAAAATTCTAATTTAATTTTGGGGAAGGGGGCCTAGGTGATTATACTATACTTACATCCTTGAGAATCACTGGAGTATGGATGCATCTAAGAGGGAGAGCAGAGTAAGGGAAACTAAAAGGGAAACTTAGCACAGTTCAGGTAGAAGTTGATGAGAATTTCAACAACTGGATAAAAAATGGGAAAGGAGGTAATTGTGAGAAAATACCTAGAGGATTCACAGATTATCAGAGAAGATGGGATTGGAGCTGACTGAGTTCTCTTAGTCTGGAGTTGACTGGAAAAACCTAGAGGCCAGGAGAATAATTTTTAAAATATATATTTGTACATGGTAGATGTCTGGGCATCGTATTATGCAGTGGGGATACAATCAGTTACAAGACACAGCCCAGGCCTTCATGGAGTTTACAGTCTAGTGGATGAGTTTAGTGTTGAACATTTGAATCCGCAAGTCACAAATACCATATAGCGAGAAACAGTCATCTTCCTAAACCTGATTGCTGAAGACATTCAAATGAATACACTCACCAAAAGAGTGAGCATATTAAAAGAAGACTATCAAGGGGGGTCTGTACAATTAGAAAGGAGTCAGAGAAGGAAGAAAAACTAGATAATGTCAAGCCATGGAAGCAAGGAAAGGAAAGAGATTCAATCAGAAGTTGTTAGTCAACTGTATTAACATTTCCAGTGGAAGGAAAAAACTTCTGCATATGCAGAAATTTCTCATGTACCATGGGGATTTCACAATTGAAAAGTTCTGCCATAAAACACATTTCAACACATGAAAATACACGGACACTCAGGAATAAGTCCAGAGGCTAAGATTTCTGAAAAAAATAGGGTCTTCAATGCTAAGTATTTTTAGAAAGCAAAACCATATTCAGATAGCAGTAAAATATAAATTAGAAGCATGCTAAACCAATATTTTCTAGATTTATGTAACATTTACTCAGCATTATCCTAGAGAAAATGTAATCTTCCTGAGATGTGTTACTTTCAATTAAAATCTTGACTTTTTTAAACAACTCCAGAAATTTTTCCACTGCTACAGTCAACCCAAGGCCTTTCTGAAATGATCAACAGAAAAGATTTTTCTACCAACTCACTAGTACACAGGAACTCTCTCACCGCAGAGTCCTACATACTTGCTGATACTGTCATGTAGCTGACTGCCGCCAGGTGTCATGCTAGTAGGCTTGATTCAATTAGTAACTCTAATTGTAGCTGAATGAAATTAATTATATAATTTTGAGCTGTTCAAGTTTAATTCCACTAAAATTAATTCATGAAACCAGGGCATTACGAAGCATTGCTGACTAAAAGAAAATAGGTACAAATAAAGCCTCTAGACACACTTGACTCACATTTGAATCATGTCCAATATGCAAGTGCTAAAACACAGACCCTCTCAACTCTCCATTGACTAAATGAAAATGCCATGTGATCCGCACACACATAACTTAGTAGTGACCCACTACTAAGAGGAAAATAAAGTTCTTCCTGCTCTGAATACTTATTAAGAGACAGTTATCACATTTTTTTGAAGTTTCCTTATCTGTGAAATTATAGAATTAGATGATCCCAGGAGTCCTCAAGTTGAAAAGAAAAGAAAAATTATCATCCCCTGTCTCATTATATTCAAGAAATTATAAATATGTAACTACTATTAAATCACAATTATCAGTCTATCCAACTGTGCCTCCTTTGAAAACTAAATGTCTTGGATCAAAAGTTAGTCTCACCAATCACAAGAAATTGAAACTGTGATTAAAAATCTTCCAACAAACAAAAGCCCAGGACCAGATGGCTTCACAGGTGAATTCTATCAAACATTTAGAGAAGAGCTAACACCCATCCTTCTCAACCTCTTCCAAAAAATTGCAGAGGAAGGAACACTCCCAAACTCATTCTATGAGGCCACCATCACCCTGATACCAAAACCAGACAAAGATACTACAAAAAACAAAAGTACAGACCAATATCACTGAAGAATATAGATGCAAAAATCCTCAACAAAATACTAGCAAACAGAATCCAACAACACATTAAAAGGATCATATACCATGATCAAGTGGGATTTATCCGAGGGATGCAAGGATTCTTCAATGTATGCAAATCAATCAATGTGATACACCATATTAACAAATTGAAGAAGAAAAACCATGTGACCATCTCAATAGATGCAGAAAAAGCTTCTGACAATATTCAACACCCATTTATGATAACAACTCTCCAGAAAGTGGGCATAGAGGGAACCTACCTCAACATAATAAAGGCCATATATGACAAACCCACAGCCAACATCATTCTCAATGGTGAAAAACCGAAACCATTTCCTTTAATATCAGGAAAAAGACAAGGATGTCCACTCTCACCACTATTATTCAACACAATTTTGGAAGTCCTAGCCATGGCAATCAGAGAAGAAAAAGAAATAAAAGGAATCCAAATTAGAAAAGAAGTAAAATTGTCACTGCTTGCAGATGACATGATACTATACATAGATAATCCTAAAGATGCCACCAGAAAACTACTAGAGCTAATCAATGAATCTGCTAAAGTTGCAGGATACAAAATTAATGCACAGAAATCTCTTGCATTCCTATACACTAATGATGAAAAATCTGAAAGAGAAACTAAGGAAACACTCCCATTTACCATTGCAACAAAAAGAATAAAACACCTAGGAATAAACCTGCCTAGGGAGACAAAAGACCTGTATGCAGAAAACTATAAGACACTGATGAAAGAAATTAAAGACGATACAAACAGATGGAGAGATATACCATGTTCTTGGATTGGAAGAGTCAATATTGTGAAAACGACTATACTACCCAAAGGAATCTACAGATTCAATGCAATCCTTATCAAATTACCAATGGCATTTTTCACAGAACTAGAACAAAATATCTTAAAATTTGTATGGAGACACAAAAGACCCTGAATAGCCAAAGCAGTCTTGAGGGGAAAAAACGGAGCTGGAAGAATCTGACTCCCTGACTTCAGACTATACTACAAAGCTACATAATCAAGACAATACGGTACTGGCACAAAAACAGAAATATAGACCAATGGAACAGGATACAAAGCCCAGAGATAAACCCACGCACCTATGGTCAACTAATCTATGACAACAGAGGCAAGGATATACAATGGAGAAAAGACAGTCTGTTGAATAAGTGGTGCTGGGAAACCTGGACAGCTATATGTAAAAGAATGAAATTAGAACACTCCCTGACACCATACACAAAAATAAACTCAAAATGGATTAAAGACCTAAATGTAAGACTGGACACAATAAAACTCTTAGAGGAAAACATAGGAAGAACACTCTTTGACATAAATCACAGCAAGATCTTTTTTGATCCACCTATTAGAGTAATGGAAATGAAAACAAAAATAAATAAATGGGACCTAATCAAGCTTAAAATCTTTTGCAAAGCAAAGGAAACTACAAACAAGATGAAAAGACGACCCTCAGAATGGGAGAACATATTTGCAAACGAATCAACGGACAAAGGATTAATCTCCTAAATATATAAACAGCTCATGCAGCTCAATATTAAAAAAACAAACAACCCAATCCAAAAATGGGCAGAAGACCTAGACAGTTCTCCAAAGAAGAAATACAGACTGCCGACAAACACATGAAAAGCTGCTCAACATCCCTAATTATTAGAGAAATGCAAATCAAAACTACAATGAGGTATCACCTCACACAAGTTAGAATGGGCATCATCAGAAAATCTACAAACAACAAATGCTGGAGAGGGTGTGGAGAAAAAAAAAACCCTCTTGCACTGTTGGTGGGAATGTAAACTGATACAGCCACTATGGAGAACAGTATGGAGGTTCCTTAAAAACTAAAAAATAGAATTACCATATGACCCAGCAATCCCACTACTGGGCATATACCCAGAGAAAAACATAATTCAAAAAGACACATGCACCCCAATGTTCATTGCAGCACTATTTACAATAGCCAGGTCATGGAAGCAACCTAAATGCCCATCGACAGATGAATGGATAAAGAAGATGTGGTACATATATACAATGGAATATTACTCAGCCATAAAAAGGAATGAAATTGGGTGATTTGTAGAGATGTGGGTGGATCTAGAGACTGTCCTACAGAGTGAAGTAAGTCAGAAAGAGAAAAACACATGTTGTATATTAACACATATATGTGGAACCTAGAAAAAAGGTACAGATGAACCAGTTTACAGGGCAGAAATAGCAACACAGATGCAGAGAACAAATGTATGGACATCACGGGGGGAAAGTGGTGGTGGTGGTGGTGGGATGAATTGGCAGACTGGGATTGACATATATACACTAATATGTATAAAATGGATAACTAATAAGAACCTGCTGTACAAAAAAATAAATTAAATAAAATTAAAAAAAAAAAGTTGGTCTCAGGCTTTTGCTATAACCCATAGAACCCAGCCCAAAGTAAGGCTCAGAAAAAACTCCAAGTTTAAATTGACTTGCTAATTCTCCACTTTTATAAACTTCTGTGACCACTTGACTGTTCTGTGATTTCCTAACATATCTATTTTTATTTTATTAACATCTCTTTAATATTTAATGGAATACCAATATGGAGGCCTCATAAATGGTGTGCGGTTATATCTAATATTGAACAAATGCAATGAGAGTGAGATTTAATTGTTAGATAGCTGTAAAATGGGTCCCATGATGTCCAGGTACAGAACCAATCTTACTACAACTTTCAGTAGGTTTGGGTTAGCCACTACTCATTAAGATGACAAAATAGCAGTTTCTAATAACAGATTTCTGTTATCAGTGTAGATTGTCTATCACTTCTGAATTGCAGCAGCAGAAACCATAGTCCTTATTTATTTAATTCCTTTCTGGCTTTATGAAGGTTTGTAGTTGCAATTCAACTGCTATGTGGGCCCAAAAGACATATCCCAAAAGCAATCAAGTAATTTCAATGATGCAAAAAATCAATCTGTATCTTTCTACAAGATTTCTATATACACATCCATTCTTCCTCAACTATATATATACAAGCACTCCTTCCCAACTTAGCAACTTTCTCTTAACAGGGGACCTTATCTCAATGATGCTGTTCTTCCACGCCAATGGTTCTCTACCACAGAGCACTCTAAACATAAAGATACACAAGTCCCAACGTCAGGGGTCCCAATTCAGGTGGTATGTGGGAGGGGCGTGTCATCATCATATATGGCCAGGTTTGAGGGGCACTGTGCTAGGTAAGCTCTTGTGTACTACACAACTTACAGAAAACTTAGAAGAGCCCATCAAACACTGAGACACAGACCTTGCTTCTCATCCCCTTTGTCACAGTATTCCAAGTTATCAAAAAGTACAATTTTATCTAATCAGTAATTAATACAGAGGTATTTAGTTCTGTCTCTGTGTCAGGACAACTCTGAGAATACAAAACCTGAATTACATATAACACTAAACAGTCCCACTAATAGATAAACATATAAGAAATATGTTTTCAATATTAATACAAAAATTGAAGACAGTTTAAAAATAGCACTAGAGCAAAGGATAGTCATATACCACTGGCATCTGCTACCAAAAGGCTAGCTTCCCAGCATTCTATTGTGCCTCCACTGAATAGGGACAATGCAGAAGAATCTTTGGATGAGGGGAAAAAAGCTTGGTCCCTGACAACGAATCCTCTAGCTGGGGAGACCCAACATACACACAAAACAATCAAGCAACTACAAAACAGAAGGGAATGAAAATTGCCCTGGGTCATAATTCTGGCTCAAAAACTGACCAGCTTTGTGACTGGGGCTGGGTCTCATTCTCTTTATTGAGAAATGAAGGCACTGAGCTGGATGGTTGCAGAGAACTTTTTTGGCTCTAAAAATCTGTAAATCTGAGTCTGCGCAAGGGCTAAACAACAGAGCCAAAACTTCATATACACACTGTAGAGTATTTAGAATGAAGTGGAGAAAAACCTAGTAAACCCTCTGTAAAGCACTGGATTTGAGTTAATTTTCAAAGAAAATGATGAGCATGAATTACACCAAAGAGTCAAAGGAAAAAAGTAATAGTTCTAAAGGATCAATTTTTTTTTTTTTTTTTGCGGTACGCGGGCTTCTCACTGTTGTGGCCTCTCCCATTGCCGGAGCACAGGCTCTGGACACGCAGGCTCAGCGGCCATGGCTCACGGGTCCAGCCGCTCCGCGGCATGTGGGATCCTCCCGGACCGGGGCACGAACCTGTGTCCCCTGTATCAGCAGGCGGACTCTCAACCAATGCGCCACCAGGGAAGCCCATAAAGGATCAATTTAACTATAATATGTCCTACTCAGAAATGACTGTCTATCTTACAGGATCAATACTCTTTATTTTTTGCTATTTTTCTAAAGAAGGGCATGATGGTGAGAAGCAATCTGTCTCCAATCTTGATTTTTCTTGCTAAAGGATAATGAGACAGATTCAGGTAAACAGAATTTCCATTTGATTTAAAACTGTATAATATTTTACCTAGTTGGCATTATCTAAATTTAAAACTTTGAGCATTTTACTTATCTCAGGCAGTTGGGGAATAAAATAGGTGAATGGTGATTAAAAAGAGAGAAAAATCTAAATGTATTAAAAATAAGTCAACTGGATAGTAATACATGTAAAATATTATATGTGCCATATAACAGCCACTCAGCTGGTATGTAGTTATTAAATAAAAAAAGAAAAGAAAAAATGTTTCCTTTTGTTGAAAGAATTAATGAATTATTATAATTACAGTATTAGCAATTTTCAAAGGACTTTAATATATAATATTTATTTGATCTTCAGAACCCATCAACCATACAATAAAGAAAACGTTAGCTCAATTTTACTGATGAGACTACAGAGTGAGTCTCAGAAATAGATATTCAATTGGAAATAGAATGATGAAATGCAGAGCTGGAAAGGATCTTGCAGCTCAGCTAATTTCATATCCTTCCCAGGACAGAAAGCCTCCTGGAATACTCAGCCTTTCTCCAAAATTCCAAGGAATGATATCCCATAAAGGAACATATTCTATTCTTCATCAGTTTGATTCAGTAGTAAGTTGTTCTTTATTTTGAGCATAAATACACCGACAGGTGATCTTTAACTAGTTCTAGTTCTGCCCACTGTAGGTAGAAATAATAAACTTAAACTTACTTCTATAAGACAATCATTCAAACTATTGAAGAGGGATTTTTTTTCCAACAGTTTGTAGTCAAGCACATTTATTCTCTCAATAGTTAAATGGTTTTAACAAATAAGAGTAACAGAAGAATTCAGTAATGTCGTATGAGGATGAAATCAGCTTGTCAAAGTTACGAATGAACTTTTTTTTTTTTTTTTTTTTTGCGGTACGCAGGCCTCTCACCGCTGTGGCCTCTCCTGTTGCGGAGCACAGGCTCCGGACGCGCAGGCTCCACGGCCATGGCACACGGGCCCAGCCGCCCCGCAGCATGTGGGGTCCTCCCGGACCGGGGCATGAACCCGCGCCCCCCGCATCGGCAGGCGGACTCCTAACCACTGCACCACCAGGGAAGCCCACGAATGAACTTTTAAAACATGTCCAATACTGTTCATGCCATGGTTTTCCAAGAAATAGAGACAATATTGTCACCTAAAAGTCCAGATATTTGAATCCTTCCTGATAAATAAAGACTCTCATTAGGTTCTCTGGGACAGAAATAATATCCTTAAACTGTACTTTTTACTGGAGAAATGGTTAAGAGCACAGGATCTGAAATCAGAGTGCCTGGGTCCACCACTAACTATGCGAATCCTGAGCAAATTACATAACCTTTGTCAGATTCTTAATCTTTAAAATAGGAATAACACCAGTACCTACATCAGAAGGTGGATGCGGAAATAAACGGAACCATGCCTGGAAAGCAGAGTGGCTGGTATACAATAAGGGCTCATTCACACTTGCTATTAGTATTACATTAAGTGTCATTACAATAAGCACCTTTTTAAAACCTTAGGGATACTGTTGAGGACAGTATCTTATCTATTCAGTAATCTCTATGTAAGAAACTGTGCTAGAAATCTGTTTCCAGACTGAATATAAGGAAAACTATTCCTTCCTCTGAGAAGCTATATGTTATTTTTTTTTCCTTATGGACAATGAAAATCATATGAGGGAAAAATGTTTTCTTTTTGCCTCAACTTTGCAGACAAAACTGAGTAACCGGGTTGGACCCTACAGCTATACCTGTACATTTCTATTTTCCCTCAGGTTTGTATCTCTTGGGCTACCCATACTTCCCATTATTCTGTTTGAATCTCTTTTTAAAAATGTACTCCTATAAGTTACCTCAAATGTTCTTTTGAACTAGGCAGAGGTAAGTGTAAAATGCACGAGCCAATCATCAAGTACATTGGTCTACTTGTTATCCGTACTTTATATGCTTACTTTGCGAAGAACTAATATAAATGATGGTCCTTGGCGGATATCCTTATAAAACCTCATAAAACTTAATCAGTATACAATACACTTAGTTCTTATAGAAAGGAGCATTAGCAACTTTCTTCATGCTTAAAATTTAGGACTGTTGCATGTTAGATCTACTTCAATTAAATATTTGATTTTAATCTATGGTAAATCATTTAAGATCTACATAATACGTATATTCTTACTGCTATGCAATCTATATTCATACCTCCTTTATCTGTAAGCTTTAAACCATTTCATTTTTACTCTTCCATTCAAATACCAGCATTATCTCAGATCATCTATGTGTATTCCGGATTATGAAATCTCAAGTAATCTGAGACTAAAATATCTGGGAAAAGTTTAAAAAAAAAAAAATCTGGATCTCTATTTCCCAGAGGCTAAGAACATGTGGAAATCTACAAATGTTTCCCAAATGTAACCTTTAAAAACCAAAGATAAGGCAGCTTTCAGGAAGACCTGAGGTTCTGGATTTTACTTCTTCACTGATCCAAAAAAAGAAAAATAAACAAACAAAAATCTCTCAAGCTTAATGACCTTTAAGAAACACTGCAAAACCTACCTGCTTAGCCTAATGTTCTAACACAGATTAAAATCTCATTGTCCAAAACAACATTTTAAGATAACCAAAGCATTTTTAACAGATGAATGAGCATATGCACAAAATTTCATAATTTTATAGGTTATTATATAATAAGATATACTATGTTTGTTGAATGAATTAAATGCTTAAATCAATTTAATCAACTAATCGTTATTACCATTACTTTGAAAAATAATAGCAAAATCTAAATTCACTACTTCAAAGGGCTTCTTATGCATTTAGAAGCTTATGGTGTGTTTCGATTCAAAAGAATGAGAAAAATGACATTGACTCAACTAGTTTACAGGTTGGGGGTGAGTAGAGAACAACAGGTTTTATACACAGCAAAGGGGAAAACAATTACAAAAAAATTACATGAATATGCAATTGAATACAGATATGCAAATGAATAGGTGTAAAATGCAGCAGTAGTGCAAATAATCTCTCAATAATCTGGGCTCTAAATAAATGGGGGGAGAAAGAATTAGACACTTTCCATTAAAAAAAAAAAGTAGTGGGGAGGTTAGATAAAGGCACGGTGGTGCAGGGGACCAGGACACATTATCTCAGTCATCTTAAATGTCCTGCACCTCTTACATCTAAATCTAAAGTTCCTCACCCTAAAAATGTATTTTCAGGATAACTGACCCCTGACTCCTGCCTTCTCAGATACAAGTTCAATTGTGTTATTTCTACCAGCAAATATACTCATATTAAAGCCAAACTCTCATAGGCTCATGGAATTTGGAGTGACATGGGCTTATAAAGATCTCTTAGCCCAACCTGAAAACATGAATTCAGTTCAAAACAATCAACATCCAGCATCGCCAGGAATAAGCCAAGGAGAGTAGGCATGAATACTTCCAGGGATAGGGAAACAGCCTCAGAAGACAGCTTACTTCAACTTAGGATGCCTTAATTATTCAAAGACTTCTCCACAATTGTCTAAATTCTACTTATAATTTTCACTGATTCATCATATTTTGCTCTTTGCAATCAAAACCTAATCTTCCCTCTTCCATATTCTATCCACTTTTATAAGCACGATAGTCTTCTTACTCTTATCTAAAAAGCTATCATGAAAGAATTTGCCTTACTGACTGTTGAAATCCAGATACCATATCTATAGCAGTTCCCCTACTCAGCAGTCAGTTAACCCTGTTACAATATAAAAAGGAATTGAGGATATTACCTTCTTCCCCTTTTTTAAAATAAGGGTACACACCCATCTTTAGTTTTTTAGCATCATCATTATTCTAAGTGCCACAATTTTTAAAACTTTTCTGTTACCTCTCAGTTAAACTGAGTGATTTTATCAAGAACATTTTCTGCCCCAAGCTCTCTGGTTAAGGAATAAACCCTTATTTAGCACTATTACAAGAAGGAAGGCCAATGGAAGTCAAAAGTGAACCAAAGGAAGTTGTTTAATTTGTAAAGGCATTTCAAAGCTATGATTTGAGCCTGATCTTGAAATAAATGAGAGAGGATGGAGAAGAGCATTTCAAATAGTGGTGAAGCCACAAATAATAAGAGAATTTGCAGTATACTGAAATTGATTTCTTGGACTTCAGAATGACAGATATGAATTAGAAGTCAGAGGATGCTTCCTCTCTGGTAATTCTCCTAAAGGACAAAACCAGGAGCCTCTCATTTAATTCACCAACACAGCCTCTGACCTTCTGGACCATCTCTTTGGGGCACTGCCTACTTTAAATTCTCCTTTAAGACCACCAACCCATTTTGGCTTTACAACCTCTGCAATCTCATTAACTTCCACAGTTTCAGTCACCTCCAGGAGGATAACCTGTAGATCCATTACCTTCACCCTGATTCCTGCCCTGACCTGTAGATTTGGAGTTTCAACTCTACACGACTACATCTTTAGCAATTTAAACTTAACATTTCCCAAAATTCATCACCACTTCTCTTCAGTCCCCGCCTATTTCTCCAACTATAGTCTGTATATTGGTCAATGGTATCCATGGAATCACTTTTAGCTCTCTATTTTCCCCCTTATTTCCCCGGCCCCAACAATCAATTACCAGACCCTGCTAGTTACAGCATCCCAATTTCTCTTAAATCTATACTTTCTCGCCCATACCCACTACCAGGGCCTCCCATCTTTTTCTGCTCCAACCAGAAATATTTTTCTAACCCAAAGATTGAACATGCTACTCCTTGGCTCAGTAAGAATTAAATTCATTTTGCATATGGATGAAAAACTGATAGTTTTTTAACATTGTACATATTTTAAGGTTGTAAAGTCCTACATCTTTCCCATGTTCCATAATTTCACCTTGTATCTCAGTAAGAAATAAAGACTAAAACCTCTCAAAAAATTTTCCTAAAATCCTGCATGTTGCTTGGATGATGTGATGGAAAAAATAAGAACAGGATAGGCCTATATTCATAGAGACCCAGAAGATTACAGACTGATCCCCTATGAAAAAGCGTAGGAGGACCATCTCTTGGAGTAGAGAAAGTGAGGAGAGGAAGCGTGTTCCCTTGCCCTCTGCCACCTGCCTTCAGAGGGCTTGTCACCTGCTCAACCACAAGGTGCCTTATTTTTGGTGCTCAACTCTGCATAATCCAAACCAAGAAGACCTACAAACTGTGCCTTCTTCAGCTGGGGTCACTCACAGCCCAACCCAGACAAAACTGACTCGTTATTCTGAGATTTGCTCTCAACCTTAAGAAGCCAGAACTGTACCAGTAAGCTGGCAACTGCCCATAAACTCATCTGTCACATGGTACTTGTCGTAATCTTGAATTGATATTTAGACAAGGGATTACAATTTAATTTGGCACACATGTAAACATCATCCTCTCTCTCACCTAGTTTACAAATTCCTTCTGGGCAGAACTATGTGTTATACATTTTCAATCATCACGGGATTTTCTACATAGTAGGCACACAAGAAATATTTGTTGACAGGGTTTCCTGTTCAAATATGTCGATATATTTGATAAAATATATGTGCTAGCGTGAAAATGTATTTCAGACTTTATTCCTGAAACTACTTAAAAATTTGGCATAAAAGCACATGCATATGAATCATCTTACTTCAGATCATGTGGGTGTGAATCTGAAAACAGAAGTGGACTGCAAGTAGAAACCACAAACAAAATTAATGTTAAAATAACTCTGTAGTTCCTACCTAGTGAACTCTGAGCAATTAGAACCTATTAAATACAACTCAGCTTCAAAAACTTACAGTAAAAATGCTTACCTCCTTCAGAATGCGTATGCTAATGTCAAAAGAAAATATGAAAAGTTTAAGTAACTTCAGTACAGTGTTAATGGCAAGAGGGAGAGGAGGGGGAAGAAGACAGACACAGAGAAAACAAGGTAAAGACAGAGAGAGAAAATCATCTAAAACCCAGGACTGATGAAGATAGCAGAAAGGGCTGCAGCATCTTTTATCTGCTCCAATGAATCACCAAAGTTCAACTATCCAAACATCTAGACTCTAGCCAGCGCAGAATCAATCCCCCCTTAATAAAAATTGAGTAAAGATTTTTCGGAATAGAAACATAAAAATCACATCCCATGCCTTTATACAATAGAATAATTACATTGACTCAGAAAAACAATTTGTTTGAATTGTTTTCCTCCTCTGTTTGTTGTTGTTCTAACTAATTTTCCATTTGCAAATGGCCTAACTTTAGACTGTGACAATTTATGTGTTTCCTTTTCCCCAAAATCTTTTATTATAAAAATATAATGCTAGTAAAATAATTGCACACTTTTATTAGAACTTTCCATGAAATCACCTCACCAAGATCCAGGAAATGAGGTTCAAAGAAACAGGAAAGGCTCTTACACACCCAAAAATTCCACAGCTTCCCCAGTAGCCCTGTAAAGATCACTCAGTTATGTATACTAAATCCTTGTATGTGAACTGACCAAACAAGGCCAACAGGCATGATTCTTCCTGGCCAGAAATCATAGCCTTCTAATTGCACTGCTGGTCTCTCCAGCTCCCCATACAGCCTGGAACACAAGATCAGCTGGTACAAAGACACTCTTCCCACACATGCCTAATCCTCCTCCCTTGCCCCAGCCCCTCCACTGCTTCCATTCTGCCAACTTCCAACCCTATGCTAATACAAAAACTCCATTCTATCTGCTTCTATTCCCAAGGTCCCGAATGCTTCTTGCTGAGAAAGGCAATCAACCATGCTGACCGTGTCCACTAAAAATTCATGCCATTCATTCTTTGTTAAGCCCTCAGTGTTACTGAGCAGTCCTTTTGTTTGCCCCAGATTGACTCCCTCTTGAATTCTTCATTCTTCCTAATCTTTTCTACACATCTCAAATTTCTTGACTCATCCTAACACCTCCCCTTGCTCTCAGCAAATGTTACATCTATTTTGCTGAGAACATGTAGGCCTTCAATAATCCTTTCTCACATGAAATTTTCTCTAGATGATCACTCATCCTTTTCTCCCATCCCCATCTCAAAGGGGAACATTCCCAACTTTCCTAAGACTGATCTCATCATCTCCTTCCTTCCTACAATTTTACTCTTTCAATTACTAACACCCACTGCAGCACGGCTCCACCCCATTCTCTTTCATCTTTTCTCTCTCTATCCCCTGGTTTTCTTTCCATGAGTGTGTGGTGGACATGCTCAAAATCCGCCCATCCAAAAGGAGCCTTCTATACTCCCTGCTTCTCCCTTAACAAACCAGAACTCTTCTCATCTTCCATGACCTCTAAACACCTGACACTCCTGTGACCAATCCTTATGGACTCTCTTTCTGTATTCTTTTCCTTCTCCTCCCAAAAGGGCAGCCGTTCTCCCAAGTCTGCCTTCAGTCCTCTCTCTCTCACTCTTGTGCCCATCCATCAGCTACTTGGTGGTGAACTCTTAGTCCATGCACCTGACCCTCACCACTCTCCTAGTAACAAATTCTCTTTTTCAGTGGCCTACTGGCTTATCCTGGCTTAAGGATAAGTTCCATGGAACCAACATGATCAAAAGAAGACTCAACAGCTCCTCCCATGTTTCCACTCAGGCTAAAAAGCAAACCTGTGGATTACCTTAAATTTCTACCTTTCCACCATCTCCCATATTAAATATTTTGCCCAACCACATCAATTCCATTGAACAAAATTTGGACATTGTGCCTGGCTTTAGGAGATTTGAAAATGAATAAGTAAAAATCAATGCCCTGAACAATTTCTCACAGCAAGATAGAGCTCTGTCCTACCTTTGCTATCGTTCTTAAATCCATAGTCTCAATTCTACACCCACTGGTACAGCCCTAGGTCCTCTTATCTTTTGCCAGGCTATTATAGTAGCCTCCTGGAAAATCACTGCCTGCACTCATGCCTCTCCCTCCAAAATCATCCTTTGAACTGCCACCAGATTAATTTTCCTAAAAACACCAATTTGGTCCTATCCTTACCCTTATCAAGAACTTTCAATGGCTCTATTGCCTACAGAAAGGATATACCAATTCCTCGGCAAGAAAATCAGGGCCCTCCTCAAAATTACTTTAGCTTATCTTTACAACTTTACCTTTTTCTCAGCTCCGTAATGCAGCTCACACAATGGTCTTAGTGAAGTCCTCCACATCCTGTAACAGTCCCTTCCAAGTCTTGCTTTTCACATCCATGTCCACAAAGGCGAGTTTGACTATGCTTCTTAGTCCAACTCAAATCAAAAGTTTCCTCTGAGGTTTTTCCAAATGCCCCAGCTAGAGATGCTTTCTCCCTCCCATGTTCTGCCATCATTTTCTTTGTGCCTCTGTTATAACCTTTCCATCTACCTTATATTATAGGTATGTGTAAACTTATTTATTCCTCCCATCACCCTGCACGTCCCAGATTTCATTCATCAATGTATTTCTCTCTGTATCTGTCATATAGCATCATATCTATCTATCTATCTATAGATAGATAGATATGATGGAACATTCACAGAGCACCTGAGTAAGGCAGAAATAAATGATGTGAAGACAAACAAAAAGGCTATGGTAGAGATGAAAATTGGTATTAAAAATTTATCCTCTATACAAGTATTCTGAATTATAAACACAAACATATAAATGCTTTCCCTAGTCTCATCCTCCACCCTGACCCCCAAACTGATGCTGTTCATTGCCTTTTGCTGCCATGACTCACACTTGTTCTGGACAGCAATCAAGCCCTCCATTTACCCAATCATTTATTCCACAAATATATACTAGGGCCTACTTCAGGGTAAGCAGTGCTCCCTCTCTCAAGATTTGTGCCATCATCTTGTTTCTTAACATGGTCCCCTCCAGCTCAGTTCATACCATGCTATCCCTTAGAACTTTATTCACAGTTCTCAACTCAAACACTTCAACCTCTCCACACATTTTTTAGTCGTACCTTTTTAAACCACTTCCTTCCTCCCTCCCCTTAGTTTTTTCCCAGTTACATCCTCCTCTTATGCATTTGATTCTTTTACTTAGCAGAAGGAAAATGACTATGCCTAGCTGATAAGGCTTGCACTTCTCTAACTAAACTTGTAAAATGAACATTAGTTCCTTTAGGCATAAAAAGAATTGGGAATATAAAGTCCAAGGTGCTTGAAAATGCCCCCAAGTCCTCTTCCAAATCTAGACAAGTTTCCTTATAGTTTTCCAATTAAGGCTGTTCTTTCTCAAGCATCTGTATTCAAAATGTTTCACTCAATTTTGTTCTTGGTTATTTGTATGTGGTTGCCAGAATCATAAGAGTATGTTCTCTACAATTTATCACTGTAAATATATAAAATTTAATAAAATTTTCAACAATCTTTTGAGATTATGGAGGTAAACCTAAGTTATCATTCTGTTTCTATGAGCAAAGATAATCCAGATTCCAAAAATCCAATTTACAAGTGAATACAGCTCACATGCAAATTAGGGACTTCTTTCCTTATTATTGCATAATGCTGGGATCCTCAGAGAGAAGTGTAGGGTGGTGGGACAAAAATGTCTACTGAGGTGGGCAGAAGAAAGTATTAAAAGATCTATTTATTTACTTATTTTTATCTCATCCTTTTAAATTTTTATTCATATATTTCTTTTCTAATATTCACAATATAACTGTACTATAGTACATATAATCTTGACAGGAAACATTTTTGAGGATGAATACTCAGGCCTAGTTTTATTAATTGGGATATGGGATAAAAATGCTGGCAAGCTCTAAGAGATGGTACACGTGGAGTGATATGATTTAAAGTTTGGAATTTGAAAAGGGGACTTTTCTCAAGATTTTTTTAAGGCTTTCTACCAAATATATATATATATATATATATATATGGTATGTCTTTCTACAGATAAAAGCCTCTAAAAACAATGATTCTCAACTAGAGATAAAGAGCACCTGGAGCTTGTTAAAAATGCAGATTCTTGAGTCTTACTCTCAAGATGCTGATTCTGTAACTCTGGAGTGGAGCCAAAGATGTCAGTAGCCTTGAGAGACTAGGATAGCAAGTCAACACCATCGACATTCTGGGCCAGATAATTCTTTGTTGCGAGGCGCTGCCCTGTCCTGTGCATTGTCAGATGTTTAGTGTTATCCCTGGCCTCCACCCACTACATCCCCAGAGCAGCCACCCCCACCCCTGTTACGACCACCAAACATGTCTTGAGAGGTTGCCAAATGTCTCCTGGAAGGCACTATCGTCCCCGATCATTGAGGACCAGAGATAGAAGCTGCCCAAAGATGACACACTTTGAGAAATGCCATTCTTAATCAAAAGGATAAAACGATATGATAAAAGTTGAAGAATATGGATATTACGAGCATACGTGGTATAATTGAAATAAACAGGCTTCCCATACAGGAAACCTGATTAGCCACTATAAATTCCTGACAAATCAGCTAAGCTTCTAAGTCAAAGCTCTTCTTGTGTAATTTCAACTTGAACATCTTCTCCCTAGCTTCTATTTTAAATTATTTTTAATTAACTTTAGTGGCGTTTTGCATCCTGCTATGAAAAGTCCGCCTAATAGTCTCAGAGGACTCTCCCAAGAGAGAAGAGTGCAGTAAATCACACATTATCACATTAAAGAATATTCCAGCACACAGTCCAACAGTCTAGATCTTGGCAAATGCAATGGGGGAGGGAGGGGGGCTGCAGGGGCCGGAACAGGCTCAAGCGATTCGCAGTATCCAAAGCTGATTATCTTCAATTCATCCATCCACAGGAAAAAAGCTGTATTCATTCTCTACTTCAACCACATTTACCACAAAACACCCTGATTTCTACTGTGTATGAGACCTTGGGCAAGTCACTTAAAGTCTCTGGGCATCCCTTCTAGAAAGTGAGCCAGTTAGACTAAGTTATTTCTGAAGATCCTTCTAGTTACAAGTCACAAATATGGAAGCACTTAATCAAAAGGCTCTTTCAACCACATGGATTCTAATAACTTTTGCACAAAAAAGCAAATACCTATCAGGGTTGATAACACAATGAATTTTAAGATGCTTGATCCAAAAAAGAAAAAAATGAGAATTAGGTGAACTCCCTATACAAGATCCATTCTCTCTTAAAACAAAAATAAGTTTGGCCCAAACTGTCCTTCACCTATCGAGACACTTATACACGTACTTTGCTTGAGAAGGTAAATCAAGTCAATCTTTCAGAAGTTCATCATAAACAGGGAAATGGTTTTAAATCACAGGTTTACTTTCTATTTTCTATAATAGAGATCACAAATCAGCTGCATACAGGCCATTTCCAGCCTGCAGGTGTGGTTGTTTCGTTTGGCCTGGATAAAAAATTGAATTTAATTAGTTGCCAACTTTTAAAAAGGGAGCAATGATACATAAAACTCCATATTTCCAGTATCTCTTGAAATACCGGAAGATATTAACCCAAATGGCAACAATGAGCTGCAGCTGAGAAGTACCATCTCCTGGGCCTGAGCTCTACAGTAGTCCACAGTCCCCACTGCTCCCTACCTTCCCACACCCATTCTGGTTCCCTCTGACAGCCTGGGGCATATGAGCTTAAGTCCTTGATCTGTGACAATTTTCAGAATGCACAAATAAGATTTTTAATGCTTTCAATACGAAAATCTTTCACAACTATGAATGCTGATAAGGAGAATGTACTACACTGTAGGTGTCTAACTAACCACCTGAAAGAACATAGAAATTCTAGATTTGATGGGGAGTTCAGACTAGAGACCCCCTAAAATTACTTTCATCTTTAACTTCCTATGCCTTTGGTTAGTAGTATAGATAGTGCATCACAACACAGTAATATATGTATAGATTATATCGTATGTCTTTATGTGATATAATATGTGTATATATATGCACATACATATTAATACACATATATATTGTACTTTGTTTGCAGGGGAAGACTTGATCTTATCCTCCCCCTTCATGAAAAGACATTTTCTGTTAACTTTCGTAGAACATTCCATTTTTCTCACTGATTTTAATATATAAAATTTTTAAATTAGGTTTCTATTAACTAAGCAGCCTTATCTTACCAGAGTACTATTCAACTATTATTCTGAAAAGATGATCAATAACCCAAGGGCAGAAGGATGAGGATGAAAGAACTCGAGCAAGAGCTTAAGAGGAGAGTGGCTCGCAGGCAAAGTTTCTTCACTAACTGTCTTTACCAATAAAACCACCCTAACCATGGCGGCTACATCTTGAAGGTTTCTCCCTACCCACTTGCTCCAAAACTTTTTTTCTTTCAGCTCATGAAATCTGCTTGTTTGAGACACAATCTTTTAACAAGATTCTGAGGTTTTTCTTTTTTAAAAACTCAACTTTATATTACATTTACAATTAAACTGATGCCTACTTAGAGGATGTGGTGAGTCAAGGTTAAACTACTAAAAAAAAAAATGTTGCTGAGGTTAAGTCAATTTTCAGGTAAAACATAACCCAAGAGTTTCCACACTGATAATGTGTTGTATGTAGTCCACATTCTCCTTCAGACCATTCTAGATGCCGGCTTCTTAAAGTCAGATCATGTGATACCTTACAGCATTACATCTGTACAGTGCATTATCACTGCAACTTCTACTGACTTAAAAAATGTGTATTATTAAAGTTGGACATTGTAGATATCACTAGCTCTAAATCAATTGTTTTTCTAGTGGGTTTGAGGTTGATTCTTGGCATAAGCATTTGTTAACAATAGTGATGAACACCTCAAGTGTGAACCTAAACATCCCATCAAGGAGTCGATATGACTACTGAGGGCATGCCTAATGACAAGAAAATGATTGCCTTGGCAATACAGTGTGAGGAACATGGGTTGCTTCTGGGAAAACGTGTTTACCATTCTAGTTCTGATTTTCTCTGTTTAGAAAAAATGATTCACTGTTTAGAAGCAAAAAAAAATGATAAACATAATTCAATTTAACAGCCCTTGAATTCCACATTTTAATTTAGCCATGGATGTTTTCTGCTTTTACCTATTGTGGGTTCGACATTCACTTCTTCTTTTCCACTTTTTACTGCCTTAACAAAAAGAATCCCAAGAAGCTCATTACATTATTGCTAAAGGGGGCGGGGGCGGGGGGCGTGTATCAGATAGACTTAAAATCAAGAGAAAAAGTAAAATAGGTTTTGGAGCCCTGGAAAATTATTTAGTTTGTATCAGTGTCAGAACTCTTTAAATCAGAACCACCCTAAGAGGAAAATACATCAGGAGATTAAGATCCTTGCTCTCTGTCACCAATGAAAAGTATGTTACCTTCAAGAGAAAAAAGATACTGTTTGACTTGTTAATAAGCTTATTGTGGAATTCTCCCCAGAAACAGAAGTATTTTCTTTACAGGCTGAATGTGTTTACGCTTTGGAGGAACACAAAGGGCTAATTCATTCTAGAAAAGCATTTCTTTTGAAGCCTGTGTATTTCAAAACAAAAACAGTTATTGAAAACGTATGCATGAGCCATCCCAAAGCAATTGGTCACAGAAACCTGGATTATCAGAGTTGCAGACGAGCCCACAAGAAACAGAAAGATGAAGGGAGAGTGCAGGCTTGTTCAGAAAGCAGCGGCAGTCCTTGATCTGACGAAGGCACAGAACTGAAGAGAAGTAGTGGGGAAGTGCTTCAGAGCCCACACTGTCGGGTCTTAGGCCCTGAAATGCATATGCTTAAGAAAGCAGCGATCCTGCCATCCTGTTTCTCCGCAGCCAAAGGAAGGGGGGAGTGGAGGGACCAACGGATCCCGCCCTCTTATCCGGTTGTTGATCTAGGGCTGCAATGCTGGAGAACTTGCTTGAGTAATGCTAACTATGCAAAAGTTCACAAGGACGAGATCGGCTCGGTCCTCGCACCAAGTCCCCCCACACAGACCCCCAGCAGTCAATGTGCGAACACATTTGAAAATGCAACAATGACAAAGGAGCTTGCAACTTGCAAGCGACACTCACCCTGGGCCGCGCCGCCCAGCCGGCCACCGCCCGCCTCGGCCCCGAGCTGGGGCCCGGGAGCGGGGTCTTCACCTGCGCCGGACATGGGCCGCTTCACGGAGCCCTCGCCGCGCCTCCGCCTAGCTCGCCGCCCTGCGGGTCGGACGCACTAAGGGCTCGGAGATGTTGGGTGCAGGCAACTGACCGCTTCTGGCGGGGATTAAAAAACAAAAAAAAAAGTGTTTTGAGAGAAGAGCTCACCACCCCTGCAGGACATTCCCTCCCCCTCTGCTTCCCTCCCCCCAAACCCCACCCCGGGGAAGTTTTGACTTGAAACCCGGGAGGAAAACTGTTACCCAGCAAGTTGACAGCAGTGAGTCCTAGGGGGTCGAAGGGGGGCGGGGGTACCCAAGGGGGAGAGGCTGGGAGATCGGATTTGGGATCAGAACCCATCCTCCTCCCGCCCGGGGGACCGCCACCTACCTCGGCATCCCCCCAACTCACTCAAAGCCCCTTCCTCCTCCTCCTCTTCCGCCTCGGAAAGTTAGCGAGGCTCCGGCAGGGCCGTGGGTCGCGCTGGCCCGCCGGCGGCCACCCCTGGGTGTCCCTCCCCTCCTCCCTCCCGCTCAGCGCACACCACCGCAGTGGCGGCAACGGCGGCAGCCGCCGCTCCTCTGCTCGGCGCTCTCCGCCTCCTCTTTCCAGCCAGCTCAGCCCCGCTGGCTCCCCTCCGAGCGGGACTCTCTCCCCTCTAACTCTCTTTCCCCCTTACAGCGCGCCTATACTCCAGAAACACTTCTCCCTCTGTGGCTCCTTTTCATCATATCCGGGTCGGGGAGGCCTCGAACTCTTGGCTCTCGGCCCCGAGGCTGGGGGCGGCGCGACCCGGGCTCGGCCGCAGGCTCCCTAGCGCCCGGCTCTGTCTGGGTCAGGAGGCCAAAGCCCTACAGGGCTGGCGCTGGGGAGGACGCCGGTGCGGGGGGAAAGGAGGGAGCAGGCTCTCCCCTGGCTGCCCCAGAGTGCCCCCCACCCAGAGAGTCACCGCATCCCCTCTTCCTACTCCTCTTCCCAGCCCTGCCTCAGACCCACTGACGTTCTGGGGATGCCCTGAGGAAAGTAGAAGCCTTTAGGGTGAACAATGCAAAACGAAAAAAGTATCAGACTTTCCTGGTGGAATACAGTAAGGGTGGTTTTGAAACCTTGACCCCTAGCTGAGTGTTTAATCTCTTCATCTCTGACTCTAAAGTAACCTTTATTGTGTTTTTCAGTTCTTTCTTTCTTTGTATTGGTCAAACAGGATCCCGGATGAGGAACTGCAACTTCTTTTGCAGTTGCATGAAGTCCCTGGAGGCATCCAGGCAGGCAAGGGTGACACCCTTGAGGATGCACTGGCCCAGGGCCTCAGGCCCAGCCTATTACAGGCGGAATGCCTCCCCCACAGATGACTTATGTGGTGAGATAAACTTGTGGTCGGAAGTAAAAAGCTGATCAACTCTCCATTTATAAAGGAGATGATCCGATTGCTATTTAATCTGATGAGCCAAGAATAACAAGTATAAACTAATTTGCAGATGTAAAGTATTTCAGATAACTTTTGCTCTTTACTTCATTGTGAATGAAATGCAAAATTTGTAGAAAGCTAGAACAAACTCATTCTCTGACTTTCTAGGACAAAAGTAATGAAAATAATGTTCTCAAAATTGGAGAAAATGTACTTTGGATACATCTTCCTTCCAGGGGTATCAGTAATATCCCAGGAATTTCATATCTTCAAAAAATCAACTGGAATTGATTCCAATCGACTGAGAAGTCCTATTTCTTACCTTTAAAGAATTGGTGCAACCAAACTTACTTTCAAGTAAACCTGAAAAACACAGCCTTTGAAGTTTCTGCTGACAGTTATTCAGACCATATTCTGCCCCAAAAGACAAATGACATTTTGCCCAATGACCTGTGACTAACAAATGCCTTTTTCTTTTTTTTTCAATTTAGAGATTTCAGGAATGGTGTGTATAAAAGTGCCTTAACTCTCTGAAAACTTGTCTGGGGGCCTGGACTATTTGGAATCTGCTTGATGAAAACAGATCAATTCTGATCTGCATTACCATTAGAGAGCAAACATTTGAGGAAGCTTCATGCCTAGATACTATTTTATCCCTATTTTATATATTGCCCTGCCTTTTTAAAAAATGTACCCTCACTAAGATGTTAAACTCCACGAATATTTAAGAAATTACAGCACTCTTCTAGAAAGTCATAGTCAGCGGTAAATATTTGTTAATTTAATTTCACACAGTACTTAATGTTGCACACAAGGTCGGTGATTCAATAAATACTCCTTGAATTAAATTTAAACATCTTACTCTTTAACAGTGAAGAAATAAGATTCAAATAAAAATATTAGGAACAAATGAGAGTCTGTGTGGTAGAATCACCGAGACGGTCAAATGCTATATCTTGCTCAGCAAAACTTGGAGCAAGTTAGTCAATCTCTCTATGCCTTGGTTGCTTCATAAGTGAGAATGATAAAAGAAACTCTTCACAGGGTCCCATAAGGACTAAATAAGATAATTTTCAGAAGGACATCAGCTATGAGGAAAGGTACTCAAAAATATTAACTATTATTATTGTTCAGCAGAAGCATTTTGATGGGTAGTGTTGAACATGGCATAATGACAATATCACAAGGGCCACATCAAAATACCAGGTAACCGTGCCTGGCATACATGTGCAATCTATACTTTACACAAATTATCTCAAAGACTTCTGACATCAGCCCTACCAGTACCTTGCCAGGATTACACTGCTAGGATTTATAGCTCAAGTCTGTCTGACTGAAAGCCTATCTTGTGTCTTTAGGTAAACTCAGGTCTTCCTTCTAGGAGCACCTAGAAGTCCATAAGCTTAGTATTTGATAAACCAGCAATTAAGTGTGGGATCCTAAGTGTTCCCCAGGCTGTCCATTTACCCCATCCTTTGCTGTATTTCAGTCCTTCTGACTCATCACTTAGCTCGGTTCCTGAAGAGCACTCCAGTGCCCTCATCCTCTCATTCTTTTATTCAACAAATATGTATGGAAGTGGGAGGCACTGTCATGGGTGCTGGGGATGCAGCAGTGAAGATGATCAACATGGCCACTGCCTTCATGGAACTCAGTCTAGAAGGAAATATGGACACACAACCACTTAACAACAGTCGCTGAATGGGATGGCAGGGAAAGTTCTGGAATGCCATGATAATTCTTTTTTGCAGGGAGATACAGTTTGGTCTAGGAATCAGCGAAAAGTTTCTGGAAAAAGTTATGTCTCTCCTGGAAGCAGAAGAAGAAATTGATAAGAGAAAAGACCGGTCTAGGCAGTGTGGGTGCAAGTGCAGAGGTTTGAGGGCAGCCTAGCATCAATGAAGAACTGAAAGAAGTCCAGTATAAGAGGATAACCCAAGGCGAGGGGGAGAGAGATGGAAGTTGAAGAGAAGAGTAGAGGTCTTAGCAACTTTGAACAAGGAGGATATATTTTCCAAATGTCTATTTATAAAAGCCACTCTGGTATAATATGTAAAATGATTTGGAGGCACTGAGATTGGAGCTCGGAAGTCCAATTAGGAGGCAAGGGATGATGATAGAAGTGGGAATGGAGCCAAATAGGCTGAGATAAAGGATAAGGAAGCTAGAGGAATCAAGGGTGACTTCCAGTTTTCTGCATCTTGATGAATGGGGGTAATAGTACCTACAGAGATGGAAACATTCAGGAGAAGCAGGTGTGGGGAAAAGCTGCTGAGTTAGTCATGTGGATGATGTAGTGTCTGAGAAACCTGTGAAATGGCTCATTGGAACCATCCAGTAGGCTGCTGGATAGGTGTCTGGAATACAAGCACATAGATGGCATTTCCTGGCAAGGATGTCCTGAGTACCCAAGGTGGGCATGCTGTGTAAGAACAGAAGGCCTAAAACACAGCTGTGCCCTGAAACTCAAACCAAATGTGTCCTTACTGGCCCCTCTCCGTTTCTCCACACCATTCTCAATGCAGTAATACTTTTATCTGACTAGCTTCGAGAATCACCATTATTTAGTACTACTACTGCCTGTGCCCCTCCACCAGCCCAGATGCCCCAGGTGTATCACCTGATGGTCCTGATTAAACCGGATGTGATCATGTCTCAAACTCCAGTCATCTTGATAGATGGAAACCTTCCCTGGGGACCAGCCTTCCTTTAGAATTAAATACTCTAGCTCTGGCTCAAAGCCCTCTGCCACTGAAATCCCAATGTGCCTTACAACCATTCCTGCCTAGTGATGTACACACTGATGATGATGTAATGATACGTAAACACATTGTGAAAGAGATCTGACATGAGCTAAGCAAATGAAGTGAACTAATTAAAAGGATTTATAAAGCATCCTTGTGGACTACCACATCTTCATCACTCAGTCAACATTCAAACATTTATTGTGCACCTATTATATCCTAGGCCACATGTCAGTTTCTGGAGATTTTTTTTTTTTTTAGTTTGATTTAATGTCTTGCAAAGCAGCTAAATTACTTTTCAGTTGGGTAGAGGGCTATCTGCCTAGCAAACGTCGAAGTTAATACCTTTGCATAGTTATCTAAGCCAGAGGTCTACAACTGGGGTGTGCTATTGTGCATACTTCCCAGGGGGCAGACAAGACAATTCTCTGGAATGTGAGGAGGAAACAGTAGAATGAGTATTTCTATTTGTTTTTATGTCATCATTTGTCATTTCAATTCTCAAGTATGTTTTAAAACTTATACAAAGTTTCAATACAAAAGTATGTATAATTTATAAATAAATATAAATTAGGGGTTCACGCTTAAAAGTATTTTACTGCTTACTTGGTTAAAAAAGGATTTAAATCCTTTATATCATTTAAGGTACATTCAGTCAGTACATTCACCCAGATTGTACCAAGGTTAGTTTTTCTACAAAACATATATACCTACCTCAGTTAGGCAGAAGCATGACTTTAGCAATCCCCAAACCCAAGGACATACAAACATACAAACTGAGTCTCTTAGTACCCTCAGGTAACCTCCATAACCTTCACATAATGCCAACACAACGGCCAGCCACTTTCTCAAATTCTACTCATTTTTTTTTTTTTGGTGCACATATACTTTTCAACAAACTTTATTTTCTACTGTTTTACCTCACAGAAGGTTTAGGGCACAGGGGCTTTGAGGAAAAGAGATTAGCTCAGGGAGCTATTAGGTCAGAAAAAAGTGACAGCAGAAGAAATGACAGCTGACAGACAGGGAAGATACAGGGAAATAAACACGTCATAACAATGCCTTTGTGAATTCAACTCAGTGAAACGGACTCTTCCGAATGAGGGCCTGAGTCATTAAGGAAAGATTCAGTTATGTTAGCGCTGCATTCTGTTTGTTAAGGAGGCAGGTGAGTATTTTTACATTTAAGGAAAAATTCCACCAAAAAAAAAAAAGTTCACATAAGAAAATGTTGCTACTTGAAAGAATAACTTTCACAGGATTACATTTTTATAGCTGCCAGGGAAATGAGCAATCATGATTCTAGGCCAACTTGCTGTGACTGTATTTCTCCACCTCCTGGTGCCCCGTTTGAAGAGGAGAGGTCAAGTGGACAGATTTCTGGAATTCCATCCTTACTTCAAATAGAGCACTTTGTTCTTTTTCTCCATAATGCATAGGTCCTTCCCTTAAATTTAACTGAGAAAACTGGTTCTTCCACTTTTTGAACATTTGAAAACTGCTGAAAGGCCCAACTCCTTCATTTAACATATAAAGAAACATAAAGACATAAAGTTCATTCATTAGGTTCAACAAACATATACTTAGAATCTACTATAGGCCAGACCATATGCTGGGCATCAGAAGTTCAAAGATAGAGGAAAGACTGGCAGCTCAGAGTGTGTGAGGGAAGGGATGGGCAGAGAGCGGAGTGGGAGAGGGCCATTCACGTCAATAATGCCTGTACAGCAGGAACTTGAAGGCAGCAGAGCCTAACTGCGGGAGCGTGGGCGGGGAGAGCCAGGGGCTGTTTCAGAAAGGAGAAGATACCAAGCTGAGTACTGCTGATGAGTAAAAGTTTGCCTGTCAAAATGCTTAGGGAATTCCAGACTCAAGAGATAATGCCTACAAAGCACAGAGAAGCTAAATGACTGGAAAGCCCCAGAGAAGTTAAATGACTCGGCAAAGGTCCTTTTGTAGCTTTGCCATAGAGCTAAGTTTCTAAACATCCAGGCTTCTTGCTCTGACTGATTATCTGGAGAAGCCACGTAAATGAATCCATCACTTCTAAGTGATGGTGAAGCTAGGGCATATCTGATCTTCCATTCAGGAGTTCCAACGATTTTCTATTGTAAATGTGTGACCAAAGAATGCAGCATAGGATCTCCTGTTGTTGAATTAGCTTGACTTGTCCTGCCCACCAAGCTCTCAGTTAGTGTCCCTTTCGGTTGTCTGACTCCTCTGGCCTGGGGCACTGGCCTTCAGGTATTTCCCTGCTGTCACTGTACTTTCCTGCTTGTGTTTTGAAGGAAGGGAGGGAGAGGTTAAGGCAGACAGTGGCACATGTCAGAGAACAAGTGGAGTGAAGGTAGAAATGAAAATGTGCTTCTATCATATGCAGCCAACAGGAAGGTATGTAGATAGTGAACCTGGATATATAAGGTATTGTGGAAAAGTAGTAAATACAGGAGGTCTTTGAAAATGATGACCGATGTGCTAAAATCACAATTAGAAATAATTTTAGCATGATGATCCAGACAAAGATATTTGAAATAATGTAGAAGATGAGGATTCTTTTGTCACCATGGTCCCTAAACTCGTTTATAGTCTCAGGTAAAGAGAGGAACTTTCAACTCTGGGATTTAAACCAATGTCTCTATTTCTCCAAATTTTCTGTTAAGAGATAGACGCTAAATAAAAAAATGCAGGATTACAGATTGATTATATTGTTCATTCAATCCTGAGACCTATAATCTACTCTGGGAAAAAGGCAAAGCTTTCTTGAATATTCTCCCACCTCCCATTATTCTCCTCTTTCCTACTTTGAACAGTCCCTCCTCCCCAGGCACCTGGATCCCCATTCTATTCTCTTGCTGACCCAGGTTTCCAACCTTAAACACAAAGATATTAGTAACTCATAGTCCTCCAAATTCTAGGAGCAACAAACCTGTTCCCATGTTCATAGTCCCCCTAAAATGTATCCAGGCCCATAAAGGGACCTAGGTTATTTGCTGCCACGTTGTTTTGGTGGCAGGGAGCTGGAGTCAACCTGGACAGCCATCCCTGGGGGAGCAGGCAGTTTATGGCGTGGTTGCCAAGCATGTGCATTGTGTAGCTACTAGAAGAAACAGATTATATGCACATGTCAGCCACAGAACGGATCTTTAAACATTGTACTTAGTGAAAGGAGTAAGGAACAATGTGATTTTAGCGCAGCAGCAATTAATAATTAAAATTATATACACACAAAACAACAGAGCACAGTTTATAAGAATACACACAAGAAAAAGGACTTACATACACATCTTAGAATGATAATGGGAGGAAGGAAAAGAGTGAAGTATAGGAATCAGGGGATATGGGGATATAGGTATACGTATAGCTGATTCACTTTGTTGTACAGCAGGAAATAACACCATGTAAAGCAATTATACTCCAATAAAGATGTTAAAAAAAAAAAGAATAGGAATCAGAGAGAACATATAGAGGCAGACAAGCATACATACAAGAAAAGGGACTTGGACAGACCATGATAATGTGCCATGTACCAAGGGGCTGATAAACTCAATTCTTTGCTCTAGAGGTCCAAAACCATGACAACTATTACTGCCAATAATAAATAAATAAATAAATAATAAAGTAATAATAATCTACCAAACAAAAATTCAAGCAAGTCTTATTACCAGGCAATGCAATAAAATGACAAGAAATTAAGATGTTATAGGATATGTATTGAAAGAGGTGTATCTTACATATATCTCTAAAATCACTACAGAGGTGATTACCTAATTTATCTGTGTTAAAGATAACACAGCAACACCAGAACACTTTGGTTACAACAACCCATCCATACAAAGCCATATTTTCTTACTAACTCTCATATAGACTGTTGTAGTCTGCTGGTATTGGCCCCTAAAAAGATATGCCCACATCCTAATCCCCAGAACCTGTGAATGTTACATTACATGGTTAACTTGGCTAAAGGGCCTTTGCAGACATAATTATTTTTAAATGAAGAGATCATTCTGGATCATCCAGGTAGGCCCTCATGTCAACAGCAGGTGTGATGGTTAATTTTAGGTGTCAACTTGACTAAGTCAGGGAATGCCCATATAGCTGGTTAAATATCACTTCTGGGTGTGTCTATGAGGGTGTTTCTGGAAGAGATAAGCATTTGAATTAGTGGACTGATTAAAGCAGATGAACCTCCCCAGTGTGGATGGGCATCATCCAAAACTTTCAAGGCCTGAAAAGAACAAAAAGGTAGAGGAAGATGGGATTCACGCTCTGCCTGACTGTTTGAGCTAGAATATCAGTCTTCTGTCACATTTGGCACTCCTAGTTCTCAAGATTTCAATCTCAAACTAGAATCTGTGCTATTGGCTCTCTGGCTCTCAACCTTCAAACTACTCCACATGCTTTCCTGGGTCTCCAGCATGTAGATGGCAGATCCTGGGACTTCTCAGCCTCTATCTGATACTTCACAATAAGTCATATATATCTCCTATTGGTTCTGTTTTTCTGAAGAATCCTATCTAATACAGCAAGTGCCCTTATAACAGACACACAGACAAGAGAAGGCACTATGAAGATGGATGCAGGGATTGGAGTTAGGTGGCCACAAGCTAAGGAAGGTGGTAATTATCAGATACTAAAAGAGTCATGGCTCAGATCCTCGCCCTGAGCCTCCAGAAGAAATACAGCCCTGTAAACACCTTGATTTCAGACTTCTGGCTGCTGAAACTGTGAGAATACATTTTTGTTGTTTTAAGTCACCAAGTTTGGGGTAATTTGTTACAGTAGCCACAGAAAACTAATACAACTGTCTTTAGAAAAAGTGAAATTGAAGCTCTTTAGGCCCAGTGTACTATTAATTATTTGATGTTTGCTATTAGCTCACTATCAAAGGGAAAAGCAATCTACTCTGAATCCCTGAAGGGACTCAACTCTTTTATCAAAAACCTTTTCCAGGTTGACATAGGTCCAATACCTCCAGAGGTATAGCCCATCTCTTATAATTAATTATAACGACTATCATATACCAAGTCCTTTAAAATGTACACATTCTTTACCATGCATCCTCAATTTTATCTTAGGGATAACCCTTTCTGATATGTATTAAATGTACAATATTATAATCCCCGTTCTATAAAAATAAGGAAACAACGTTTGAGAGAAGTTCAATGGAGAACAATTAAGTAGTAAGTTGAAAAGCTCAGACTGTAACTGACATCTTCATGTAATTATTCATCAGATATTTGTTGAATGTAAGCTCTACCCCAGGTCTCCAGTTAGGTCCTGGCAGCATTTTTTTTTTTAATCATCTACAAGATGTCAAATATTCTGCTAAACACTGGAATACAATGAAAAGTGAAACACGTGTCCTGGTCTTCACAAAGTTTCAGTCTTAGGACAGGTAGACATTAGTCAAATAATCACACATATAAGTATCTAAGTACAAATAGTGGTTAGTAAAGAACAGTGTCATGCTGTGAGTGTGTGTAAGAGGGGCATAGAATTAGAGACAAAGTCCCTGCTCTAAAAGAACTTAAAAGTAGAGTAAGGGAAAGGATCAAGTAAAGAGAAGAATAAAATATAATGGGATTTATACTTTGAAGTAGGCATTTGGCCCTATGATGGGACACAAGAGGCAACAACAAACCCAATCCTAAGAGAGAGGAGTCTGAAGAATGAAATGGGTTTGGAGAAGAGCCTGGATGAGATGGACTTAACCATAGATAGGAAGGTGAGGAGGAAAGAGAAAGGAAGCAGCAAGTGCAAAGTTACAGGAGAAGGTGAAGTGGGCATTCAGAGAACTCCAAACCTAACACCTGTTCTACCGCATTTCTTACAACATGTATGCCTATATCAAATTAGGGTCTCATTTATACATTCCAGACGTTTTTAATTCTTCTCAGAATTCTATTAGAGGGATTTCTAGACTAAGTGTTCTCCTCTCTAACAATGAGACTGTTTATTAAATTTCCCCCAGGTGATCAAACAAAAACCCATTTGAAGTATGCTGAAGATGCTATTGGCTATGTGGTGCTGGCAAAAATTCACATGACATGTACAGCACCGGGAACTCTACTCAATGCTCTGTAATGGCTTACGTGGGAAAAGAATCTAAAAAAGAGTGGATGTATGTATATATATAATGGGTTCACTTTGCTGTACACCTGAAACTTACACAACATTGTAAATCAACTATACCCCAATAAAAATTTTAAAAGAAATCCACCTGACAGCCACAAAAAAAAAAAAGAAGAGTATGCTTAGAAGGCTCACTTGTATTTACACCATAAACTGCACCACCAATACCACCAAACTGCACCACCAACACCACCAACAGTAGAATAATCTTGCCCTACAGTGTTGCTGGAATATGACATTGGCTGGAGTCCTTTGGTGTCATCTGTCTCTTTTCATCTTAGAGTCTTTACTTTTTAGACTCTGAAGAACTATCTCCTGGGTCTCTCTGTAATCAAGAAGGCGGTACTTGGAAATCCCACTAATAAGTTAAAGTTAATTTGTTAAACAAAAAAGAAGGAATGGTGCTTATAAAAGGTATGATAATAAAATAGTTTGAAAATAAAAGGAAATCTCTGAATCATGTAAAACATAATCATTAAGGCCAAAGATGATAAGAAAGGGAAGGTTGAAACAAACCATTACAAAATGAAATCATGATACTTAAAATTGCTGGAATAACATTAGAATATTTCATTTAGTCTGCATTGAGACCCAGAGTGCTCTTTCCTTAAATACTAGCTGACGGACATCATCTGTGATCATTCAGCACTACAGACACTAAACCTCTTTCATACAAGGATGTGAATACTTTCACAACCAGAAGGAAGCAACTTCTTAGGACCTTTTTTTTTTTTCCTGATAAATCAATCCTTGGAGAGAGCCTGGGATTTTCTTAGCATCGCTATTTAAAAGCCATTAAAAAAAACTGAATATAATTCCCAAATTTAGCAAAACTACCTTAGAAACGAAGCTATGGAAGATTCTTAAATAACTCAAATTATGATTCTGATGTTTAGTTCAGCATAAAGAAGCTAAGTCACTCCCTTCTTGGGCTCTGCTAAAGTCATGCTTTCCAAGACTCACAGGTTCTTAAGTCAAGGAGACACGTATGTTCCCCCCGCCCCTCACTCGAATCAGGATAGACAACAGGGAAAGGGGGGAAAGAGAAGACTTTCAATTAGAGAATTTGAAACCTTAATCCAAGAGAAAGATAAAAACTATAGTAAAACAATCAGCAGTCTGAAATATTTCCCTAGTTGTCTTTGACCCAGGGCAACAGATACATTAAAAACTGCACTCTTTAAGCAAGATGAAATGAAAGAAATCCATTTTTTTGGTCTTTGACAAGCTTAACATCATTCTTTTGGTTTGTTAAAATTTCTCCAAAAAGTGATAACCTCTACTTATAAAAATCTTGCTACTTATAAGAATCTTGCTTCTGTATGATACAAAAGCTTGATTCAAATATACCAATAAAAATTTTTACATGTCTATGTGTATGTAGTTTAGTGTATTCAGTAGAAGATCAATGGTAATTTCAAAATATTGAATAAAAGAGTTTTTTTTCTGATATTAGAAATATTTTTGAATCATTTTGTTTCCCTAGCTATTTTAAATGAATAATAATAGTGTGCTTAATAAATTTTTAAAAATCTGTTATTTAGAAAGCCACCTTTAAAGTTAAATAATTATTTTTGATAGTTTAGGATGAGTTCTGTCATTGAAATATCAAGCCAATAAGTAATTAACTGTTTAAACAATCAAGTTATAGCTACCATATTATAAAAAGTATTAGGACTTCCTTGGCAGTACAGTGGTGAAGACTCCACACTTCCAATGCAGGGGGCGCAGGTTTGATCCCTGGTCAGGGAACCAAGATCCTACATGCCGTGCAGCATTGCCAAAGAAAAGAAAAAAAATTCTAGCAGGCACAAATTTATATTTCTGAAAACGACTGGTTGACTAGCAAAATTGAATTAAAATAATTATTTAAACCATATTCCCTTTAATACTTCACAAATTGTAATGCAAATTTAATTACTTATAACTTTGAAAGATTACTTCATTATCTTGTCAATCAATGTTTGTATTATTCACTTAGAACTATAAACTATGAAAGTATATTTAACGTTTGTTATATTTTATGTTTAGCATCATGTGAATTTCTCAATATTATTATTTATTTATTTATTTATTTTTAAATTTATTTATTTTTTTTTATTTTTGGCTGTGTTGGGTCTTCGTTTCTGTGCAAGGACTTTCTCTAGTTGTGGCAAGTGGGGGCCACTCTTCATCATGGTGCGCGGGCCTCTCACTGTCGTGGCCTCTCTTGTTGCGGAGCACAGGCTCCAGATGCGCAGGCTCAGTAGTTGTGGCTCACGGGCCCAGTTGCTCCGTGGCATGTGGGATCTTCCCAGACCAGGGCTCGAACCCGTGCCCCCTGCATTGGCAGGCAGATTCTCAACCACTGCGCCACCAGGGAAGCCCTCTCAATATTATTAAATAATATAACATGCATACTGAAGACCAGAAAATACAACTTTCTATAAAATAGTACCTTACACTTAGTATCCCCTCTGCTAGACACCTTAGTAAGTGTCTTGGCAGGCAGCAATCTAAGATGACCTTCAGTAATCCTCACCTTCTATGTAATCCCTTTCCTTGAGTGTGGGCTGGACCAAGTGACTTGCTTTCAATGAGCAGAATAAGGCAAAAGTGATGTTATACACCTTCCATGATTAGGTTACAAAGCCTGAAAATTCCATCTTGTTAGCACCTTCTCTCTCTCTCTCGCTCTCGCTCTCGCTCTCTCTCACTCTCTCTCCCCTCTATGACAAGAAACTGAGGGTGGCCCTCAGCCAGAAGCCCCTGAAGAACCAAATCCTGCAAAATATTGTATGAGTGACCTTAGAAGCAGATCTGCCCCCACTTGAGCTTTCAGATGAGACCACAGCCCAAGCTGTCACCTTGCTTTCGGCCTGTGAGAGACTCTGAAGCAGAGAACCCAGCTAAGCCTTGCCTAGATTCATTACACAAACCATGAGATGATAAATGGGTGTTGTTTTAAGCCAATGACTTTTGGGGTAATTTGTAATGAAGCAGTAGATAACTAACACAATCATTTAGCTTTTTTTTTTTTTCTTTCTAAATCTACAGAGTACAAAAGAACACCATTCAGAACTATAAAGAGAGAGTTTAAGCCTTGGCAATTACCTTAGTGCCCAGAACTTAAGCTGATGTTTCAGGATCATTGTTTGTTTGCTTCTTAATGCAAATAAACACTAGAGTTGCCCTTCAGCCAAAGGGTAAATATGTGCCTATTCTGTTAGTGTCTGAATTTTTTCTATCATACCTATGGGTAAATAAGTGAATTCTTCTACCTCCCTAAAGCATCAGATATTCTGACTTTTAAACTGAGATATATAATATGCAATAAAATGTACAGATTATACATGCTTAATTTGATGTTTTAACAGTTGGGTATATCTATGTAACCATCACCCAAAACAAGCTATAGAATATTTCCATCCTTCTAGAAATATTCTTCCTGCTTTTTCCTGTTATTATTCCTCCTCACTGATTGCTACCTGCCTCATCAACTATCTAATTTCTATTGACATGGATTAGTTTTGCCTTCATCTGGATTTCATAATAATGGATTTAGACACTGTGTATTTTGTTCTGTCTGGGTTATCTTAGTTTAACATTATAATTTTCATAGCCATCCATATTGTTGCCTGTGTCAGTTGTTTCTTCTTTATAATAACTGAGAATTATTTCATTTATGTGGATATACCATAATTTATTTATTCATTCAACTGCTGATGGATATTTGGGTTATTTGAAGTTTTGCCTATTATGAATAAATCTACTATGAACATTTGAATACAAGTCTGTGTGTACATATATTTTTATTTGTCTTGGGTAAATACCTGGGAGTGGGATACCTGGGTAAGCATATATAGCTAACTTTATGAAAAACTGCCAAAGAGTTCTTCAAAGAACTTATATCATTGTACAATCCAATAAGCAATACAGAATAATTCCATTTGCTCAACATCTTTGGTACCATCTCATGTTGTCAGCATTTTTTAAAATTTTAACCATTGTAGTAGGTCAAAGTGGTGTCTCATTGTGATATTAATTTGAATTTCTCTGCTCATCAATGAGGTTGTACAATTTTCATTTATTAACCATTTATATATCTTGCCCATTTTTATACTTAGTTGCTTGAATTTGTTACTTTGCGTGTATGTGTGTGTCTGTGTGTGTCTGTGTACTTATATTCTGGGTACAAGTCCCTTGTTAGATATATTTGCTGTAATTTTTTCCCCAGAGAGCAGCTTGTCTATTCATATTATTAATGGAGCCTTTTGATGGAGCCAAAATGTTAAATTTTGATAAAATTCAATTTATTGTTTTTCAAGTGTTATGGTTTGTGCTTATTGCAACCTGTCCAAGAAATTTTTGCCTACTTTGAGGTTACAAAGGTGGGTTTCTATGCTTTAAGAAGTTTTATGGTTCTGAGTTTTAAATTTAGGTCTACTATCTATTTCAAATTCTTCTTTCTGTGTATGTAGTGAAAGAGTGATCTTGATTCACTTTTTTTCATATTGATATCCAATTGTTCCAGCACAATTTGTTGAAAAGACTTTCCTTTCCACATTCAACTAATTTGCCAGTTTCATTAAAAATCAAATGACCATAAATCTGTCAGTCTCTTTCTGGGCTCTCTATTCTGTTCCATCAACTTGTTTTCCTGGCGTTACCCAGATACTACACTATAGCTGCAGTTTTTATCTTAGGTCTAGAAATCATATGTACATGTCCTCCAAGAGTGTTCCTTGTAAAAACTGGTTTGATTTTAAATCATCTGATTTACTGTATACATTTAAGAATAACCTGTCATATATCTTGAAAATAACCTGCTGAAATATTGAAAAAGATTTCATGAAATCTATAAACTAGTATAAGAAGAATGAACATCATAACAATATTGAGTCTCTCAATCAACAATAATGTTATTTCTCTCCATTTAGTCGTTTTCCTTAATATCACTGATGTTTATAATTTGAATGTAAAGGTCTTACACATGTTTTGTTAGATTTATTCCTAAGTGTTTTTGTCAAGAACTATGATCTTTTTGAAGTTTTACCCTACTTGCAAGCTAACAAGTTATCCTGTCACAGTTACATGGGTGGTGGCATAAGACAGTTGAGTTATGGCTCAGAAACAAAAGACAGTTTAGTACTCACAGAGATAGCACAAGCCAGAGTATCAGCATTTGCACCATGTCCCCAAACCCCAGTTCCTATGGGATGATGCAAAAAAGTTCTTGTGATAACTGCACAAGCTTAGAGACCTAAACATTTTATAATAAACAGTAAGCAAGCCTACCCTTTTCTCTGTAGGGAGGCTCTATCTCTGTCTTCCGATGTTTTTTGTGACACAAGCACACTTGAAAAGATGGTCCAGAACAAAGACAGGCAGTGTCTGCACTGGTGAGACATGCAGAAATGAGAGAAACGAATAGAGAATTGTCTCCCAACAATATTACTTTTTTTTGATGCTATTTTAAATGGAATTTAAATTTTTCAATTTCCCATTGTTCATTAGTATTATGTAGATAAATAACTGATTAAAAGGTAGTAAAAAAAAAAGTAATATGACAATGATCAAAGTTTTCCAAACTACCTTAAAGTTAAGAAACATACTCCTGGAAAATCATTAAATAAAAGAAGAAATCAAAAGTGACATTGTGAACTTACTAGAACACAAATTAAGAACATTTTGACTCTAAACCTAGAAAATATAGGAAAAGCTGTATTCAAAGGGCAATGTGTAGCCTTAAATGCCTTTATTAATAAAATTAAAAGAAAAAAATAAAACAGTGTTCATTTTAAGGAACTTTAAAGATGACAAATATTTTAAACTATTAGACTTAAATAAACTAATGATTTTTTTAAAGATAGAAATGTTAAATCCAATGATAAAGTGGTCTTAAAAATCACCTACTGACTTTACTATTCATGAGAATAAAAGGAAATGGCTTCAGTGATTTTTAAGACCACTTTCTCTAAAATTTCCAAATTCTATAACTTCTACTCATGAATATTCAGAATTAGAAACCTGTTTCGTTCTTCTTTTATCCTCCAATTTGTAACATACAGTAGGTGTATGTTTGTGTGTATCAGTTCTGTTGCTGCAAGTTACCCCCAAATTTAGCAGATTAAAAATAATATTTATTATTTAATAGTTTCTGTAAGTTAGGAAACTAGGAATGGTTTAACTTGATCCTCTGGCTCTGGGTCTTTCAAAAGGTCTCAGTCATCTCAAGGATCCACTGGGAAGGATCCACTTCCTAGCTTAGTCATGAGACTGATGACAGAATTCAGTTCCTTGTGGGCTGTTGGACTAATGTGTCAGTTCCTCGTGTGCTATCTACTACAGCCCTTACAAGATTCCTTGCCACTTGGACCTCTTCATTGAATATCTCACAACATGGCACCTAGCTTCATCAAAGCCAGCAAGCAAGAGGGCAAGAAAGTACCAGCAAGACAGAGGGTGCTAGCAAGATAGAAGACATGGTCTTTTGTCACCTAGTTCTATTGAGTAAAAGCAAGTTACTAGGTCCAGGCCACACTAAATGGAAGTTGATTACATGAGGGAGTGAATACCAAGAGATAGAGCTCATTGTGAACCATGTCAAAAGCTTCCTACCACAGTGTGTTTAGGCATAATAACATTTCTCTAGTGTTTTCCCTATGCACATATTCAAAGACTCTAAAGCACTATAGTTAGAAAATACAATGCCAAGTATCTACTTCCCAAACCTGTATTTTATTTAACAACCTTCCTGAAGTATAATTGTGTGTGTGTGTGTGTGTGTGTGTTCTAAGAAATCTTTGCCTGTACTGAGTTTACAGATTTTCTGTTTTACCTTATGTCAGTTTTGGTAAGTTGTATTTATAGTAGTTAATTTTGTTGGCAAAAAGTCATACTTAACATTCTTTTGTTATCCTTGTAATATCTGTAGGAGAGGCCATGACCATCCATTACTCAGTCTTGATCTGTGTCTCTGTCCCTCCCCACCTCCCCTTTATTTCCTTGATATACTATCTAGTAGATGACCAATTTTGTTGATTGTGTCAAAGAACCAGTTTTGGCTTTTAGATTTTCCCTATTGCTTCTTTGTTTCATTGAATTCTACTCTTACCTTTTTCTTTTTTCTATATGTGTTGTATGCTGGATATTGTGAGTGTTATGTAGTGGAGACTAGATACCTTTATATTCCTTTAAAGAGTGTTGTTATTTTTGTCTTGGCAGGTAATTAACTTGATTTGATTTTCAAGCTGAAAACTGCTTCATCTATGGCATCTCAAATTTCAGTTTAATTTTTGGTCCTTATGTATTCTTCAGGGACTGGGGCAGAATTTATACATAGAACCTGAGATTACCCTTCTCTGGCTATTTTCAGGGCTACCTGTGATTTTCATATAGCAGTGGCCACCTTAAGCTGTCTCCTGATTCCTTAGACCAAAAATACCATGGGTTTTCTATTGGAGATTCAACTTTTTGCCCTTAATCCAAAGCTTCCAAAACTCAGAAACGCAAACCATGCCATTTCTTTCATTCAAGTTTTGAATCCCCCCTAAAATTTCTTAGCTTTTGTCCTTTGCCTTTATCCATAGCCTTCAGGCAGTTGGTTTTTTGTTTTTGTTTTTGTTTTTGTATTTTCTCCAAAACTGATAGCTCTACTCTGTGGGAGGATCAGCCTCTCAGGAGTTTATTCCCCCATAAGGGTAGCAAAACCACCAAGCCTATACATTGATCAATGGAACACAGGTGCAAATATCTTCTAAGCATTTAATCTTATTAAAATGTGAGCTGTATTATCCAATCTAAGTCATTTTCTATGTTTATGGATGAGCTAATGTTTTGCAAAAAAAAAAAATCACCATCACATTGTGTAGGATCAGTGGACTCATAAAGGCTTCCTAAGTTTGTGGTACACATTTAATATGTATTCAGACTTTACTGTAATGTGTCTTTTTTTTGTTTCTTCAGTATTTTCAGTGAATGAGTATTAATACAACCATATATTCTGCCTTTTGGACCCTTACTATAGGACTCTTTTGAACCTATACATGTATCTATTTTTCTTCATACATATTCAGAGCATATCTTATAACATTTTCTTGGGAACCATTATTCATGTACACTGTGAATGCATATTAACAGTAGAATATATTTGCAGAATATGAATTTATCATATTGAATGCATAGCAAAATTTTTTTTAACAGTTATAATATTCAAAGCTATTGACTTACATAAACACAATACTTGCTATTCTTCCATTCCTTAAATGTTATTGCTAAGTTTTTTAGCAGAAAATAATAGAAAACCTAGGTTTTCAAAGGACTACATAACCAAATCAAAAAGTTTTAAGCAAAATTCTTTCTGCTGATATCGTCAACAGAATACAGTCTATATAGGTCAAAGAATTAGCAATTATAGTTATAATGAACATATTTTCATTGTGCCTATTGCTTAGCTCTTATTTTTAAAGGCCCGTAATAGATGCAAAATTTAAATAAACTACTGAAATTCCCCCAAATCTGCAAGATGTAAATAAAATTAAACTTACAGCCTTTTAACAAATCATATGGTATGATAATTTCTGGATTCTTTTAGTTAATGAAAAACTACCTAACCTCATAATATAAACCCAAGATGTTATTTACTTTCCTGATGAATCTTTGAAGGTCAGCTAGTCACCAAGTAAATAAAAGCAATACGATCTGTGAGTTTTTGTGTGATTTTAAATACCTTGGATAGTGTTGCAGGGCCATAAGCTAAATGACTTTATGTAGCTGAGAAATTCAAGAGCTCTCTAGAAAAGAATATTTTACGTCCCATTAGAAAAATGGAATCAATTTTCACAATAGCACAAAATGAAGGAGAGAGACCTCTCCACTCAGGAAGTGTGTTAATAAGAGCATGAATTCTAAGACTTCTTGTCAGCAGACTCCAATTATGTACAGTGTGCCAAAGTAACTTCATAATCTAAATAATGTTGCTTCAGCCAGTAGTCAACATGTTCAGTAATATGCACTCATGTAATTAACATCAAAGGCCTAAATAGCAAATGCCTAATTCTTTAACACTTTATCAACTGGAAAATAAAAGTGTCATGTCATTCAAAAAGAAGGCATTCTCTTAAATGCAAAACTTTACATTTATAGAGAATTAGCTTTTTCTTCAACATGGTGATCAGATGAGTATAAAAAGTATTAAAATTATATAAAGTATCTGTGGGGCTTCCCTGGTGGTGCAGTGGTTGAGAGTCCGCCTGCCGATGCAGGGGACACGGGTACATGCCCCGGTCCAGGAAGATCCCACATGCCGCGGAGCGGCTGGGCCCATGAGCCATGGCCTCTGAGCCTGCGCATCCGGAGGCTGTGCTCTGCAACGGGATAGGCCACAACAGTGAGAGGCCCACGTACTGCAAAAAAAAAAAAAAAAAAAAAAAAAAAAAATCTGTGGAAATAAATAGTGAAAATATTTTGAGAGTGGTGCCCACTCTCACCATGTTTATTCAACATTTATATTAGAACTCCTAGCCAGAGCAATTAAGCAAGAAAGAAATAAAAGTCACTCAAGTTAGAAAGGAAGAAGTCAAAATGTCACTACTTGCAGATGACATAATATATATAGAAAACGCTAAAGACTACCAAAAAATGTTAGAATAAATTAATGAATTTGGTAAAATTCAACTTTGGTAAAGTTTCAGGATACAAATTCCACATACAAAAATCCATTGTGTGTCTATTCACTAATAATGACCAGAAAGAAATATTAAGAAAAAAATCCCATTTATAATTACATGAAAAATAATAAAATACCTAGGAATAAGTTTAACCCAGAGGTGAAAGGCCTATACACTGAAAACTATAAGACATTGATAAGGCATTGAAACACAAAAATTTATTCCATGCTCATGGATTGAAAGAATTGATATTGTAAAACATCCATACTACCCAAAATAATCTACAGATTTAAGGTGCTCCCTATCAAAATGCCAATAGTATTTTTCACAGAAATAGAACAATCATAAAATTTGTATGAACCACAAAAGACCCCAAATAGCCAATACAATCTTGAGAAAGAACAAAGGTGGTGTCATCAAGCTTTCTGATTTCAAATGATATTACAAAGCTATAGTAATCAAAACAGGATGACATTGGTATAAAAATATATCAATGGAGCAGAAGAGAGAGCCCAGAAATAACCCATGCATATGTAGTCAATCAATTAACAATAACAGAACCAAGAATATACAATGGGGAAAGGACAGTCTCTTCAATAAATACTGCTGGGAAAACTGGACAGCCAAATGCAAAAGAATGAAAATGGACCACTATCTTACACCATACACAAAAATCAACTCAACATGGATAAAGAAGATGTGTTATGCACACAATGGAATACTACTCATCCATAAAAAAGAATGAAATAATACCATTTGCAGCAACATGGATGGACCTAGAGATGATCATACTAAGTGAAGTAAGTCAGACAGAGAAAGACAAATATCATATCATGTCACTTATATGTGAAATCTAAAATATGAAATGAACAAATGAGCAAATGAACGTATTACAAAACAGAAACAGACTCGCAGACATCAAAAACAAGTTTATGGTTACCAAGGGGGAAAGGAGGTGGTAGAGGGATAAATTAGGAGGTTGGGATTAACAATATACACACTATTATATATAAGATAGATAACCAACAATGTCCTACCATATAGTATAGGGAACTATATTCAATATCCTGTAATAAACTATAATCGAAGAAATATGAAAAATTCAAAGAAAATATTTGCAAATCATATATCTGACAGGGAGTTAATATCCAAAATATATATAGAAAACATGTAACTCAATAGCAAAAAAAAAAAATCTTATTTTAAACTTAGGCAGAGGACCTAAATAGACATTTTTTGAAAGAAGACATACAGAAGGCCACCCCGTCCATGAAAAGATGCTCAACATCACTAATCATCAGGGAAATGCAAATCAAAACCTCAATGAGATACCACCTCACACCTGTCAGAATGGAATGGCTATTATCAAAAGGACAAGAAATAGCAAATGGTGATGAGGATGTGGAGAGAGGGAACACTTGTGCACTGTTGGTGGGAATGTAAATTGGTGCAGCCACTATGGAAAACGATTTGCAGGTTCCTCAAAAAGTTAAAAATAGAACTACCATATGATCTAGCAGTTCCACTTCTGGATATGTATCCAAAGAAAATGAAAACACAAACTGGAAAATATATGTGCACCCCCATGTTCACTGCAGCATTAGTTACAACAGCCAAGATAGGCAACAATTGTGTCCATCAATGAATGAATTTATAAAAGAGTTGTCACTCACACACCTAAGAATATTATTTGGCCACAAAAGAGGAAATCCTGCCATTAGTGACACCATGAATGGACCTTGAGGGCATTATGCTAAATGAAATGTCAGACAGTGAAAAACAAACACCATACAATCTCAACTGTATATAGAAATGTAAAAAAACAAACCAACAAATAAAACTGAACTCATAGATACAGGGAACAGATTGGTGGTTGCTAGATCCAGGAAGTAAGGAGCGGGCAAAATGTGTGGTGGTCAAAAGGTACAAACTTCCAATTATAAAATAATCATGGGATGTAATATCAGCATGGTGACTATAGTTAACAATACTGTATTGCATATTTGAAAGTTGCTTAGAGAACAGCTCTTAAAGTTCTAATTACAAGAAAAAATATTTGTAACTATGTACGGTGACAGATGTTAACTACACTTATTATGGTGATTATTTCACAATATGTATAAATATAGAATTATTATGTTGTACACCTGAAACCAATATGTTATATGTTAATTATACTTCAATTTACAAAAAAAGAAAATAGGGACATATATAGAGTGAAATCAGAAATCTGTTTATAATACATTTTAATACATTGCCTATTATTATGGAAGCATGGTGACATACTCTTCTTTTATCCAAAATAGAGCTTATTCTGTCTTCTATAATCTACTTGATTCTTCTGGTTTAGATTTAGAATTCTTTGTTCAAGTGAAATCCTCCCATACACCATGTGCAAAATAGATAAGTATCAATGAATAGTTCACTTTAAAAATTTTTATTGACTTGTGGAAACCTCTGTTTTTACCTAATCCTTGATATACTTTCATGGAGTTACAGGTTTTTAAGAATCAGTTTGAGAAACAGTACAAGAACTACTCAGAGGTCAGTGGCTATGTCTACCTTAGAGCTCCGGGTTCCTATAGCTTGAAGGTTCCTGGCCCATAGTAGGGATTCTGAATATTTCTGAATGAATGAATGAATGAAATAGATACTTTAAAATGTTGTTCCTTTTGGTAAGCTCATCTAGTGTCATGTGGACAAAACCTTATGTATCCAATTGTGTTAGAATTGCTATGACAGTAAGATGTATGTAGCATAAATGGTAAAATATATCACATGGTATTTTTCAGAAACATAGTTTAAAATAAAGATCCCCAGATTGAATGAGTCATGGATTTGGGGTTCTGTGCAAAGTTCTGCCTTTACCTTGCAAGTTTGTCACTGGGACTTGTGCAGATATTACCTCATCTGTAAAAGTATCTAACCAGAATTGGTTAGCTCATAAGTTCTTTTCAGCAGTAAAATTCAAACAGTAGTACAAACTCAAATGTTATGAATTCTTTCTTAATTGATGACAAATAGATACCCTAAATATACCCTAAATTATTCTTTAAAGCCATTATACAATTCTGAGGTATAGAAGCAATGCGAATCCATAAAATAAATATTCTCAGACACTGACATCTTAGCTTTGGTACTATGGACTGTCACATACACTACTGTTTCTTCTGAATTTTCATCATTTCACTTGTCATCTTAGTATTTAAAGATATCATTCAATTGCATCTTTCTTTTAAATAGAAAAGATGAAATAAAGGATGAAAGTAGAAATGACAGATGGAGGCAAATATTTCAATTCCTACAAAAATATTTAGGTTTCCACTCTTTGTAGAGAATAATAAAAGTCTGAAAGACTAGATGTAGACAAATGGTCTTTGAAAGTAGAAACCCACTAGGCAAATAAAAATTGAGATAGCATTGACATTATATGACATGAGAGTTAGTTCCTTGAGAGTAGGGACCATGTTTTCTTGTATTTCTTTCAATCATTTAAAAAAACTTTTCTAGAACTTATCTCAGTATTGGACAAATGTGCTCTGTTAGTAGATGTTGATCAAAAACAATGAAAAGAAAACAACCCAGAAAACAACAGATTTTTGGTAGTACATACAATGAATATTTATTAATTATATAAAAATACATGCTGTTAGGGATTGAACTAAGCACTATGAGGAATTTCAAAACAATAAAATATAATTCTGCTTTGAATTATTTAACAGTAAGCACAAGAGTTCATAAGGGGTCATAAGAGAGAAACCATGCAATGTAAAATGGCATCTATATATACAGAAAATATTGGGGTGTCTCAGAAATACCCATAAACAAAAAACATTGAATGGCTGTAATGTTTTAAAAAGAGTTATATTTTATTCACCCAGTAACTCATTTCTAGCCTTACAGTCACTGTCTCTTGGCTCAGTCATTAATCCTACAGGAAGTGATCACTTCATGATCAGCTTTATTCCTGATAAAAAAAATATCATATTGCTCAAGGAGGAATCTGCTTATGTCTAAAACTAGCAAAAAAAAAAAAAAGCAACAAAAAGTTATTGCTCAAACTTTGTCAATACCCTAGATGTACTGACACATTTTTAAAAATAAAACATGCTTAATAGATAATTTCTCAAGCTTTTAATAGACAGGTACTCTGTGTGTGTGTGCATAGTGTATACATTGACTATGTGCAATTCCTACTAACTACTACGAAATTCTCCTCTTCTTTGTGCACATTTATACTTATATAAACACTTGTATCTTCCTACATCCAGGCGCTTTTTCTCTTTCTCCTCTTTCCTTTTCTCCATGTCCTTCTTAAAATAAGTTTGAGAAACTAATCATGAAAGTCTGGCTTCCAGGTGTAAATACTGTCCCTGAGGACTCAAAACTTAATGGTAGTGACTGCAATTGTGTACCTCATTAAGAAGAAATGTGGTAAAAGTCATAATAAGGAAATAATGGCAAGAAATAATTAAGGAGACTCAATTACTTCTGCCTGGGGAGGCACAGGATTAAGTCAAAGTAGACCCATGCTTTTGCAAGTTAGAGAGGCATCCTGAACACAGAGCTTACACCTTACTGGGCTACACATTGGAAAATAAATGATACCATATAATTCATGAAACGCCCTAATTCTCCTTCCCTTGTTTCCTTTTCCCTCACTGAACACCCAGGGAAGACTAGTTAGGGCTAGAATTCTAAATAAAGTAACTCTATGATCCTCTAATATTAAGACAGCTGGCAAAAAGTATGCTGGACAAGGATGGGTAAGATTTTAAAAACTGACAAAATCACAATTCTTAGTACTAGAATAAATCCACACCTCAGAGTAAGAAGCAGAGTCAAGAGGGACATAATGATACAAAATTCCTCAGTTGCTGATTCCTCATTGAAAGGAAAATAATTCAAAGAGGCAAATTTGACCAGCCTAAGTGGATGTGAATTAGTCTATTTCCCAATCATCTTGACTTTAAGCCATGACTCATCAAGCTCCTTAGTGTCTTCCTGTAAATGCTTTGTGAATCCACACATTTTCTTTCCATTCTCCCCACTACCACCACATTCCAGGCACTCACACTCCACACTTGGACTGTTGCAATAGCTTCTCTACCAATTTTCCTAGCTTTGTATTCATTTACAATCCATTATCAAAACCAAGCATGGATTTGGTCTTTCTGAAACCTTGAATTATTAGTAGTTTATTTTCTAAAATTTTCTGTTTAACCACTTCATTTAAGATAAAATTGAAAATCCTCCACCTGTCATTCACAACTCTGATATCACTCTCCTTATTTACCTTTATTTTGCTTTCCTCTACCTCAGGAGGACCCTCACCATTCCTATGGCCTTCCATGCTCACTCCTGAGTGGTACCCAGGCTTGTGTCATACTTCTGCCTAATAGATTCTTTTCTTTCTCTCCACCTTTGCAAACTCTGACTATCCTATTATTTTCACCAATCACTGTATCTCATATAGAACTTTCAACTTTCTGAACCATATTCCTGGGGAAGATATTGTGTGTGAACCCTGAGATATAGAGAAGACCATCAATGGCCACTGTGTTCAGGAAATGCTCTCCTGAGACTGGAAATAAGTATCAGATAATGGGCAGAATTTGAACAGAGATAACTGAGTGCAACTACTTCTCTTATAAAGAGCGGCAGCTTAAGGAAGTGGTAAAGTCCAAGGGACCCTAATTCAGACCATCTTGGTTCAGAGTCTGTCTCTGTCACTTACCTTCTGCATCATGGGTCAGTTACTTGATATGAGTTTGGCTCAACTTTCTCCTAATAGAGTGGTTACAAGGATTACGTAGTCAGCACTTAGTAAATGTAAACTATGCTTGATATTATTAGTAATACAACAAAATCATATCTGTGATATGACAGCTTAACAGTATTGGTGAATAGAGAGATTTTAGATATAAAAGTGAAAGAATGTAGGCAAATTCTTGGAGGCTTGCTGGCAAGATGGTGGAGTAGAAGGATGTGACCTCACCCTTTCTTACAAAAACACCAAAATCACAAGTAACTGCTTGTCGGTGAACAACCATTGACAAAAATCTCACTGGAACCTACCAAAAAGACACTCTACATCCAAAGACAGAAGAAGCCACAATGAGATTGTAGGAAGAGCTCAATGGTGATAAAATCAAATATCATAGTTACTGGATGGGAGACCCACAAACTGGAAAATAATTATACCACAGAATTTCTCCCATGGGGGTGAAAGTCCTGAGCCCCACATCAAGCTTTCCAACCTGGGGAGTCTGGCAATGGGAGAAGACCTCAGTGAACCTGGCTTATAAGGCCAGCAGGTTTTGATCACAGAACTTCCACAGGACTGGGGAAAACAGAAACTCCACTCTTGGAGGGCACATCCAAGGTCTCATGTGCACCAGGACCCAGGGAAAAAAGCAGTGACCTCATAAGAGACTGGGCCAGACTTACCTGCTAGTATTGGAGGGTCTCCTGCAGAAGCGGGGGGCATTTGTGGCTAATTGCAGGGACAAAGACACTGACAGTAGCAGTTCTGATAAGTACTCATTGGTGTGAGCCTGCCTGGAGGCTGCCATTCCCTTCCCAAGACCTAACCCCACCCAACAGCCTGTAGGCTCCAGGCTACCAATAGAGCAGGAACACAGCTCCGTCCATCAGCAGACAGGCTGCTTAAAGTCTTCCTGAGCAGAACCCTGTCCACCAGAGGGATAAGACCCAACTCCACCCACCAGGGGGCAGGAACCAGTCCCTCCCAACAGGAAGCCTGCTCAAGCCTCTTAGACAGCCTCATCCACCAGAGGGCAGACAGCAGAAGCATGAAGAACTACAGTCCTGCAGCCTGCGGAATGCAAGCTGCAATCACAGAAAATTAGATTAAATGAGACGGCAGAGGAATATGTCTCAGATGAAGGAACAAGATAAAACACCAGAAAAACAACTAAGTGAAGTAGAGATAGACAATCTACTGGAAAAAGAATTCAAAGTAACGATAGTAAGATGATCCAAGATCTAGGGAAAAGAATGGAGGCAAAGATTGAGAAGGTACAAGAAATGTTTAACAAAGACCTAAAAGAAGTAAAGAACAAACAAAGATGAACAATACAGTAACTGAAATAAAAAATACACTAGAAGGAATCAATAGCAGAGTAATAGAGGCAGAAGAATGATTAAGTGAGTTGGAAGACAGAATGTTACAAATCACTACCGTGGAACAGAATAAAGAAGAAAGAATGAAAAGAAAAGAAGACCATTTAGAGACCTCTGGGACAACATTAAACACACCAACATTCACATTATAGGGGTCCCAGAAGGAGAAGAGAGAGAGAAAGGACTGGAGAAAATATTTGAAGAGATAATAACTGAAAACTTCCCTAACATGGGAAGGGAAACAGTCACACAAGTCCAGGAAGTGCAGAGAGTCCCTGGCAGGATAAACCAAAGGAGGAACATGCCAAGACACATAGTGATCAAATTGACAAAAATTAAAGGCAAAAAAAAAATTAAAAGCAACAAGGGAAAAGAAACAAATAACGTACAAAGGAATGCCCATAAGGTTATCAGCTGATTTCTCAGAGGAAACTCTGCAGGTCAGAAGGGAGTAGCATGATATATTTAAAGTGAAGGAAGGAAAGAAGATACAAGCAAGAATATTCTACCCAGTAAGGCTCTCTTTCAGATTCAACAGAGAAATCAAAAGCTTTACAGACAAGCAAAAGCTAAAAGAATTCAGCACCACCAGACCAGCTTTGCAACAAATGCTAAAGGAACTTCCCTAAGCAGAAAAGAAAAGGTCACTACTGAAACAAGAAAATTATGAATGGAAAAGCTCACCAGTAAAGGCAAACATAAAGTAAAGGAAGGGAAGAAAAAAGACCTACAAAAACAAATCCAAAGCAATTAAGAAAACGGCAGTAGGAATATAGATACCAATAATTAACTTAAATGTAAATGGATTAAATGCTCCAACCCAAAGACATAATGGCTGAATGGATAAAAAAACAAGACCCATATGTATGCTGCCTACATGAGACCCACATCAGGTCTAGGGACACATAGAGACTGAAATTGAGGGGATGGAAAAAGGTATTCCATGCAAATGGAAATCAAAAGAAAACTGAAGTAGCTATACTCATATCAGAAATAATAGACGTTAAAACAAAAACTATTACAAGAGACAAAGAAGAACATTACATAATGATCAAGGGATCAATCCAACAAGAATATATAACAATTGTAAATATATATTCACCCAACATAGGAGCATCCCAATATATAAGGCAAAAACTAACAGCCATAAAAGGGGAAATTGACAGTAAGACAATAACAGTGGGAGACTTCAACACTCCACTTTACTCAATGGACAGATCATCCAGACAGAAGATCAATAAGAAAACCCAGGCCTTAAATGACGCATTAGATCAGATGGACTTAACTGATATTTAGACAGCATTCCACCCAAAAGCAGCAGAATACTGTCTTCTCAAGTGCACATGGAACATTCTCCAGGATTGATCACATGCTGGGTTACAAAGTGAGCCTCAGTAAATTTAAGAAAACTGAAATCTTATCAAGCATCTTTTCTGACCACAACACTATGAGATTAGAAATCAACTATAAGAAAAAAAACTATAAAAAACAAAAATGCATGCCAGCTAAACAATATGTTATTAAATGACCAATGGATCACAGAAGAAATCAAAGACGAAATTTTAAAAAAACCCTAGAAACTGAGATTGGTTCAAAGTGGAGGAGTAGAAGGACATGCACTCACGCCCTCTTGTGAGGGCATTGGAATCACAACTAACTGCTGAACAGTCATTGATAGGAAGACACTGGAACTCACCAAAAAATATACCCCACATCCAAAGACAAAGGAGAAGCTGCAGTGAGATGGTAGGAGGGGCACAATCACAATAAAATCAAATCCGATAACTGCTGGGTTGGTGACTCACAAACTGGAGAACAATTAGAACACAGAAGTCTACCGACTGGAGTGAAGGTTCTGAGCCCCACATCAGGCTTCCCAACCTGGGGGTCTGGCAATGGGAGGAGGAATTCCCAGAGAATCAGATTTTGAAGGCTAGTGGGATTTGACTGCAGGACTTTGACAGGACTGAGGTAAACAGACTCCACTCTTGGCCGTGTGTGCTTCAGGACCCAGAGAAGGAGTAGTGACTCCATAGGAGGCTGAACCAGACCTACCTGCTAGTGTTGGAGGGTCTCCTACAGAGGCAGGGGGTGGCTGTGGCTCACCACACTGACAAGGACACTGGCAGAAGAAGTTCTGGGAAGTACTCCTTGGGGTGAGGCCTCCCACAGGCTGCCATTAGCCCCACCAAAGAACCTGGAGCCTCCAGGGCTGGGTCTCCTCAGGCCAAACAACCAACAGGGAGGGAACTCAGCCTCACCCATCAGCAGACAAGGGGATTAAAGTTTTACTGAGCTCTGCCCAACAGAGCAACACCCAGCTCTACACACCACCAGCCCCTCCCATCAGCCTCATCCACCAGAGGGCAGACAACAAAAGCAAGAAGGACTACAATCCTGCAGCCTATGGAATGAAAACCACATTCACAGAAAAACAGTCAAAATGAAAAGGGAGAGGACTATGTACCAGATGAAGGAACAAGATAAAACCCCAGAAAAACAATTAAATGAGGTAGAGATAGGCAACCTTCCAGAAAAAGAATTCAGAATAATGATAGTGAAGATATAGGACCTCAGGAAAAGAATGGAGGCAAAGTTCGAGAAGAGGTAAGAAATGTTTAACAAAGACCTAGAAGAATTAAAGAACAAAAACCTAGAAGAATTAAAGAACAAACAAACAGGGCTTCCTTGGTGGCACAGTGGTTGAGAGACCGCCTGCCGATGCAGGGGACATGGGTTCGTGCCCCTGTCCAGGAAGATCTCACATGCTGCGGAGCGGCTGGGCCCGTGAGCCATGGCCCACTGAGCCTGTGCATCCGGAGCCTGTGCTCCACAACAGGAGAGGCCACAACAGTGAGAGGCCCACGTACAGCAAAAAAAAAAAAAAAAGAACAAACAAACTGAGATGAACAATACAATAACTTAAATGAAAAATATACTAGAAGAAATCAATAGCACAATAACTGAGGCAGAAGAACTTATAAGTGACCTGGAAGACAGAAAGGTGGAATTCACTGTTGTGGAACAGAGTAAAGAAAAAAGCATGCAAAGAAATGAAGACAGCCTAAGAGATCTCTGGGACAACATTAAATGCAACAACATTAGCATTACAGGGGTCCCAGAAGGAGAACAGAGAGTGAAAGGACCCGAGAAAATATTTGAAGAGATTATAGTCTAAAACATCCCTAACATTGGAAAGGAAATAGCCACATGTCCAGGAAGCACAGAGAGTCCCAGGCAGGATAAACCCAAGGAGAAACACGCTGAGACACATAGTAATCAAGTTGAAAAAAAAATAAAGACACAGAAAAATAATTAAAAGCAACAAAGGAAAAATGACAAATAACATACAAGGGAACTCCCATAAGGTTAACAGCTGATTTCTCAGCAGAAACTCTACAGGCCAGAAGGGAGTGGCATGATATATTTAAAGTGATGGAAGGGAAGAACCTACAACGAAGATTACTCTACCTGGCAAGGATCTCATTCAGATTCAATGGAGAAATCAAAAGCTTTACAGACAAGCAAAAGCTAAGAGAATTCAGCAGCACCCAACCCAGCTCTACAATAAATTCTAAAGGGACTTCTCTAACTGGGAAACAAAAGAGAAGGAAAGAACCTACAACAATGAACCAAAAACAATTAAGAAAATGGTAATAGGGACACATATCGATAATTACCTTAAGTAGGAATGGATTAAATGCTCCTACCAAAAGACACAGGCTCACTGAAAAGATATAAAAACAGGACCCATATATATGCTGTCTACAAGAGACCCACTTCAGACCTAGGGACACATACAGACTGAAAGTGAAGGGATGGAAAAAGATATTCCATGCAAACGGAAATCAAAAGAAAGCTGGAGTAGCTATACTTGTATCTGATAAAATGGACTTTAAAATAAATAATGTTACAGGAGACAAGGAAGGACACTACATAATGATCAAGGGATTAAGCCAAGAAGAAGATATAACAATTATATATGCACCCAACATAGGAGCACCTCAATACATGAGGCAAATGCTAACAGCTATAAAAGAGGAAATCGACAGTAACACAATAATAGTGGGGGACTTTAACACCTCACTTACACCAACGGACAGATCAGCCAGACAGAAAATTAATAATGAAATATTAGCTTTAAATGACACAAACATCAGATAGATTTAATTGATATTTATAGGACATTCCATCCAAAAACACCAGACACACTTTCTTTTCAAGTGCACATGGAACATTCTCCAGGATAGATCACATCTTGGGTCACAAATCAAGTCTCAATAAATTTAAGAAAATGGAAAACATATCAGGCAACTTTTCCAACCACAATGCTATGAGATTAGAAATCAATTACAGGGGAAAAATGTAAAAAACACAAACACATGGAGGCTAAACAGTACATTACTAAATAACCAAGAGATCACTGAAGAAATCAAAGAGGAAATCAAAATATACCTAGAGACAAATGACAACAAAAAGAGAGGGAAGTTTATAGCAATACAATCTTACCTCTAGAAACAAGAAAAATCTCAAATAAACAATCTAAACTTACACCTAAAGGAACTAGAGAAAGAAGAACAAAAAAAACCAAAGTTAGTAGAAGCGAAGAAATCATAAAAATCAGAGCAGAAATAAATGAAATAGAAACAAAGAAAATAATAGCTAAGATCAATAAAACTAAAAGCTGGTTCTTTGAGAAGATAAACGAAATTGATATACCATCAAGAAAAAGAGGGAGAGGACTCAAGTCAATAAAATTAGAAATGAAAAAAGAGAAGTTACAACAGACACCACAGAAATACAAAGCATCCTAAGAGACTATGACAAGCAACTCTACGCCAATAAAATGGACATCCTGGAAGAAATGGACAAATTCTTAGAAAGGTATAACCTTCCAAGACTGAACCAGGAAGAAATACAAAATATGAACAGACCAATCACAAGTAATGAAATTGAAACTGTGATTAAAAATCTTCCAACAAACAAACTCCAGGACCAGATGGCTTCACAGGTGAATTCTATCAAACATTTAGAGAAGAGCTAACACCCTTCCTTCTCAAACTTTTCCAAAAAATTGCAGAGGAAGGAACACTCCTAACTCATTCTAAGAGGCCACCAACACCTTGATACCAAAAAAAGACAGAAATACTACAAAATTGAAAATTACAGACCAATATCACTGATGAAAATAGACGCAAAAATCCTCAACGAAATACTAGCAAACGAAATCCAACAATATATTAGGAGGATCATACACCATGACCAAGAGAGATTTATCCCAGGGATGCAACGATTCTTCAATATACGCAAATCAATAAATGTGATACACCATATTAACAAACTGAAGAATAGAAACCATATGATCATCTCAATAGATGCAGAAAAATCTTCTGACAATATTCAATGCCCATTTATGATTAAAAAAAAATCTCCAGAAAGTGGGCATAGAGGGAGCCTACTTCAACATAATAAAGGCCATGTTCAACAAACTCACAGCAAACATCATTCTCAATGGTGAAAAACTGAAAGCATTTCCTCTAAGATCAGGAAGAAAACAAGGGTGTCCACTCTAGCCACTCTTATTCAACACAGTTTTGGAAGTCCTAGCAATGACAATCAGAGAAGAAAAAGAAATAAAAGAAATCCAAATTGGAAAAGAAGTAAAACTGTCATTGTTTGCAGATGATATGATACTATACATAGAGAATCCTTAAAATGCCACCAGAAAACTAGTAGAGCTAAACAATGAATTTGGTAAAGTTCCAGGTTAAAAAATTAATGCACAGAAATATCTTGCATTCCTATACACTAACAACAAAAGATCAGAAAGAGAAATTAAAGAAACAATCCCACTCACCATTGCAACAAAAAGGATAAAATACCTAGGATTAAACCTACCTAAGGAGACAAAAGACATGTATGCAGAAAACTATGACACTGATGAAAGAAATCAAAGATGATACAAACAGATGGAAAGATACACCATCTTGGATTGGAAGAATCAACATTGTGAAAATGACTCTAGTATCCAAAGCAGTCTACAGGTTCAACGCAATCCCTACCAAACTACCAATGGCATTTTTCACAGAATTAGAACAAAAAATTGTACAATTTGTATAGAAACACAAAAGACCCCAAATAGCCAAAGCATCTTGAGAAAGAAAAACAGAGCTGGAGGAATCAGGCTCTCTGACTTCAGACTACACTACAAAGCTACAGTAATCAAGACAGTATGGTACCTGCCCAAAAACAGAAATATAGATCAATGGAATAGAATAGAAAGCCCAGAGATAAATCCACGCACCTATCGTCAACTAATCTATGACAAAGGAGGCAAGGATATACAATGGAGAAAAGACAGTCTCTTCAATAAGTGGTTCTGGGAAAACTGGACAGCTACATGTAAAAGAATGAAATTAGAACACTCTCTAATACCATACACAAAAATAAACTCAAAATGGACTAAAGACCTAAATTTAAGACTGGACACGATAAAACTCTTAGAGGAAAACATAGGAAGAACACTCGTTGACATAAATCACAACAAGGTCTTTTTTGACCCACTTCCTAGAGTAATGGAAATAAAAACAAAAACAAACAAATGGGACCTAATGAATCTTAAAAGCTTTTGCACAGCAAAGGAAACCATAAGCAAGACTAAAAGACAACCCTCAGAATGGGAGAAGATATTTGCAAATGAAGCAACTGACAAAGGATTAATCTCCAAAATATATAAACAGCTCATGCAGGTCAATATTTAAAAAGCAAACAACCCAATCAAAAAATGGGCAGAAGACCTAAATAGACATTTCTCCAAAGAAGACATACAGATGGTGAAGAGTCACATGAAAAGCTGCTCAACGTCACTAATTATTAGAGAAATGCAAAGCAAAACTACAATGAGGTGTCACCTCACACCAGGTAGAATGGGCATCATCAGAAAATCTACAAACAAATGCTGGAGAGGGTGTGGAGAAAAGGGTACCCTCTTGTACTGTTGTTGGGAATGTAAATTGATACAGCCACTATGGAGAACAGAATGGAGGTTCTTTAAAAAACTAAAAATGGAATTACCATATGACCCAGCAATCCCACTACTGGGCATATACACAGAGAAAATCATAATTCAAAGAGACACATGCACCCCAATGTTCATTGCAGCACTATTTACAATAGCCAGGTCATGGAAGCAACCTAAATGCCCATCCACAGACGAATGGAAAAAGAAGATGTGGTACATATGTACAATGGAATATTACTCAGCCATAAAAAGGAACGAAATTGGGTCATTTGGAGAAACATGGACAGACCCAGAGACTGTCATATCGAGTGAAGTAAGTCAGAAAGAGAAAAACAAATATCATGTATTAACTCATATATATGGTATCTAGAAAAATGGTACAGATGAACTGGTTTGCAAGGCAGAAAGAGACACAGATGTAGAGAACAAACATATGGACACCAAGGGGGAAAAGCAGGGGGATGGGTGCTGGTGGTGGGATGAATTTGGAAACTGGGATTGACATATATACACTAATATGTATAAAATAGATAACTAATAAGAACCTGCTGTGTAAAAAAAAATAATATTCAAAAAAAAATATGTAGAGTCAAATGAAAATGGAATCACGATGACCCACAACCTATGGGATGGGGCAAAAGCAGTTCTAAGGGGGAAGTTTATAGCAATACAATCCTACCTCCAGAAACAACAAAAAACACAAACAGCCTAACCTTACACCTAAAGCAGCTAGAGAAAGAAGAACAAACAAAACCCACAGTCAGTAGAATGAATGAAATAAAGATCAGAGAAGAAATAAATGAAACAAAGAAAACAGTACAAAAGATCAATGAAACTAAAAGCTGGTTCTTTGAAAAGATAAACAAAGTTGATAAACCTTTAGCCAGACTCAAAGAAAAAACGGCTAGGGCTCAAATCAATAAAATTAGAAATGAAAAAAGAGAAGTACAATGGACACCACAGAAATACAAAGGACCAAAAGAGACTACTACAAGCAACTCTATGCCAATAAAATGGACAACCTGGAAGAAATGGACAAATTCTTAGAAAGGAACAATCTCCCAAGACTGAACCAGAAAGAAATAGAAAATATGAACCAATCACAAGTATTGAAATTGAAACTGATTAAAAACTCTGAACAAAAGTCCAGGACCAGGTGACTTCACAGGTGAATTCTATCAAATATTTAGAGAAGAGTTAACACCTATCCTTCTGAAACTATTCCAAGAAATTGCAGAGGGAGGAATACTCCCAAACTCATTCTATGAGGCCATCATCACCCTGATACCAAAACTAGACAAAGATACCACCAAAAAAGAAAACTACAGGCCTATATCACTGATGAACATAGATGCAAATATACTCAACAAAATACTAGCAAACCAAATCCAACAATACATTAAGTGGATCATACACCATGATCAAGTGGGATTTATCCCAGGAATGCAAGGATTTTTCATTATCTGCAAATCAATCATTGTGATATCCCACATCAACAAATTAAAAATAAAAACCACATGATCATTTCAATAGATGCAGAAAAATCTTTTGACAAAATTAAATATCAATTTAAGATAAAAACTCTCCAGAAAGTGAGCACAGAGGGAATCTATCTCAACATAATAGAGGCCATATATGACAAACCTACAGCTAACATCATACTCAAAGGTGAAAAGCTGAAAGCATTTCCTCTAAGATCAGGAACAAAACAAGGATGTCCACTCTTGCCACTTTTATTCAACATAGTTTTGGAAGCCATAGCCATGGAAATCAGAGAAGGAAAAGAAATAAAAGAAATCCAAATTGGAAAAGAAGAAGTAAAACTGTCACTGTTTGCAGATGACATGATACTATACATCTTCAGAGAATTCTAAAGATGCCAGCAGAAAACTACTAGAGCTAATCAATGAATTTGGTAAAGCTGCAGCATACAAAATTAACACAGAAACCTGTTGCACTTCTATACACTAACAACAAAAGACCAAAAAGAGAAATTCAAGAAACAATCCCATTCACCATCACATCAAAAAGAATAAAGTACCTAGGAATAAACCTATCTAAGGAGACAAATGACCTGTACTCTGAAAACCTAAGATGCTGATGAAAGAAAATGAAGATGACACAAACAGATGGAAAGATATACCCTGTTTTTGAATTGGAAGAATCAATATTTTCAAAATGACTATACTACCCAAGGCAATCTACAGATTCAGTGCAATCCCTATCAGAATTACCAATGGCATTTTTCACAGAACTAGAACAAAAAATCTTAAAACTTGTATGAAGACACAAAAGATCCCAAATAGCCAAAGCAATCTTGAGAAAGAAAAACAGAGCTGGAGGAATCAGGCTCCCTGACTTCAGATACTAAAGTTTGTATTCTACAAAGCTACAGTCATCAAAACAGTTTGTTACTGGCACAAAAACAGAAATATAGATCAATGGAAAAGGATAGAAAGCCCAGAAATAAACCCACACCCCTACAGTCAATTAATCTATGACAAACGAGGCAAGACTATACAATGGGGGAAAGACAGTCTCTTCAATAAATGGTGCTGGGAAAACTTGAGAGCTACATATAAAAAAAAAAGAAATTAGAACCTTCTTCAGCAACCTACACAAAAATCAACTCAATTGGATTCAAGACCTAAACATAAGACTGGATACTATTAAACTGTTAGAGGAAAACATAGGCAGAAGAGTCTTTGCCATAAATCACAGCAAGATCTTTTTTGAGCCATCTCCCAGAGAAACAGAAGTAAAAACAAATGAGACCTAATTAAACTCAAAAACCTTTGTACAACAAAGGAAACCATAAACAAAATGAAAAGACAACCCTCAGAATGGGAGAAAATATTTGCAAATTATGTAACTGACAAGAGATTAGTCTTCAAAATTTACAAACAGCTCATGTGACTCAATATCAAAAAAGCTAACAACCCAATCAAAAAATGGGCAGAAGACCTAAATAAACATTTCTCCAAAGAAGACATACAGATGGCCAAGAGGAAGATGAAATGATGCTCAACATTGCTAATTATTAGTGAAATGCAAATCAAAACTACAATGAGGTATCATCTTACACTGGTCAGAATGGCCATCATCAAAAATCTACAAACAGGGCTTCCCTGGTGGCACAGTGGTTGAGAGTCCGCCTGCCGATGCGGGGGACACGGGTTCGTGCCCCGGTCCGGGAAGATCCCACGTGCCGCGGAGCGGCTGGGCCCGTGAGCCATGGCTGCTGGGCCTGCGCGTCCGGAGCCTGTGCTCTGCAACGGGAGAGGCCACAACAGTGAGAGGCCCGTGTACCGCAAAAAAAAAAAAAAAAAAAAAGTCTACAAACAATAAATGCTGGAGAGGGTGTGGAGAAAAGGGAACCCTCCTACACTGTTGGTGGGAATGTAAATTGGTACAGCCACTATGGAGAACAGTATGGAGGTCCCTTAAGAAAGTAAAAATACAGCTACTGTTTGATCCAGCTATCCCACTCCTGGACATATATCAGGAGAAAAACATGGTTTGAAAGGATACCTGTAGTCCAATGTTCATTGCAGCACTGTTTACAATAGCCAAGACATGGAAGCAACCTAAATATCCATTAACAGATGAATGGATAAAGAAGATGTGGTACATATACACAGTGGAATATTACTAACCTATAATAAAGAATGAAATAATGCCATTTGCAGCAACATGGATGGACCTAAAGATTATCATACTAAGTGAAGTAAATCAGAGAAAGACAAATTTCATATGATATCGCTTATATGTGGAATCTAAAAAAACCTGATACAAATGAACTTACTTACAAAACAGAATGAGAGCCATGGAGTTAGAGAATGAAATTATGGTTACCAAGGGAGATGGGTGGGGGGCAGGGATAGATTGGGAGTTTGGTATTGACATGTACACACTGCTATATTTAAAATAGATAACCAACAAGGACCTACTGCATAGCACAGGGAACTCTGCTCAATATTCTCTAATAATCTAAATGGGAAAATAATTTTTAAAAAAATACCCATATTTATATAACTGAATCACTTTGCTGTACACCTGCAACTAACATAACATTGTAAATCAACTATCCTCCAATATAAAATATAAATTGAAAAATAAATTTTAAAAATCAATGAATAAAACTATAAAAAATAATCAAAAAAAAGTGAAGGAATGAATCACAAAGAATAAAGGTCCTGGGAGATGAACAAAAGAGGGTCAGGACAAAGTGAAAAATAGCCAGCGGATGCAGTCATCGGAAGAGTCAAATAAGGTGGTCTTTTCTATTAAACTCACTTTCTTGACAACTTTATTCATTCCCATCAGCATGACAGAGACAAGCACACTGTTAATGGTAAGTGGGATACTGATAATAGTGGCTTACTAGTTAATAAGAACAGGACAAAAACATTTTCCTACATAAATTCCTAATCCCCAGAGAAATCCTAATAATTATACATTGTTTTCCCCACATTGAAGATAGGGAAACTGGGAAGCTGATAAATTATTTGCTCATTCACACGGATAAACATTTGTAGAAGCTGATTAATTAAATGCTTCCCATATTTCAAACTCCAGCAGAAATCTTTCCTGAAACCTAAATTCCAATTTTCAATTTCTGGATGGATGTTTCTCAAATTTGAAAATGTTCAACAAACATATTCTTCCCTAATTTGCTTTTCCATCTATTCTGCCCCTTCAAAGAATAATCTCTCCTCCCTCTCTACTCCCCTAACACTTGCTTCCTTTTTTTGGCATTTGCCACATTTTGCCTCTAGCTGCCCTATAAAGGTTATACACAGTGATGTCAAGTTGACCACCTTGAATCAAATGAATGCAGGCTTCATTCCCCCATGGTGGTCCATTTTTGTACAGACACTGGGATGAGCAGTACCTGTAGCAGAACAGTTAGGCTGGTTTCTCAAAGTTATACTTTGCTGTGATATATTAAAAGGGATTTTCTGTCTGCTTCTATTGAATGAAGGAATGAACTGAGGATGTGACTAATGTAGATAGTGAAAAGGACTCAGGTCACTAGACTCAGTAGAGTGCTGGAATGAGGAAACTTGATAAGTGTAGAATATATTGCAAAGGTTTCTCCTTCAGAGATTAGTTTTCCCAGATGTTTTTGGGGAAGGTATATGCATTTAATGTTTCTGATATGTGAAAAACAGTTCTATTAGTTACAGTTCTTATCTGTTAGTAAGAATGCCAATTCCATATTTAAGTCTCAGCAGTGCTGGGAAAGAGTAAAATGTGGTTCATAAAATTTTGTGTTAAGATTTAAGAAATCAGTTAAAAATTAACCTTATCATGGGGGCTTCTCTGGTGGCGCAGTGGTTGAGAGTCCGCCTGCCGATGCAGGGGACACGGGTTCGTGCCCCGGTCCGGGAAGATCCCACATGCCGCAGAGCGGTTGGGCCCATGAGCCATGCCACTGAACCTGCGCGTCCGGAGCCTGTGCTCCGCAACGGGAGAGGCCACAACAGTGAGAGACCCGTGTACCGCAAAAACAAACAAACAAACAAACAAATAAAAGCAAGTTTAAAAAAAAAAAAAAAAAATTAACCTTATCATGGATGTTGTCTATTTGCATTTCTTCTATAGCATATAAGCTTCTAGAGGATGGGTAAACTTGTAATGCACACCTATGCTCTTGTGTGACAAGTAGAAGGTGACTGTACTGATGTGTAAGAATATAAACTTACAGTGCTTCTCAGTAGATACTAGTTGAAACTGTGTGTTAAGATGAGCTATTTGTGGGAGAGAACGTAGATTTTTAAAAGAGTACCATGTTAAGTCTAAATGAGAGGCAGGAGGTAAGAGGAAGATGAGAAGACAATGCGGTAGTTGGGAAAAAGAAATCAGAGATGTCAAAGGGGAATTAGGAACAAAGAAATGTTTCCCGACACCCTTCACCTTCCCTCTCCGAATCCTTTGGGGACTGATAACCTGCTTCCCAACTCTACATGGTTCTGTTGGGGCTTCCAATCACTGCACACTGCCGCATGGTCATAGGGATGGATGGACGTGAGCTTTGATGAGTCAAAGTTAGGCCCAAGGAGAGCCCTTCCTAGAGATTTACAGAGTTACTAGAAAAGAGAAATTCTCTTTCCCTATGATTCACCAACTGTAAGAATATGACTCAAGCCGTGAGTAGTCATATTCTCTACCAAATGGACAGTATCCCTTCTAATTAGGAAAGAGTGACACACAGAAGGAAGCTGACTTCAGAAAAGATGGCGGAATGACAAGAACTCTATTAGTTTATAGAATCAGTTTGACTAAGAATAGACACAACCCTGTTCTTCCTAGTTCCATGAGCCAATACACTCTTTTTGCTAAAGCAATTTTTAGTTGGTTTTTTTGGTCACCTGTGACCAAATATCATAGTTAATATAGGAAACAGTTGCCAGAGGCATGACATATGTTACTGTAAAGTCAAGAGACTGAAGACAGAGAAACAGTCCCTGCTTTTGACTTTAAATCCTTACCAGAAATCTCTGAGAGTGTAATTTCATTATACTACTTGGCATAAAAACTAGTTTTCAAGTAATCTATTAAATACCACTTAAAACTAGGGTTATATTTTGAAACTTTTTCTTGACTGTTAATACCACACACACCCCCACACACCCCACACCCCCACACACACTGAACAGACTCTCTGGATAGTTTTGTTCACAAATACTGAAGTCCCAGTATTATAATCCATCTAATTTAAAGAAATGAAACCATGAGCCACATAAGAAATTTAACTTTTGTTCAATCTAAGCGTTCAGTTCAGTGACTAGGAAAATATTTCTGACTTTAAAACATTATTTCAGAAGTAAGGTGCTTAACATAAAGCTTACGTATGGGAAATGTACATTCTTAGAACCCAAAACCTCACTAAAAATTACCCTTTCTAACAGACAATATAATTGGGAATTAAATACCAAGAGAGTTGAATGGCTCCAGTTGATACGTTAAGATTTGAAAAGTACCCCAAATACTGTACAAAAGATAATTCATCTAGCATGTAAGCTTCAACAATATGGACACTAGAAATCTTATCTATTATGAGAAACAAAAATATATTAGAGAACATTTGAAAAAATTATTTTTCTCAGTTGGGATTGTCATATGGAAGGCACATCTTCTACTCTGAGTTCTTTTGTTCCAGGTGGTGGAATTAATCACAGCATTGCTCTCTGGGGCAAAGCAGGAATCCTTTTCTCACTCTTGGGACATTTTTGCTCAAGAAATTTATTATGACTCAAAAGTAGGCTAATGTGCAAATTTAGTAATTTCTTTACATAAAATACTTTCTAGCCTGGATCTAAATCTAAATTAGTGGACACGTTATGCTTGTATTTTGTAAATGAGAGTTAATCATGACGTTCCCTTTTGTTTCTGTGACTTGAGTCAGCCTCTTGGAGTATTATAGTTTGGTATGGTATATTTTTATTGTGACAATTAGCACCCAGATTATGCACTTTCAGTAGTAAAAACTCCATCTCAGAGCCAGAGAGCATGATTCCCATTCTTTGTTAGGTTTGTTACATGCTTTAAGAAATTATAAATTTTGATTGAGTTTTCTGATTTGAACATTACATCACAGCAATGTACTTGTGTAAGGAGAAGGTTCCTGGGCACTAAGAGCATATATTTAAAGATATCCACTGTCTGAAGCCTAAATGCTTAACTTTCTATCAAAACATGATCTAGTTAGATTGGACATGGCTCATCCATGTCCAATCTAAAATGAGAGGAAAAAACTGGAGACAAACAACAGGCCCCCAGATTCTCTTTTCTAACAATTATTCTTGGGAATCTTTCCTGCTTTCAGTAAATATGTCAGTGATCGTTGGAGGACTACTTCCTTTTTTAACCCCTGCCTAGAAATATTCAATTTGCAAATGGCATAAGACACAGAGTGGTAGAGTTATACCAGAAGAAGAAAGAAAAATGCCTCTGTGTGAAAGGCTGACTCTGCTATGTAATCAGAAAAATAGGATCCATTATTCACTTTAAATTTTAAAAAAATGACAATAAAGTGTCACTTGCTATTTTATTAAAAATATATAATATCTTATATATATATAAGTATACATAAAGATAAAGCAAATTTTATATCAGCCTTATCTCAAGAGCTAAATATTCTCAAAATAAGGTCATCTTAGCACCTTGACAATAAGGTGAAATATGATTAAATAGTGGAAAATAAATTAGCTTAGAAAATAATAAAACATTGTTCACAATGAGTATTCAAAATGTGAAACTAGCTTAAATTAAACAAATGGCTAGTGCCAAAAAATTTAGCCTTATTAGAATTGGATAAATCTATTCAGTACTAACATAAGTGCATAGAAAGTATAATGGATGAAATACTCCCAAACTATTAACTGTTTCTTTAGTTATTTCTTTGGAAGTGATTATAAATAGGGAGTTAAGGAGAGAAGAGGAACTTTCCTGGTTTACCCTGTGTTTTGGGGTTTTTTGTTATTTTGCATTGTATTAAATCTTTTACATTGAAAATTTATTACCTTATGACGAGTAATTATAATTTTTAACTAACATCAAACTTGAGTTACATAATTATTTCCTAATATATTTACCAATAAATGTATACTTGTATGGCAATTCCATTTATAAATATTCTAACACTTTATTAAGTATAGTTCATCCAAAAATATGCAGGTGAAGAAATGGTTTTTAACATCTCATTATAGGCTGTGTCTTCTATATATTTTGTATTTCCCCAAGTGCCCAGTATACTGTTCTGTACATAGTGAAGATGGTAGATTAATGAACAAAAATTAAAAGTAAAAAATAACTAAGATATATATCATGGTACACCTTAATTTTTAGAAAAAAAGAAAAGAAAAGAAATAGGTTGAGGAGGCTTTTTCAAAGGAACAACAAAAAGACCTGTTATAACATTTTAAAGTTAATTTTTAAGGTTAAGAGAAGCTCCTGCATTCATTCATTTATTTAACAAATAATTATTGAACACACTCTGGACCAAGCATGATTAAAGATGCTAGAGATCCAATGAAGAACACAACTAAGTTCCTGCCATCATGGAACATGCACACTCAGATCGAACGTGAAAACAGTACCAAAGATCCAAGCAGCCAAGGAAAAGGGCAACATGATGGCACCATGAGTTACTGCCTTGGGGTAGGCTTGATCATACACATTCTGGGCCTGACCATGAAGTATGTGACTATGGCGTAGTGACGACTCAAGGGGGACCCTGAGTGCCAGTTCCATTGAGCCCAGTATAGAAAAAGCAGAGCAGAGGGACTTTCCTGGTGGTCCAGTGTTTAAGACTCTGGGTTTCCACTGCAGGGGGCAAGAGTTCGATCCCTGGTCAGGGAACTATGATCTCGCATGTCATGCAGGATGACGCCCCCCAAAAAAAAAAAAATAGAAAAAGCAGAAATACCTGGCCCTGGACTCCTCTCACTGAACTGATCCTTAGGTCTGCAAAGGTGATCACTGAAATGCAGGTTTCTGTGAGAGCAAGGGAGGCAACAAGGAGATGTATATCCACCTTCATGGTTCTCTGAGCTCACGGAATATCTGTTCTGCTGGTTTGCTGCGTCAGGGGTATAAAGCAAAGAAAAAGAAACCTAAAGCTGAATATCTATTTTTATTATTGTCAGTCTTTGAACGTGGGTCAGCATTTATGTTCACTCCCAGTCTCACAATTCTTTAAGATAGACAACTTTTTCATTATCTGATTTTCAACTGAAATTCTTAACATGAGACATTAACTAAAGGATATTTGTTAGCTAGGGTCATTCAAAGCTGAGGGAGGTCCAGGTCACATCAGTTTAGTCCCTAATATATTAAAAAATGAAGGGAAAATCAGAATTATAAAAATGTTGATATATTAAAAATATTTACGTGTAACAAATTAACCCTTTTAGCACATGCATAAACTTCATGTACATTTTGTAATTAAAATGTCAGAAGTCTAAGTTTGATGGCCTGCATTCGTGTTGACCTTCATCTTTTAAGTTAGCCTCAGAACAAACGCCTGGAGCACAAGAACCCTCACTCCACTTACCAGACTTAATGCACATCCACTGAACCTCTCCTTAGTGCTAATTTTGCAAAGTATTCAGAAATGCTCTATAAGTTGTCATTTCTTATAGCCACTCTCAATAAAAGTGAAAGGTATGTTAAGTTTTGGCTCTAATAAGGAAATTCTACAAATCAAAACATTTGAAAGAAATGAGTAGATACTGTACTCTTTAGACTGGTAGGGCCCAAACACAAAACCATGGACTAAAAAGTCCCTTGGAAACTTTTCTAAAAATACAGATTACCAGGCACTACCCACAGGGATTCTAATTCAATAGATACAAGATGGAGTCCAGGCAATTCTGTCTTTTAAAAACTCTTTAGTAATTCTAATCAAAGAACAGATTTTGTAACCACTGTCTAAAACCCTTCAGTATATACTATTTTAGCTGACTTTTATTCTATTAATATTTTGGTATATCCTTCTGGTCTTTTCTCCCCCCCAAGCATAGATCTTTTGTTACATAGTCACACTAACATTGTGATTCCATTTTCTTTTCATTTTTTTTCTTTTTTAAAGTTGAAGTGCATCAATTTTTACTATTTTAAAAATTCTAACTCATTTGATTATTCAAAATGGTGATGTATGTAAATAATCTACTTAACATATATTCCATTTATAACTCAAAACAGAACAGTATAACCAATTTGCAATAAATAATATTAACAAAGACAGAGGTTGGGATATTTTAGATTAATAAAAACTGAAAACTATGCTCATTTGAAGATTCCATCATGATGTTGGTCAAATCTAGATCTCTAAAAAGCTTAACAAATGAAATGGAAGGGATAGAATTCCAACTTCTTTTCTATATTGTAGGTGAAAGAAGTTTTAGAAGGACCATAAGAACTATTAGAATGTAATTCATGAACCTGAGAAAGTGGATGATTATCTTTTATAGAAATTTGGAGTAGGATGTTTAAGGAAGTCTATGTTGAGAATAAATTTAAATACTGAAGAGGCCATGGAAGAAATGACTATTTTTTTCTTTCTTAATATTATGTAAGAATTATCTATCTTTCTTAATATTATGTAAGAATTATCTATTCCATAGTTTTATAAACTATTTTTTCATTTTATTACAATCTATATAAATACAACTTGCTAAATTGAATTTCATTCCCAAACAACTAGCAAAACAACATTGTTTGTTCCATTTCATGTACTATAGTTACCAGCACTAGGATGAATAATACCTAAAAATGAATTTGTAAACAAAATGTAAAGGCAACCTATCAAATGGGAGAAAGTATTTGTAAATCATATATCAAATAATGGATTAATACCCAAAATATATAAAGAACTCATACAACTCAATAACAGAAAAACAAACAACCTGATTAAAAAGTGGGCAGCGGATCTGAAAAAAATTTCCAAAGGAGACATACCAATGGCCAACAGGTACATGAAAATGTACTCAGCATCACTAATCATGAAGGAAACACAAATCAAAACCATGAGATATCACCTGACACCTGTTAGGATGGCTATTACCAAAAAGACAAGAAATAACAAGTGTTGGTGAGGGGTGGAGAAAAGGGAATTCTTGTGCACTGCTGGTGGAAAAGCAAATTGGTGCAGCCACTATGGAAAATAGTATGGAGGGTCCTCACAAAATAAAAAATAGAACTCCCGTATGATCCAGCAGTTCCACTTTTGGGTATTTATTTGAAGGAAACAAAAACAATAACTCAAAAAGATATCTGCACACCCATGTTGACTGCAGCACTACTGACAATATCCAAAAACATGGAAACAAACTAAGAGTCCATCGATGGATGGATAAAGAAAACATGATTTTATATATTATATATATATATATATCATATATGTAAGATATATATCATATGTATACAGTTACGCCTTGAACAGCACAACTTTGAACTGCATGGGTCCACTTATACATGGATTTTTTTCAATAAATATATTCAAATGTTTTTTGGAAATTTGAAGCAATCTGAAAAAAACTTGCAGATGAATTGTGTAGCCTCGAAATATCCAGAAACTAAGAAAAAGTTAGGTATGTCATGAATACCCAAGTTATATGTAGATACTACTCTATTTTATCATTTACTGCCATAAAACACACAAATCTATTACAAAAAATTAAAATTTATCAGAACTTACACACACCACACTTACAGATGATACACGGCACCATTCGCAGTTCAGAGAAATGTAAACAAACATAAAAATGCAGAATTATGTCATAGCTGCATAAAGTTAACTCTAGTGCATACTGTACTACTATAATAATTTCATAGCCGCCTTCTGTTGCTATTGCAGCGAGCTCCTATTGCAAGTGTTTGCTTAAAACGCCATGTGATGCTTCTCATCTCCATGTGAGAAGTTCTCTCTTCAGTAAATTGTATATCACAGTAAAAAGTGATCTCTTGTAGTTCTCACCTATTTTTCATAGTGTTTAGTGTAAACCTTGGATAGCACCACAAAACCCATACAAAGTGCCACTAGTAATGCTTCAAGTATTCCCAAGGAGAAAAGTCACGACATGACAAAAAGAAGTTGGATTGCTTGATATGTACCATAGACTGAGGTCTGCAGCTGCAGTTGCCCACCCTTTCAAGATAAGTGAATCCAGCATAAGGACCATTGTAAAAAAAAAAAGAAAAGGAAATTCATGAAGATGTCACTGCAGCTATGCCAGTAGGTGCAAATTCTTTGCACTTTTGGTGAAATACTTTTTCTCATATTGGAAATGCAGCTCTTATGTGGGTGCAGGATTGCTATAAGAAAATCATACCAATAAGACTCTAATATAATTTGAGAAAAAGCAAAGTTATTATATGACAACTCAAAGCAAAAAAAAAAAAAAAAAAGACTCTCAAGCTGAAGAATTTAATGCCAGGAAAGGATGGTTTGATAATACTAGAAAGAGATTTGGCTTAAAAAATGTCAATATAACAGGAGAAGCAGCTTCTACCAATCAAGAGATGAGCAGATGAGTTCCCAGATGCTATTAAGACAATCATTGTGGAGAAAGGGTATCTGCCTGAACAGGTTTTTAATGTAGGCTAAAGTGCCCTACTCTGGGGGAAAATACCACAAAAGACATTTACTTATGAGAAAGGAAGAGAAGTGAACAGCAGGATTTAAGGCAGGAAGGGATAGGCTAAATCTACAGTTCTGTGCAAATGCAGTTGGGTTTGTGATCAGGACTGCCCTCATCTATAAAGCTGCTAACCTCCAAGCCTTGAACGGAAAAGATCAATACCAGCTGCCAGGCTTTTGCTTGTGCAACAAGAAATTCTGGACAATGAGAACCCTTTCTCTGGATTGGTTCCACTGATGCTTTGTCCCTAAAGTCAGCAAGTACCTTGCCAGTAAAGGGCTGCCTTTTAATGTTGTTTTGATATTAGACAATGTCCCTGGCCACCCAGAACCACATGAGTTCAGCACCAAAGGCACTCAAGTGGTCTACTTGTCCCCCAACGCATCTCTAGTTCAGCCTCTAGGTCATGGGGTCATAAGGACCTTTAAAGCTCATTACACATGGTACGCTATGTAAAGGATTGTCAACACTATGGAAGAGAACCAGATAGAGAGAACATCATGAAGGTCTGGAAGGATTACACCATTGAAGGTGCCATTGTTGTTATAGAAAAAGCCATCAAAGCCACCAAGCCCAAAACAATAAATTCCTGCTGGAGAAAACTGTGTCCAGTCCAGACATTGTGCATGACTTCAAAGGATTTAGGACAGAACCAATCAAAGAAACCATGAAAGAGACTGTGTATATGGCCAAAAAGATGGAGGAATTGAAGAGCAAATAGACACCACGCCAGAGGAATTAACAGAAGACAACCTGATGGAGATGAGTGCTTCTGAATCCGTGCCACACGAAAAAGAAGAAGATGGAGAAAGCAGTGCCAGAAAACAAACTGACGTTAGACAATCAGGCAAAAGGGTTCTTCCTATTATTCAAGACTGCTTTTGACTTCTCTTACGACATGCACCCCTCTATGATACCGGTACTGAAATTAAAGTTGGAGGTGGAAGAAGGATTGGTATTATAGAAAAACATATTTAGAGAAATTAAAAAGCAATAAAGTCAGACAGAAATCACGACGTACTTCCATAAAGTAACACCGAGTGCGCTGCCTCTCCCTCCTCTGCTTCCACCTCTGTCACCCCGAGACAACGAGACCAACCCCTCTTCTTCCTCCTCCTCCTCAGCCTACTCAATGTGAAGATGATAAAGAACTTTTGATGCCACTTCCACTTAATGAATAATAAATAGTCATCATGCCATACAGTTAATAAACTTATCTATTGTGTATGTGAGCATCTGCATGTGGAAATCTAGTAACTGCACAGCAAAAACTGTATGAGATGTTTTTATGTCATCATTATTGTTGCCTAAGTATTCATCATGTAGAACATTGTGTGCAAGACTTGTATGCCTATCCTTATGTAGGCATAAGGTGAGTGATATTTAATAAAAATGTGTTAGTTTTTTTATTTTATAACTTTGATTGCAAAGAATTACATTATAGTACCCTATGCCTCTCACAGAGAAATTGCCTATCAGCTTATCATCACAGGTAAGTGGGTTTTTTTAATGCAACAATGTTTCCAATACTGTGTTATGCATATGACCACTATATGGTATGCCATAAAAATTTTATAATGATTCATTCATTAGTGTATAGGCTAGGCTACTGAGAAGCAATTTTATTGATTACACTAGGTACTATAAAGCAATCATTTCTGCTTCTTTGTTATCAATGCACGATACACAGGTAAGATTCAAATACAAATAAGTTCAGAGGTCAATGACCCAGATTCAGTATGTCACTTCAAGATGTCAGAGACCCAGGCTCCTTCTATCCTGTTGCTCTACCATGACCTACATTACCCAGATAATCTCATGTCCAGGGTGACTGTGCGAGTTCTGGCCATCATGTCCACGTTCCTGCCAGCCAGCAGGTGGAAAAGAACATACTTTCTCTCAATAAGAAAACATCTTAGAAGCTGGACATACCACTTTCCCTTTCATTCCATCTATCAGAACCTAAATGTACTAGATCACTCCTAGATAACAAAGGCAGGAAAATGTAATTTTAATTTTTGGATAGCATCTGCTCAGTTAAAAAAAATCACAAATTGTATCACTATAGAAAAAGGGAAAAAAGGATATCAAGAAATAATACATAGTTTCTTCCTCAGAGGTTAAAATTCTATTGCAGTAGGTTAGGCCATATTTAGTAAGGAAATTGACAAATGAGACTGCCAGTAAAGTTTCTGGATATGCATAGAGAAAGTTCATCTTTCTTGCTGATTTTCACACTACTACTAGATCAGGATGATATTTTCGAATATTCTTGTGTTAACTATAGCTGGAAATTGTTAGCCCCCCAAATAGCAATTTCACTTTCAAGGAATAGGAAATGAAAGGGAAAGCATCAGAGTTTAGGCAACGATAATATCTTCTCAAATTCAGATTCATTTGCTTTGTTTTCTTGCTTCTTATCCATGAGCCAAAATGATAAATATGTGAGGTACATTTGCTAGATTCTCTTTTCAATGCCAAGTTTAATGTTAACTTTAATGGATTCTGTTAAAGGCATCTCTTTGACTCTCTGGAGGCATGCTTCAGAGACCCTGGTCTGGAGACCTAATTGCAGCAAGTCTCAAATGGGGATAACAGAAGCCAAAGACCAAGCTGAGGGTATTTAAGGTGATTCATCTTCTAAGATAATGGCAGCCAAGAATGGGAGCGATTGGCTGCCACCAGAGCCCAATTTTGAGCAAATAATTTACCAATGTGTGAGAAAGATTTAGGTGTAGAACCATACAGGAACAGGTACACTGATACTGTTATCAGTTAATTATAAGCTCAAAATGTTTGGTTCCTACAACAAAAAAAGAGTCTCATAGGACAAGTAGCATCTTAAAATTCAACGTAAATTCATTTCCTTGAACATTTTTAGGTTTTTAAGTAATTTTTTTTTTTTTTTTTTTGCGGTACACCGGCCTCTCACTGCCGCAGCCTCTCCCGTTGCAGAGCACAGGCACCAGACGCGCAGGCCCAGCGGCCACGGCTCACAGGCCCAGCCGCTCCATGGCATGTGGGATCCTCTCAGACGGGGGCACAAACCCGTGTCCCCTGCATCAGCAGGCGGACTCCCAACCACTTCGCCACCAGGGAAGCCCAGTAATTTTTTTTTTAAAGTACAAAGAGGAGTAGTAGAGAAATCAGGCAGAGAGCACTTGAACCAAGTGTATTGAGTTAACATCAGCAGTAATGGGGCAGATTGACATCAACGTTCCCCAAAGAACACAATCACTGCTATGGCATTATTGGCCAGAAAAACAAGTAGATGATCATCTAGATCTGATCATGAAAAACATCAGTTTTATTCAAATATCTGGCCACATATAGTGCCCATATTCTGTAATCTCTAATAGTGTATTTAAGTCATTAATCTTGAGTATTATAGAGATCCTGTCTCTCCTAATTACTCTTCTTTTTCAGGAAATTGTGAATTATTCTGGGCCATTAATGCCATCCAGCTTGACATGGATTTTCTTAATCCTTGTCTACACAGAGCTGATGGAGCATCCAGATGAGACCTAAAGACTACACGATCTCCTTCTTCACTGATATCCCAGGACCCCACCTCATCCCACACAGGAATCTTGGATATCAACACGTTCCCAAGTTGATCTGAGGCAAAGAGAACAATTTTTGGTAGTTTTAGGTCATTCATTAGTAGTAAGAATTGCTCAAGGCATATGAGAAGTCTGAATGGAGAAAATGGAGAGAAGGCTCTGGGATAAAGGGCAGAAGTGTTCTGAAGATCACTTGACTGTCATAGAAAGAAAAAAAGTAGTTGAAATCAACCTTGTTAACAGCAGAGAAACAGAAGCAAACGTTAGCACATTCTAAGACCACAGCATTTCAGGAGGAAAAGAGAACACTGCCCACGACCCAGGACACGACACTTACCTGAGAACCTTCCATTTCTTATTTTTCCTTCACTGGGTTTCCTCCTCAGGTGAGATAAGGTGGAGAAGTCACAAATGCTTCCTGAGAACATGACTTTAAAGGCTTCAGCACAGACCCTTCGCTGCTCTCATACCCATGGGAAGAAGGAACTTGAAATACCCTCTTCCCTGTTGTCTCAGGAGAAATTCAGAAACAATGAGCTCCTACATGAAGATTAAACTTTGAGTTTCTTCTTAACTGTCTCCAGGGGCCCTCTGTTCCCTCAGATGCCCCCAAATTCTGCTACAGCCTGGAAAATGTGGGCTACACTGTCCTGCCCGTGCCAGACCCACGTAGAGCAGACTCTGTTACCTCCCCTTGGACTACGGGCTTGACTCAACTCTCCTAATATACTCGTGACCCCTCACCCTTAACCGTGGCCTTAGAATCACCTGGAGCACTTAATTAAGACAACATTGGTGTTCCCACCCAGACGAATTGACAGAATCTGTGGGGGAGGGCACAGGTGATGAGAGTTCTTAAATCTCCACATGTGATCCTCATTGGAAGCCTGGGCTGAGAGTCACTTATCTAAGCCTTGCTTCTCAAGCTTTAATGTGCATAAAAATCACTTGGATGGATGTTAACTAGATTTGATGTGGTGATCATTTCACAGTATAAACACATATGGAATCATTATGTTGTATGTCTGAAATTAATATGTTATATGTCAATGAAATCTCAATAAAAAATTACTTGGAGATAAATAAAAAAGAAAGGAAGGAAGGAAGGGAGAGAGAGAAAAGAAAAATACGAAAAGGAGAATTAGTCAGGATCTAGTCCTTCCTAGAGTTCTTAACCCTAGCCCAGAATGTGACCTGGATTGTTTGAAAAATATGACTCTTCTTAGAAGGAAAAACCAATGAAAATAACACTTAGAAGAGATTTTAAGTACACATTATTTTTTTTCTCTGCTCAAGGTCTAGGTTACAATGGAAGGAGAGGAGCTAATACTTAAATGTTTTTAATTTAAAAAATAAAAATGAATTTGATTATTATGAGGATAAAAGACATCTGAAATGACAAAAGGAGGTTCTAGGCAGTAGTAGCTGCCCTGTTTGCAGAATTTTCTAGAGCAGGAACAGAGACAGAAACACGGGGATAGGGCATCCAGCTAGGCTCTTCGGAGGAGCTTTACACCAGATAGAAAACCCATTTAAGATCACTAATGATTCCCTTAAGCACTGAATGAAGATCCAACTTAACATGTACAGTGATGACATAAATAGAATGTGTTTTAAAAGCCAAGAAATTTCCATAGAATCCAATCATTTTTAATATGATTGAATGTTTTAATATATATCTCACCACAAATTTCAGTTGAAAAACTATAGTACTGTCTCTTCATGTCCAGATGCCTCCAATTGCACTGATGTGCAGTGTGCCACTGAGACTCTGAACCATGCATTTTTCATCCAGATGTTTTAATTGCATGCAGACGCCATCACTGACTATTAACAATGATGATTGAAGAGAGGTATTACTTTTCATTGTGAAGGTCAGATTTAGTTTTTTTTTAATCTCCTTTCATTTTGGTCTCATTTCATTTTATTCTGTATTACCTTATGACAGGAAAATGAAACAAAAGGAAAAGGAAGTTTACACACATTTTATTTTAAGTTACAGTTTATATGAGCATCAGACATGAGTGTTTTATTTAATTCTTCAGGTTGATACCTTTCTGGTTTCCTGAAATATAATACCCATTAATCCCTGTTTGCAGACACCTTGAAATATTTATTGAATAATACAATACAGATTCTAAAACATAATCTTCTTTTATGAATACTGGCACAATTTCACCCAGCTCTGTGGAAGATTTAAGAAAAATGGCAGGGCAAGATCAGACATTGTTTACATCTCACCTCCAGCAAGATATAACTTTACTCTTGGCTGACCTTTAAGCAAAAGCAATGGTTATGTAACCAAGTAAGCTAAAAACTAAACAGGAAAAGTCACAGAGCCGGGAATGAACTACAAACTTACACTATTTGTTAAACTGAGATTTTTATCATGTTCCTCAAAGAAACACTAAAGTTTCCCAAATGGAAAAATGTGACCAATATTTTATCTTTGCTATCTGAATGTATACATAAATAGTATTTAAAGGAAGTTACTTAGGAGTCTACTATAAAATGCACTGTAGTATTTTATATAAGGTTAAGCAGTATCACTCATTGCCTGAACAAATGAATTGTATTCTGTCTTCACATACATACTGGTTATAATTAATGTTCATGTTATATTGTTCCTAAAACATACATTCTAAGATTGTTCTTAAACAGATTTATCTTTGGAAAGTTTTAAGTATAGCCTTATCCGGGGGCAGAAGAATAACTTCTTAAAGTCTTTTTTTAGCTTTATCATTTGCAGCATATAATCAAGTTAATAGTGCCTACATTTTATGTTCAATAGGAAAAAAAAACAATTCTTGCCAAGGAGGGAACACAAAAGAAATGGCACAACCTGGAAATACTCTAAGATTTTGCAAGATCTTGGTTTTAGTAGTATATAAATATCTTTAGCAAATTATAGCTTCTTTTTGATGTCCTCATAATCAGAGTATGTTTAAATTTTTGCCAAAATTGAATAGTCATCTAGTATATTTTATATTTCATATGCAGTTGAATTTTTAATATATCTGTTAGTACTTTTTAAAATCTTTTAAACAATGAAGCTATAACGTAAATTGTTATTGAAGAAATACGAAAAGAAAGCTGAAGAGTCAGAAGCAAAATTGCATTGAAAATGTATGACTTGAATAACATGTTGGGTGCTGTGCATTTGCAGATGAACAGGACACATTGCTTATAGTCTAGTGGATGAGACACAAACAAGAAATAAACAATTAAAGTACAGTGGGACGAGTAGTATAACAGGAAAAGTCATATCCTAGTAACTTGCAGGGGCACTTAAATAAGCCTTGGTAGAGGAAGGGTCACTGGAAGAAAATTTCTTGCCTGAGTAGGAGCAAAAATGAGTCAAAGGGAATACAAGCCCTCATAACAATAAACTTAACTTGGTAAGACTATCATCATGGACATCAGAAGGTGAAGGGTGAGGCTGAGAAAGAAAGTAAATCTGGAAGAGCCCTGTAACTATGTAAGGAGCTTAAAACTTCTAAAAGAATAAAAAGAAATAAACCAACAGCCACACCAAAGAGTTTTAAACTGGGGGCTGACATGATTCTGTCAACTCTTTGGGGTGGTCTTTCTGGTTGCCTTTGGAGAATGAATGGAAAGAATGGAAGACTAAAATCTAGGAGAAGAGTCAAGGTTGGGAGCTGTCTTAGTCAGGGTTCTCCAGAGAAACAGAACCAGTAGAATATAAAGATTTACATAAATGGAGATTAATTATAGGAACCAGTTCACGGGGATATGGAGGACGAGAAGTCCCACAGTCTGCTCCCTGCAAGCTGAAGAACCAGGAAAGCTGGTGCTATAATAATTCAGTTCAATTCCAAAGGCCTGAGAACCCAAGGTAGAGAGGGGTGGGCTGCTTACTAGTGTTAAGTCCCGGAGACTAAAAGCCCAAGAACCTGGAGCTTCAATGTCTGAAGGCAGACAAAGATGGAGGTCCCAGCACAAGAAAAGAGAGAGAACTTGCCCTTGTTTCACCTTTTTTAATTCTATTCAGGCCCTTAACAGATTGGATGATGCACCCCACATTGGTGAGGGTGAATCTCTTTACTCAGTCTACTGAATGAAATGCTAATCTCTTCCAGAGACATCCTCACAGACACACCCAGAAATAATGTTTTATCAGCTATCTGGGATCCCTTAGCCCAGTCAAGTTGACATAAAATAAACCATCACAGAAACCCATGTGCATTAATCCAGGTGAGAGGTTGCAACAGCACTGGGGAAGGAGAGAGGATGGAGTTCCGAACTTTAGAGGAGGTATTGGATTGAATGTACTCAGTGAGGGAAGGCAAAATAGCCATGGAATTCAGTGAAATAGGACCATGGAAAGAGGACTAGGTATAGGGAAAGATGATGATGAATGCAGTTTTAGATCTGCTGTCCATCTTTTGAAGAGCCTGGATGTGCATGTCGAATAAGCAACTGGATACATGGGGAAATCTGGATAGGCATTATGGAGTTTTGAGACATAAATGAGGCAAAAAATTGACATCTTTTCCAAATACAGTTGACCCTTGAATGACGCAGGGGTCAGGGGTGCCAACACTTCCTGCAGTTGAAAATCCAAATATAACTTACAGTCATTCTCCATATCCATGGTTCTGTATCCCTGGATTCAACCATCCCTGGATCATGTAGTACTGTAGTACTGACTACTGAAAAATCCCATGTATAAGTGAACCAGCACTATTCAAACCCATATTTTTAAGGGTCAACTGTATACATGTGCAACTCAAAGAATGTCACTATCTAAATGCATTACATAGAATTTTTTACTAAAGCAATAATATTCCAATCTGGAAAATAAACAATGATGTGACCATAATACCTTTTTGGGAGAAGAATTGGAAGAGTATCAGTGAAATGTAAAAAAAAAAAAAAACAAAAAACAAAAAAAACCCCACACACAATAAGATTAGGCTGAGGATGAAATATGTAACTAGGTCCAGAATTTGTCCTTTATTAGAGACACAAGGCTTAGCAACTGTTTTGATGTTGCTCTTGTGTTTTATTTTTTTGTTTTTGTTCCTGGAGTCAGTTGGTCTTGGTAAGATCACTCAGCTTTTACAACACTGTAAGGTAATTTGTATTAAAAACCAGCTGTAACTATTTCCCACGGAGGAAAGATCCATAAATTACAGCTCAGGTTATTTGTCAGTTATGTAGTTTAAAAATTCTTTGGCAGATAGGATTAAATTGTGAGAATTGATCCTGAACTCCAGCTGAGGGGCTTGTGAAATTATAAAGATAATATGTTCACTACAACGTCTCCTGCTGCCCAATTTAAAGGTGCTGGGTAGGAGGTCAGTGGAAAGGGAAGGCAGTTGGATGGCACTATTTGAAATGTTTTAAATAAATGTTTTGTGAGAGACTAACATATTATGTAAAGGAATAATAATTATTATTTTTTGCTAAGCAGAATCTTCATCCAATCATTTGATTTATGAATGGGAGATTTCACTTACAGTCTTGGGTCTTCCAGTCAATCCAGTTTTTAGCAGAGCATTTTTTCCATGGTATAATTTTTCATGCCTTGCCTAGTTTTCTTTTTCAAATGGCTAATAAGAAAGGCTTTATTTTCTCCTTACTTTTTCCTCAACAAAGTATTCTGTGGCCTAATAATTCTCACATAGACAAACTTGCTTACAACTTTCTGCAGGGATACTTAATCACTTTATGAGCATATTTGCTGCTCAGAAGCAGTGCTGAACTTCTTATTTTTAGATCCCAAGGTTGTTACCCTGTAAGTCAGCTGCGTGAATCAAAACAAAATAAAAAACATGACATCTCTGGGTTTTTCTTTGGAACAGCCAGGTATCCTGAAATCAGATGGTTAATTACATACAAAAGCCACCGTTGCTTGACTGATTTGTTCAAGAAGGATTTTAGGTATATACAAAGATACAGTGTAGCAAAATAAAAACAATATCCAACTTGTAGGAAGAATGGAAGGAAAAGAACATGAAGGAGGAAAGAAAGAAGGAACCAGGAATGAGGGCAAGACACAAGATACGCGAGGTGGTCCCACTTGCAAAGGGTGAACTTAAAATGTGCTCTAAGCTTGAGCCATCAAGGAGAAAACTGTATTTAATTACAAAATTGACAGGATCTATGGGGAAAAAATGAAGCATTAGTAAAGAAGTCTGTCAAGTTTTGATTTGCAATCTGAGAAGAAGAGAGGGGATCCTTTAAAAAGGAATGAACAACAAGCTCCCATCGTTACAGGAGACACAGCAAGGACTTTCTCTCACTGTGTCTAATGATGTCCCTCAGAGAGCAGCTGACATATCGCCTGTGTTGTAAGAGGAGCCTCAGGAGTGGGAGAGAATTAGGTGTTGAATTACCAGTAATGACTCCCAGGCAGGAAAGTTAAGAGCCCCAAGTATATCATTACAGTTTGTTATTTATTGAAAAATAGAAGGTAATAAAATAAATAGTACAGCGCACAATATTTCTATGTTGTGATTTGTTTTAGAGCTTAACAAGCAGGAACGGCCAGTTAAAAATCCCTGAAATTCACCTGTGGCAGACGGGAAAGAACACTGGATTGAAGTGAAAGCCTGAGGTTTGAGCTCCAGCTTCCCTAACTTTTTTTTTTTAATTCAGTCTCTGTAGAGACTCTCAAACATTGCCAAGGCTGACTATATGTCACATCCTTTCAGCGTTAGAGAAAAGTTTTCAATCAGCAATAATTGCACCTTGGATAAACCTCATTGGCTACGATACAGACACTGTGCAAAGCTGAGCTTCACTAACTTCTGTCCAATTTTGCTGGGACAGGTCATGGATGTTCCTACTGAGACCCAGATTTCACACCTGTGAAAAGGAGTTAATAATACCTATACAGAAGGTTTTTCTGAAGATTAAGCAAAATATTGCATATAAACAGCTTTTCACTACATTATCTGAAATACTCATATCTTTATATTATCTACAAATCTTTTAACTATTTTTTCAAGTATATTGAAAATTATTCTATAACTGCTCCACATGATAATTTATCTTTATGTGAATTCACAAATAGTTATATACATAGAGACCTACTGAAAGATATTTTAATTGTTATTATAATAATAATGCTCACAGTTATTTGAGTTCCTAGAATATGAACATCAAGCTAGTAAATGCTTGATATGTTTCACCCTCTGCAACCTGAAAACAATGTTTATAAAGCAAGGGTTATTATTCTACCCATTTTATAAGTTATGAAGTTAAAGAGATAAAGTTACTGAGCTGGGGTTAGAAATGGAAGTTTGTTAAAGGAGAAGAGGGCAAAACTAAAAGACATTGTATGATGGAGGGGAGAAAAAAGAAATATTTAAATACAGAAAATGTCTGTTACACAACAAAATTAGACCCTTGAAAATTATTGGTACTTATTGATATCTGGTGTGGAATTCTTTTACAAGGACATATTTGAAGGCCAATTTAAAAAACTATGTTTGGTACCCAGTAAAAGTTTTCAGGTAATTTGTATAGCATCCCAGTCTTTAATGTTCAAAACTCTGGGAGCCCACACAGGCCTCTAGATCTGACATACATCACCAAGAGGGCCAGGTTCTGCACCAAAGCCTTCCGATGGCTAATCTGAGCTTTAGGGTGACATTAAAACTCATCATACTTAGTTCCTAAATATTCGTAGCTTGTTGTATATATTTTGGGAAGAATCCTTTCTTTTTTCCTTTCAAAACAGAAAGTTAGTTTTTAAAAGTTCCCAAATAAAAATTCATCTTTACATAAATTCACACCTAGGTATCAGGAAGGATGCCATTTGCTTTGTTCATTTTGGGTTAAATTTTGTTCCAGGAAAGGAGACAAGGAGAAACAGAGATCTACCTTGTATTCTGTCCAGGGGTTATGGAAACCCAAACAGACAACAAAATAGAATGCTGAATAACTTAATAATGCTAAAAGTACTAAAGAAATGGGGCTTCCCTGGTGGTGCAGTGGTTGAGAATCTGCCTGCCGATGCAGGGGACACGGGTTCGAGCCCTGGTCTGGGAAGATCCCGCATGCCACGGAGCAACTGGGCCCGTGAGCCACAACTACTGAGCCTGCGCGTCTGGAGCCTGTGCTCCGCAACAAGAGAGGCCACGACAGTGAGAGGCCCGCGCACCGTGATGAAGAGTGGCCCCCGCTTGCCGCAACTGGAGAAAGCCCACACACAGCAACGAAGACCCAACACAGCCAAAAATAAATAAATAAATTAATTAATTTAAAAAAAAGTACTAAAGAAATGTAAGACATTATTATTTTACCTGGAACAGCAAGTAGGCTCATAAGATTATAATAGGCTAAATTAATTGTATTAGTTTGCTAGGCCTGTCATAACAAAGTACCACAGACTTAAACAATAGAAATGAAACTTCTCACAATTCTGGAAGCCAGAAGTCCTAGATCAAGATGTTGGCAGGGTTGGTTTCTTCTGAGGCATCTATTTTGGTTTGCAGATGGCTGTCTTCTCCCTGTGTCTTTTTTTTTTTTTTTTTTTTTGCAATACACGGGCCTCTCACTGTTGTGGCCTCTCCATGTGCAGAGCACAGGCTCTGGATGCACAGGCTCAGCGGCCATGGCTCACGGGCCCAGCCGCTCCGCGGCATGTGGGATCCTCCCAGACCGGGGCATGAACCCATGTCCCCCGCATCGGCAGGCAGACTCTCAACCACTGCACCACCAGGGAAGCCCCCTCCCTGTGTCTTTACATGACCTTCTCTCTGAGCCTGTCAGTATCCCAGTTTCCTCTTCCTATAAAAAGCACCACTCATACTGGATTAGGGCCCACCCTAATGACCTCATTTCAATCTAATTGCCTTTTCAAGACCCTATTTCCAAATATAGTCACATCTTGAGATACTTGGAGTTAGAACTTCAAATATGAATTTGGGGAGAGGGGAGATATGATATAGCCTGTAACATTAATATAGTATAAACACAGGGAAAGAATGATACCACATGTTACAGCCTAAATATTAAAAAAATAGCACTGTAAATACTGCATAGTAAACATATGTCAATAATGACCTTAAAATTTCTGAAGAATATCAGTTTGCTTGTATGTCGCAGTTGTAAAAGCCAGCTGCACAGGAGATTGGTTCTGTATTCCTCCCATCATCACCCAGCAATCCTTATGTGTTTACTGCTAGGAGCTGAGAATCAAAAGGGAAAGAATGTACAGACCCTAGGGACTTAATATCTAATTGCAAGAACAGTATGGATGTTTAAGAGAGAAAGAAGAATAAATAGCAATACAAGTTTGCATGTCCTAAATTCCAAATGGAAGATTAGCTGTCTTCCTGATTCTGAGGTCATACCAGCCAGCTCTGTGTTGATTTCTAAAGGATTCCAAGAGAAAACTAACATTATTTAAATATGCAGATAATTAGTGGGATAGAATTTCAAAAGAAGGAACAATAGTGATGAACCTTTTGAAGGTCCCTGATTCTAAACTGCTTGCTCTTCCTTTACTTCTCAATGAGGAAGAAAAAAAATGTTTAAAAATGTCCTCAATTATTTAAAAGTTCCATTATTTGGCATCCATTCAACTGAGGTTTTGCTATAGTAGGGAATGATAATTAGATTAAGAGATTCTTTTTTCTATACTTAGTTGATGTGAATTCAGCAAATACAGTTTACAACCCAAGAGAAAACAGGTCTGTGTTATTTTGACTCTCTGAATCAGCCTTAATGTCTTTTTACTCGCATGAAGATTTGGCCAAAATCACTTCCCTATTTCACTGTCAAATGTGGGAGGGAGGACGGGGAACAACTTTTGTGACATTCTATGTGTACAACTATTAACAGAAGTCTCTGACGGAGTAGATTAAAAAATACAAAAATATATTACTATGGTCAAAATACTAAAGTATTTGATTTTGTGGGTAGAAGAACTTAGCACTGAATTAATTCGAGTTCCTGTTAGCATTCGTCATAGCGAGTGAAGATAACGTCTTAGTTTTAAGCATATAGAGAGTCTGTCAGAAGAGGAATTTAGGGAAGTAGTGGTTAAATGCCCAAATTCTGGAATCACAGTGCCTAGACAGGAAGCCCCTAACTCACAATTTGCATGTATTGGGCAAATTGCTCTTTCTCCCTAATGCCTTACATTTATTATCCACAAAAGAGGATAATAATGGCATCTGCCTTACAAAATAACCACAAGGATTTGGTTACAGAACACAGGAAGAAAATGCTTAGCACAAAATTTACAATAAATGTTAGCTATTATTGGTAGCCAATAACTTAGAATATACCTAACATTTTGCTTTCTAAATAATGGTTTTCAAACTCATGAGCACATCACAATCACCTGAGATTTTTTTTTAAACTCTAATACCTGGCTTTATCCCTAGAGATTTTGATTAAGTTGGCTTTGGGTGTGGCCCAGACATCTGTGACTTCTAAAAATTCCCCAGGTAATTCCAAAATGCAGTCAAAGTTGAAAAGACTTGATCCAAATAACCCACACAGATGTGTAGCATCAGACAGCTCTGTCAGTATCTAATCTAGTCTCAGAGTAACTTTCTCTAAACTGTCTCTGCATAACTGGTCCACCAAGATGCTCCCTAAAATAAAATACAATAAAGAGTAACTTAGAGGAGCTTCAAGATGGTGGAGGAGTAAGAAGTGCAGATCACCTTCCTCCCCAGAAATACATCTACATGTGGAACAACTCCTACAGAACACGCACTGAATGCTGGCAGAAGAAATCAGACCTCCCAAAAGATGCCCTCAGGCAACCTACACGCAGAGGCAGGGCCAAATCCAAAGCTGAACCCCCGGAGCTCGGCAAACAAAGAAGAGAAAGGGAAATTTCTCCCAGCAGCCAGGAGCAGGGGATTAAATCTCCACAGTCAAATTGATGTACCCTGTATCTGTGGAACACCTGAATAGATAACGAATGATCCCAAAATTGAGGTGGTGGACTTTCTGTGATTTTGTCTCTATAGCTTTGCTTTTACCATTTGTCCTAGGGTTCTGTCAGTTTCTTTTTTTAATATAGTTTTTGGCACTTGTTATCATTCGTGGATTTGTTTTTTGGTTTGGTTGCTCTCTTCTTTCTTTCTTCTTCTTTTTTTATTACTTATCAAAAAAATTCTTTAATAATTATTTTTAATTTTAATAACTTTTAAATTAAATTAAATTTAATTTTATCTTCCTCTTTCTTTCTTTTTTTTCTCCCTTTTATTCTGAACCGTGTGGATGACAGGCTCTTGGTGCTCCAGCCACACATCAGGGCTCTGCTTCTGAGGTGGGAGAGCCAAGTTCAGGACACTGGTCCACAAGACACCTCCCAGCTCCATGTAATATCAAACGGTGAAAATCTCGCAGGGATCTCCATCTCAATGCCAAGACCCAGCTCCACTCAATGACCAGCAAGCTACAGTGCTGGACACTCTATGCCAAACAAATAGCAAGACAGAAACACAACCCCACCCATTAGCAGAAGGGCTGCCTAAAATCATAATAAGGCCACCGACATCCGAAAAGACACCACCAGACATGGATCTAGTGACCAGAAAGACAAGATCCAGCCTCATCCACCAGAAAACAGGCACTAGTCCCCTCCACCAGGAAGCCTACACAACCCACTGAACAAACCTTAGCCAATGGGGACAGACACCAAAAACAACAGGAACTACAAACCTGCAGCCTGCGAAAAGGAGACCCCAAACATAGTAAGTTAAGCAAAATAAGAAGACTGAGAAACACACAGCATATGAAGGAGCAAGGTAAAAACGCACCAGACCTAACAAATGAAGAGGAAACAGGCAGTCTACCTGAAAAAGAATTCAGAATAATGATAGTAAAGATAATGGAAAATCTTGGAAATAGAATGGAGAAAATAAAAGAAATGTTTAATAAGGACATAGAAGAACTAAAGAACAAACAAACATTGATGAATGACACAATAAATGAAATTTAAAATTCTTGAGAAGGGATCAATAGCAGAATAACTGAGGTAGAAGAACAGATAAGTGACCTGGAAGATAAAATAGTGGAAATAACTACTGCAGAGCAGAATAAAGAAAAGAGAATGAAAAGAATTGAGGACAGTCTCAGAGACCTCTGGGACAACAGTAAATGCCCCAACATTCAAATTATAGGGGTTCCAGAAGGAGAAGAGAAAAAGAAAGGGACTGAGAAAATATTTGAGACATTATAGTTGAAAACTTCCCTAATATGGGAAAGGAAATAGTTAATCAAGTCCAGGAAGCACAGAGAGTCCCATACAGGATAAATCCAAGGAGAAACACACCAAGACACAAATTATTCAAACGATCAAAAATTAAATACAAAGAAAAATATTAAAAGCAGCAAGGGGAAAACAACAAATAACATACAAGGGAATCCCCATAAGGTTAACAGCTGATGTTTCAGCAGAAACTCTGCAAGCCAGAAGGGAGTGGCAGGACATATTTAAAGTGATGAAGGGGAAAAATCTACAACCAAGATTAGTCTACCAGGCAAGGATTTCATTCAGATTTGACGGAGAAATTAAAAGCTTTACAGACAAGCAAAAGCTAAGAGAATTCAGCACCACCAAATCAGCTTTACAGCAAATGCTATAGGAAATTCTCTAAGCAGGAACACAAGGGAAGGAAAAGACCTACAATAACAAACCCAAAACAATTAAGAAAATGGGAATAGGAACATACATATCGATAATTACCTTAAATGTAAATGGATTAAAGCTCCAAACAAAAGACATAGACTGGCTGAATGGATACAAAAACAAGACCCATATATATGCTGTCTACAAGAGACCCACTTCAGATCTAGGGACACATACAGACAGAAAGTGAGGGGACGGAAAAACATATTCCATGCAAATGGAAATCAAAAGAAAGATGGAATAGCAATTCTCATATCGGACAAAATAGACTTTAAAATAAAGACTACTAGAAGAGACAAAGAAGGACCCTATATAATGATCAAGTGATCAATCCAAGAAGAAGATATAACAATTGTAAATATTTATGCACCCAACACAGGAGCACCTCAATACATAAGGCAAATACTAACAGCCATAAAAGGGGAAACTGACAGTAACAAAATTATACTAGGGGAGTTCAACACCTCAATTTCACCAATGGACAGATCACACAAAAATAAATAAATAAGGAAACACAAGCTTTAAATGATCCATTAAACAAGATGGACTTAATTGATATTTATAGGACATTCCATCCAAAAAAAACAGAATACAATTTCTTCTCAACTGCTCATGGAACATTCTCCAGGTTAGATCGTATCTTGGGTCACAAATCAAGCCTTGGTAAATTTAAGAAAATTGAAATCGTATCAACTATCTTTTCATACCACAATGCTATGAGACTAGATATCAATTACAGAAAAATCCATAAAAAATACAAACACATGGAGGCTAATCAATACATTATGTAATAACCAAGATATCACTGAAGAAATCAAAGAGGAAATTAAAAAATACCTAGAAACAAATGACAATGAAAACACAATGACCCAAAACCTTTGGGATGCAGCAAAAGCAGTTCTAAGAGGGAAGTTTATAGCAATACAATCCTACCTCAAGAAACAAGAAGCATCTAAAATAAGCAACCTAACCTTACACCTAAAGCAATTAGAGAAAGAAGAACAAAAAAATCCAAAGTTAGCAGAAGGAAAGAAACCATAAAGATCAGATCAAAAATAAATGAAAAAGAAATGAAGGAAACGATAGCAAAGATCAATAAAACTAAAAGCTGGTTCTTTGAGAAGGTAAACAAAACTGATAAACCTTTAGCCAGACTCATCAAGAATAAAAGGGAGAAAACTCAAAACAATAGAATTAGAAATGAAAAAGCAGAAGTAACAACTGACACTGCAGAAATACAAAAGATCAGGAGAGATTACTACAAGCAACTATATGCCAATAAAATGGACAACTTGGAAGAAATGGACAAACCTTAGAAATGCACAATCTTCCAAGACTGAACCAGGAAGAAATAGAAAATATGAACTGGCCAATCATAAGCACTGAAATTGAAGCTGTGATTAAAAATCTTCCAACAAACAAAAGCCCAGGACAAGATGGCTTCACAGGCAAACTCTATCAAACATTTAGAGAAGAGTTAACACCTATCCTTCTCAGACTCTTCCAAAATATAGCAGAGGGAGGAACACTCCCAAACTCATTCTATGAGGCCACCATCACCGTGATACCAAACCAGACAAACATGTCACAAAGAAAGAATACTACAGGCCAATATCACTGATGAACATAGATGCAAAAATCCTCAACAAAATACTAGAAAACAGAATCCAACAGCACATTAAAAGGATCATACACCATGATCAAGTGGGGTTGATCCCAGGAATGCAAGGATTCTTCAATATACTCAAATCAATCAATGTGATACACCATATTAACAAATTGAAGGAGAAAAACGATATGATCATCTCAATAGATGCACAGAAATCTTTCGACAAAATTCAACACCCATTTATCATAAAAACCCTCCAGAAAGTAGCCATAGAGGGAACTTTCCTCAACATAATAAAGGCCATATATGACAAACCCACAGCCAACATCATCCTCAATGGTGAAAAACTGAAACCATTTCCTTTAAGATCAGAAACAAGACAAGATTGCCCACTCTCCCCACTATTATTCAACATAGTTTTGGAAGTTTTAGCCACAGCTATTAGAGAAGAAAAAGAAATAAAAGGAATCCAAATCAGAAAAGAAGAAGTAAAGCTGTCACTCTTTGCAGATGACATGACACTATACACAGAGAATCCTAAAGATGCTACCAGTAAACTACTAGAGCTAGTCAATGAATTTGGCAAAGTAGCAGGATACAAAATTAACACACAGAAATCTCTTGCATTCCTATACACTAATCATGAAATATCTTAAAATGAAATTAAGAAAACACTCTCATTTACCATTGCAACCAAAAGAATAAAATATGTAGGAATAAACCTACCTAAGGAGACAAAAGACCTGCATGCAAAAAATTAAAAGACACTGTTGAAAGAAATTATAGATGATACAAATAGATGAAGAGATATACCTTGTTCTTGGATCGGAAGACTCAACATTGTGAAAATGACTATACTATCCAAAGCAATCTACAGATTGAATGCAATCCCTATCAAACTACCACTGGCAGTTTTTCACAAACTAGAACAAAAAAATTCACAATTTGTATGGAAACAGAAATGATCCTAAATAGCCAAAGCAATCTTGAGAAAGAAAAATGGAGCTGGAGGAATCAGGCTTCCGGATTTCAGACTATACTACAAAGCTACAGTAATCAAGACAGTATGGTACTGGCACAAAAACAGAAATATAGATCAATGGAATAGGATAGAAAGCCCAGAGATAAACACATGCATATATAGTCACCTTATCTTTGATAAAGGAGGCAAGAATATACAGTGGAGAAAAGACAGTCTCTTCAATAAGTTGTGCTGGAAAAACTGGACAGCTACATGTAATAAAATGAAATTAGAATACTCTCTAACACTATACACAAAAATAGACTCAAAATGGATTAAAGACCTAAATGTAAGGTCAGACACTATCAAACTCTTAGAGGAAAACATAGGCAGAACACTCTATGAAATACATCACAGCAAGATCCTTTTTGACCCACCTCCTAGAGAAATGGAAATAAAAACAAAAATAAACAAATGGGACCTAATGAAACTTAAAAGCTTTTGCACAGCAAAGGAAAACATAAAGAAGACAAAAAGACAACCCTCAGAACGGGAGAAAATATTTTCAAACGAAGCAACTGACAAAGGATTAATCTCCAAAATTTACAAGCAGCTCACGCAGGTCAATATCAAAAAAACAAACAACCCAAGCCAAAAATGGGCAGAAGGCCTAAACAGACATTTCTCCAAAGAAGATATACACATTGCCAACAAACACATGAAAGAATGCTCAACATCACTAATCATTAGAGAAATGCAAATCACAACTACAATGAGATATCATCAAACACCAGTCAGAATGGCCATGTCAAAAAATCTACAGACAATAAATGCTGGAGGGTGTGGAGAAAAGGGAACCCTCCTGCAGTGTTGGTGGGAATGTAAATTGATACAGCCACTATGGAGAACAGTATGGAGGTTCCTTAAAAAACTAAAAATAGAAGTACTATACGACCCAGTAATCCCACTACTGGGCATATACCCTGAGAAAACCATAATGCAAAAAGAGTCATGTACCACCACATTCATTGCAGCTCTATTTACAATAGCCAGGACATGGAAGCAACCTAAGTGTCCATCAACAGATGAATGGATAAAGAAGATGTGGCACATATATACAATGGAATATTACTCTGTCATAAAAAGAAACGAAATTGAGTTATTTGTAGTGAGGTGGATGGACCTTGAGTCTGTCATACAGAGTGAAGTAAGTCAGAAAGAGAAAAACAAATACCGGATGCTAACACATATATATGGAAAAAAAAAAAAGGAAAAAATGGTCATGAAGAACCTAGGGGCAAGACAGGAATAAAGTCAGAGACCTACTAGCGAATGCACTTGAGGATACAGGGAGGGGGAAGGTAAGCTGGGACAAGGTGAGAGAGTGGCATGGATATATATACACTACCAAATGTAAAATAGATAGCTATTGGGAAGCAGCCGCATAGCACAGGGAGATCAGCTCCGTGTTTTGTGACCACTTAGAGGGGTGGGATAGGGAGGGTGGGAGCGAGGGAGATGCCAGAGGGAAGAGATATGGGGATATATGTATAACTGATTCACTTTGTTATAAAGCAGAAACTAACACACCATTGTAAAGCAGTTATACTCCAATAAAGATGTTAAAAGAAAAAAGTAACTTAAAAGGGACGGATACAGGTCTTCCCTGGTGGCGCAGTGGTTGAGAGTTCACCTGCCGATGCAGGGGACACGGGTTCGTGCCCTGGTCCGGGAGGATCCCACATGCCATGGAGCGGCTGGGCCCGTGAGCCATGGCCGCTGAGCCTGCGTATCCGGAGCCTGTGCTCTGCAACGGGAGAGGCCACAACAGTGAGAGGCCCACGTACCGCAAAAAATAAATAAATAAATAAAAATACTAGATTCATCTGCTCTGACAATATTCCCTGCTAGTTTAGTCAATTAAAGATTTAGCTTAACTTCTAAAACTAAAACATACTGCACCTTTCTTTGTGAAAGAAGTACTAGCCATTTTATTCAAGAGTACTAATGTCCAATTATAGATAATTTTATTACAAAATTGCCATTATTCAGCAACAAGACCAACGAGTCAAGACTATCGTTAAGTCCTGCAACAGAAGTATGAATTAAAAAATGTAACTGAGAACCACTAAGTCAATGAGTAATGACCATATCATATACTTTGCTGTTGTTTTAAAAATCATTCAGCTGTACTTGTGAGTGACAGAGGTCTGTTATTCATGATGCCACTGGCATGACATCAGACCCAATAGACATACATAATAACCTTGATTGAATGCATAATTATTTAATTATTATAAAGTTATTAAATACATAATACTTTTACTGTGTCCATGTGCAGAAAAGAGTTACCATGGCAGGCTGACACTGCTCTCCTTAGAAAGGATTGCTTACAAGGCTGGCCCTTAGCTGGCATCAGAACCTCGATTTGGGGAGTGTTCCTGCCATTCCCTAATTGATGAGAGCCGCTCACTGCACCTATAAACTGTCTGGGTAAACCATGTGGTTTGTGTTCAACACCTGCTTTCCTTCTGGGAGTCTGGAATTTTGGTACATGCTATGCAGAGGCTGCCACATGACCAACTCCCAGTTAAAAGTCTGAGGACTGAGTCTCTAATGAGATCCCCCGGAGACAACATTTCACACGTTGTCACAATTCAATCATGGTGGAATTAAGCTCATGCTGAGTAACTCTACCAGGAGAGAACTCTAGGAAGCTTGTACCTGGTTTCCTCTGGACTTTGTCCCATGTGCCTTTTCCCTTTGCTGGTTTTGCTCTAATAAATCTTAGCATCAGTATGACTACATACTTAGTATTATGAGTTTTTGTAGGAAATCACCAAACCCAGGGGTGGTCTTGGCGACCCTGACACAGTCCAGTGTAGGTCCAAAGAAGAGGACCTGTGCCTTAAATCTCTTTATATTTCTTAGAATATATAATGTACTCTTATACCTAACAGATAATCATATTTTGTGCTTTTATATATTATCCTCCTAATATACCCAAACCAGTCTAAAGATGTGTTGAATCTCTACTTCAGTGTGACTTAACATTGGTGAGCCAGTTAAATGTCAAAAATATATGTGATAATACACATACAATTCAAACAACAAATGAAAAGTTTTTGGCAGGTTCAAGTAACAGAGTTGGATAGAAGATTGATTACTTTGACCATTTACAGTCTGCAACCCTCCAATTTGTTTTAATGATGTCTTGCTAGTTCTTTGCCTGCAAATATCCTAAAGAATATCCTAAGCATTCTTAATTTGAATTTCTTTTTTTGTTAATTCACCCATCTTTGGAATGTGTGACTAATAAAGAGGGCAGGCATTTTATCAAGCTTCTGTGTTATTTAACGACAGTCCTGTGATGTGTCAAATAAACAATCCATGCTTCCTTATACTTTATACAATTCCTTTAGAACCAATCTTACCTATTGGCCAATAGATCAAAAAGACTGCCACAGAAAACACTAATACAAAAAAAACACTGAAATATGATCAAAGAAGGCCCAAGGGATGAAAGGAGTCAGTGAGTTGGCGAATATATCCAGGTTAAAGAAAGTTCCAGGCCACCCCTGATGTCAAAGTACTTTTCTAGTATTGATCTTGAACTTGTTCAGAACATCTCTCTTGGGCCTTTTCTCTCATTGTTTCGGGGATCAAAACATCTTTTTCGACATGTCTGAGATGCTCTGCGGGGTCGAGCGCCATGTCCGTGTGCAAAAGGCGGCAGACGCATGGCCGCCCCTCAACTGTTTGATAATATGCATATCTCTCAAAGATTCACTTTTCACCTAGTATATGAAAATACTGGAGAAGTTCTGCTTCAAGTAAACGTGTTTATTGATGGTGAACTCAGATTTCTCCCAAGTTTTTCATAATAAGAAAGTACTTCCTTGAGGAATATTTAACTTTCTGCTCTACAACATAGTGGTAAATGTCACCACTATGTTACCATAGTGGTAAACTATCACTCTTATTTGCTACAATATCAATTAATTAATAATTGTGTAATTAATACATTTATTAACATCTACTAACCAGGCCCTGAGCTAGGTACTGGGAATTTAAAGCTAAAAGGCACCGGGTTTGGCCATTAGAATCACCCATGGCGCATTTTTTTAGAGTACATGTATCTGGACTTCACACCAGGCCTACTAATCTATGAGAGCAGACCTGCCAAGATGTATTCTTTAACCTTTTACTAGGATTCTGGTAATGAACTGGGTTTGGAAACTGATCCATAACTTAGTTTTTCACATTAAGCCAACCTAGTTCTGCTCTGTTTTGCAAATATCAACGAAGAAAACAAAGTTCAAAAGAGAAACTATCAAATAATCATAGAAAAAGAAAGGAAACTAAAGAGGATAGACGAGAAAAGAGATAGGACAGCACCACGGAGATGCAGTGCAGCTGAGCAGTGTGCTTGCATGCTGCATACGTGTGTGCCTGTGCTTGACTGTGCGTGTGTGTGTTTGCACCCACACGTGATGAGATTGATGACATTGGCTGGAGAGGGAGCAAGAAAAGAGGTACACTCTAGGTCCTCCACGGGCTAAGAACAGATCTCTATCCTTTATCAGAGTCATAACAAACACCTCCTATGCCTTAGCTAAAGACATTGAGGGGAGTGGAAGAGCAGGAAAACTGTATAGGAGGAGTAAGGTGATTATAAACTTGGGAACTGAATAGTTTAGGACAATGGACTTCAAACTTGTTCTGATGGCAGAAGCGTTAGGAATCAGCTTGTTCTTTGAGGAATGATATGAAATACTGACGGGCTCAGAATATATAGACACAATTTTTTCTAAGTCAGGCATTACCATTTCCTAGCAAAAGCAGGTGATAGGGTGCAAGGTAAATGCAAACGAAAGGACTTTTGAGAATGTTACTGTGCTTCCTAGAATACAACTCTATTAAAGGTGGGACCTTAAATACTGCATGGTCTCATTTAGACATGGAATCCATTTTTAAAACAGCTAAACTTAGAGAAACAGAGAGTAGAATGGTGGTGGCCAGGGGCTGGTGGGTGGGAAATGGGGAGCTATTGGTCAAATGTCACAAACTTCCAGTTATATGATGAATATGTTCTGGGGTTGTAATGTACAGCATGGTGATTACAGTTAAAAATAATATATTATATACTTGAAAGTTGCTAAGAGAGTAGATCTTAAATGTTCCCACCACAAAAAAGTAGTTTTGTGACGTGATGGATGTTATGACTAACCATGTTGGGGTAATCATTTTACAATATATATGTGTACCAAGTCATAATGTCATACACCTCAAACTTACACAAGTGTTTCTCAGTAAAGCAAGAAAATGTGGTGGGTTCTTATTGGGTTTCAGCTTTTACATCTTGGTGTTCCTTAATGAGTTTGACTTTTAGGTGATATGCTTAACTACATCTCAGATTAAAACATTACTTTCTAGAATTGAGTCAGAGAAATTGTCCACATTACTTCTGGAATTCTGTGGGGGAAAATATACCCATTGTCCGAACATTAGATGTTATGGGTCTAAGAGCACAACTTCAATATTAGAGAGACATGGTAGATACAATACAGATGTTGGAATTTGTATTTTGGGGAAGAATACTTGGATATTTTAGGAAGAAAGAGTGGATCTTTTAGGAAGAAACCCAGATCTTTATGACATTATGTATAACCTTCAAAATTCACTTATGAAGTTGTGAAATGAAAATTAATTTAAAACTCAACCTCTATAGACATATAGTTTCAATAGAAAGAAGACATCACTATCAGAGCTACTCACATGGGTTTAGGGATGCTGCCCCATACTTCCTCAGAGATGAAAGGCCCAAAACATGTCTGCCATCTTGTGGTTCACAATTAAGTAGGCTTTGGAAGTACTCACAGTGGCTACTTTCTGCTGGAAAACAAAGACTTTCAGGCAACACTGGACCTGGGATAGGAGCAGAGGCTTAAAGTCTTGGATACTAATGGAATCCAGACGCTACAAAAGTGTTAGTTCCTAAATGCTGAGAAATGGCAGAGATTAAGTGAGGATCTGTTTGGAGGATTCTCTGATACAAAGTGATCTTGACTTGATTTCTTTGGAAGACATTACCTAGAACAAATGTATAGCAGAGTGGATAGGGGCTGGGATCTAGAGTTGCAAGTCAATAAGAGGGTTGAAAGTGCTCCAGCCCTGTGTTCACTATGAGCCTTTCATCAGCAGACGGAAGAACACGACTTGAAGGACAGGTCTTGTTCTACTTCAAAGTTGAAGAGGAAACAAATTATAGCCAAGATTTATTAAGCAACCTTGGACTTCTTTGTAACCCAAAAAGATCTCTCTGATTTTCTCTGTGGCTATCTTGGCCACACACCAAAAACAAGTTTGAGTGATGGAGCTCAGGGTCAAGATGCTGGGAAGATTTTAGCAGACGGGAAGGGTTTTCCAGTCTCTAGTAGCTCAGGATAACTTCATTCTTCAATCTTTGAATAAAATTTCCTACAACCCTACAAAGACCAGTTTTGGATTGAAGGCTGAATGCCTTGATTTACTTTTACTATGCAGGAGCATATCATAATGAAATTCCCTATAAGCAACTGGATACTTGCCCTTAGCGTTTAGCAGACACCAACCATGAATGAAACAAATCCAGTAACTACATGAACGGGTGTCGAAAAAAATGTTTTGTTATTGTTATTTGAGAGAGGAAGAGTGCTAAGTGAAAGGCATCAGAGAAGCTGTGGGGGCGTGAAAATTGTGGAGGAAACAAGAGGGGGTTTAGGAAAGATTAAAGTGAGCTTTGAATTAGGGTGCATTTCATGTTCCTAAAGAGATACAAATGAAGATTGAATTCTTTACTAATGCTTTGGCTTGGACTAAATGTGAGACACATAATTTTGGAATTTGTGTCTAGGTCATAGAAGGGTTGTTGAGTCCCATCTACTTTGGGCAGGCGCTGGGTCAGGTAGATACTTCACATAAATTACTCCATTTCCTTTTCAGAACAATTTTATGAAGCAGAGAGAGGTAACTTCCTCTAGTAAGTGGCATAATTAAAATTTCAAACTAGGCTGGACTGACTCTATAGCATATGTTATTTCCACTACACCAGGAAATCATGAATCATTCTCTGCTGATGTATGTTTTTTATTATGTCTAACTAGGAGCAGACTTTCAGAAGCAGCTGACAGTAGTTATTCATTGTCAGAAGCAGCAGCTTAGTAAAAATGATTACCATGTATATTTGGTAAACGTTATTATTCAGGTAAACAATACTAAAAACCTCATTCAGCAGGTCAATTCATTCACCTACTTTGGCTGCATTTTGCAGCCCACTCATCACGATTGGCCATCATGATAAACTACTTTTCAAAAGAATTAAATATTTCATAGGGCACACAGAAACATTTCTGGTCAACTCGTTTCCATTATTAAAATGTGTCTTTAAATTTTTTTCTTCCTTTTCCATGTTGTATAATGAAGCAATGAAACATTTTATATCAAGTATAGTTTTTTCAAGAGCTGGGTCAATTTCAAGGCTCCTTTTAAGGAAAAATTTAGTCCTTCCAAAAGGTACTCCCTTGGCCCACTTCCATGTGCAAGTGGGCTGGCTTACTGAAAGAAAATATATTTTGAGTTCTTAAACTTCTACACCATAATATTAATTCTGCATCACCTACATCTAGTTGGTAAAGCCTATGGATCTTTTTTCAGTTAATAATACAAAGAAATGACTCATGAATTGGCTTTCATTCTATCCTTGTGTAAAACTCACTTGAGGTTAACTATTCGTCTCTCAAGATTCTCTAAGCTTCATCCTCTAATAAGCGGCATTACCAGAAATCCACATGCCTGGACTCTATTCTCACAGCTCGCTGAAGCACTGTTGAATGATACACGATGTCTGCACACACGTGGGTTCCTGTTCTAGATTCTCCACTTATTAAATATGTGACCTTCAGAAAATTACTTAATTTCCTTAACTCCAGTTTCCTCACTGGTAAGATAATTTTGGAAATTCAATTCAATTCGGCAAATATATTTAGAATATCTGTTAGGCCCTATGCTTTGTGCTGGAGTCAGGTATAAAAAAATTCCTTCACTATTGACCCAGTATTTATTCTGAGCACATACTTTATGTCAGTCATTGTCCTAAGGGCTAAGGATAAATCTTTGAACCAGGCTGACAAATTTCCTGTCCTCATTCCTTATATTTTAGTAAAGTATTCAGAAAATAAGCAAGGAAATCAAGAACTAATTCAATATGAATTCAAGTAAGTGATAGGAACTACGAAGAAAATAAAGCAGAAGGATCAGGTGACTTTGTGGGAATATGGTTGCTTTAGAAACAACAGCCAGAAAAGATTCCATCTAGGAGGTGAACATTTGACAGAGATATGAATGATAAGAAGTGTTGATCAAGAAATCAGAGAGGAACAAAAGTATAATTTCACTAAGTGCTAGGATTGAAGTATACAGTAGAAATTTCTTGGGAGGATGTGCTTAAGCAATGTAAAATTGCCTCAGATGAAGTTGTGCCCAAATAGATACTCACCAAATGTTAGCCATCTTTTCTCCCTTTAAGATTTAACATGGCATCTTTCTCCTTTAATGAGTGCAAGAGAATACTACCCAAATCTTCATGATGACTCAGGATCAGAAAACACTTGCTCTAATTAGATGTCTAGGAGTGTATGCCTTCTTTTTTGAGACAATAAAAATTATATAATGTCACAGACTTCCCTTTTCGCTTCTACTAGCTATGCTGCTTGACTTCTGACCCAAACCTCTATTTCCTGTTGTGTCTTTATTTGCAATTATCTGTATTGTTTTAATGTCATAAGCTGTCTTGACCTTTTTTATATCTAGACAGGGAATAAATTTTTTTTAAACACAAAAAACATGTTCACATACTCCAGTTATTTTTGTGTCGGTATTTAGAAGTGCTTGTTGTTTGAAGTAGAAAAACAGTCCTAGTATTGTCTTTTTCCACATAGGCCTCATTTCCAATATCTTGGATATGATAGAGGAAAGAAGTTATTAGATAGGTTTTCTTTTACCCACTCTGTTACTTTACCATAAGATATTTGGCATTTTTTCTTGGCACATAATCTATAGTAAAACTTTATAATGCAATCTTATTAGAGTAGAAGGCAATGTGTGCCATTAATAAACTGAAATACAGTTTATCTTTAAACACATGTTAACTTAGTGGTTAAGAACATGCACTTTGTACCTAGACACACTGAAGATTGAATACTGTTTCCTGCACTTACTGACTGTGACCTTGGTGCGTGTTTCAATCTCTCTGGGTCTCATCTGTACAATATGAGATATAATACCTACCTCATGGGATTCTATTGGGGCTGAGGATATTATATATGTCAAACAATGTATATAAGAGTGCTTAGCAAAATATCCGGTAATAGCAAATATCCAAAATGGAAATCATTATCCAGATTTCATATCAGTTTCATCACGTGTTCTATGGAGAAAAATGAAGTCTTCCAAGGTTAATAATTTTTGTCATGAATTATATTATATCAACAACCAGAGTTCTCAGAATTCCTCTACCTCATCATATTTCAAGCACAAGCAATAGGATGGGTGCGAACAGAGTCTAACCAAAAAAAATCCAATTATATCCATATAGCTAGAGTCTGGGGGGCTAGTCATGGGAGAGAGACCAAGGGTTAGTGTTCAATGTGACGAAATGGGAAAATTCAACCAAAGATAAGCCTAGAAACACAAGAGACAGGCAGGATGTGAGTATGTTAGTTAAAGCAATGGAACTAAGCCTAAGACTCAGATCATCTTAAATCTGCATGGGCACATGGGCACTCAGGGAAGTGGCAGCATTTGCTAGAGAGTGGAGCAGGTGGGTGGACTGGGATTGGCTTGATCCAATGGGCACAGGGAAGCTCTAGTAGAGAAAAATGGACCCAGGGAAAATAATACCAGTCACTGCAGGGATTCAGACATGAAAGTAAGATTCCAGGCTGCAAGTCAGAGGACTTAAGCAAGCCTTGATTCAGGGCTCATCCTGTAACCACTTATTTTTTCCCTCCAGAGAAAAAGACATGTTCCAGAATCTAGCATGAGGTTAAATGGCCTCAGCAGTAAAATTTCTCAATAAAGGGGTAGAAGCCCTGTAGCTTAACAAGTCAAACAAGATATAGAGACAAGTTTGAAAGCACTGAGAATGGCTGTTGTATAAGGTTTTCATCCATTCAGGATTTTACACAGGTGGTATGCACAGCAAGGTGAGGTTGATTAATTTTCTGATGCCTGTTATTTTCTTCTTGTAATTTCCTACTCACAGATTCAATTTCTATTGCTCTAATTTTTAAAACCTGATATATAAAGTCCTAAGGAACCAGATTAGCACCAAAAAGCAAAGGTAACACCTCGGATGGCGGGAATAGCAAAGTCTCAATCTTCTTTCTATTTATATATGTGCAAAATAAATAAATAAAACTCTTAACCACCTGAAAGATTATCTTCTGCCTGAAGAATTTTGTGTCTATAATATGACACTGATAAAATTTCCAAGAGAAATATGTTTACTGTACCTAGTGACTCGGCTAGAAAGGAATAGAAACCCTAGTCCTTTGGCGAAGATACAGCCATAGAGATGATGGATGTCTGGAACAGGAAGAAGCCTCCATTAAACCAGTCATAGTTGACACCCTGTTCCAGCACATAATGTTTGACACTTACTCACAGGTTACTAAAATGATTATGTGCTCAAGAGTGAATCCATGCCAGCAAACCAAACTTTCACTGATGAAAAGAGAGCCTGTTATTTTAAACGGTGATTCAAAGAGATTCAGCTTTAAAGTTAGTATAGTTTATATTAATAAAAGCAAGGGAACTTTTAGCACTGACACACAATAAATAAATTGATAGCCAACTTGTTTTGTTCTCTATGCTGTCAGCAGTGAAATCAAATTAGATTTAATAAAAGCTTATAGTATTGATGCAATGTGATTCAGATTAATCAAATTAAGATTCACTAATTTAAAAAAGTGTTGTAATCCTCTTTCGAATAAGGTAAACAGGGATGCTAGGAAGGTTTGACATGTCAATCAAGCAATGAAAAATAAAAAATATTGTCATATTTCCTAAAGAAAAAATAATAATCAATTTTGCTTACATATTCTCTTGTAGTTGTATAAATTGGATTACAACTTTGATGGTAACTCAACTTTTATTCACTAGCAGAAACAACTGGAAACAGCATATGAGATCCTGTTTCTCCTCCTGGGCAGAGGGAGGTTAAGTTTCCCATGGGCAGAGGTGGGAGTGGCAGCACTAGAGCTTCTTGAATTTTTCTAGACAAGGATGGATTCTGAGTTTAGGAGCCAAGAGTCTAAGAAGATAGCAAGAGGTTCTGACAACAGGTCTGAGCACAGGGGGATGACAGGGAAGACAGTGTCTGCCATTTGCATGCTTTGTGTATGGGCCACTCTTCAACACTGCCCTCCTAGGCTCTTCTAACACATAGAAAACGAAGGAGAGTTGAGGATAGGCTAGTATCCTATAAGAACGTCCAAATCTCCTGTATCTTTGACTCACACTTTCTCAATCAACACAAATCAATAAACACTTATTGCACTCCCAAGGACCTTGGAGTACAAAGAAGGTCAAAATGTGGTTTATGCTATGGAAGAATTTTTGGCTGGTAGAAAAGGGAGAAATATAACTGCAAAACAATACAGTGACACAACATGTTATGTGCTTTGTTGGAGGTCTATGTTTAGGACCAGAACCCTTGGGTGAGGTATATGGCTGTTCTGTGCCATTTCCACCAGTGAGAAACTTTAGAGCAATTTGGAAAGTGGTAACTTGTTCTCACACTTTTTTTTTTTTTTTTTTTTTTAGCATTTTTGTACCCTTTCTGGGGTTCCCAAGCCTGAAAACTCCTCATGGCTCCCAATTGCACTTTCTTTTAAAACTCTACCATAGTTTCCTTCACTTACAAGAGAACTTAAGTTCCTTTTCTGGTTGATAAAGTCTATAAGATCTAGCCCCAACTTCCTCTCCAAGCTCATCTCACTGATTCACTAGATTTCAGACACTCTGGTCATCTAGCACAGTCCCTCTCAAATTTTAATGAGCATACAAATCACCCGAGGTCTTGCTAAAAATGTAGACTTTTGCTCGTGAAGAATTTTATTCAGTCAGTCTGGAGAAGGGGACGAAATTTTTGCATCTATAATAAGCTCCAAGGTGATGCAGATGGTGCTGGTCCTGGGACCACACTTTAAGTAGCAAGGTGCCAGCTCATTCCTGACACTGACAGGCTACAGTATACCACTATGAGTAACAATGCAATTCACCAAGCTCATTCTCCCCTTGGAAACACGGTGCTTGTTGTTCCTTCTGCCAGGAACTTGCTTCCCCCATATCTTTGTTTGTCTAGCAACTCTTGTCACATAGGTATCTGCTCAAATGTCAGCTCCAGAGAAAGGTCTTTTTTAATAACCCTATCTAAAGTGGCCCATCCAATCACTGATCTGTAACAATCAATGCTTTTTCCTATTTTATTTTCTTAATTACACTGGCACCCTCTGAATTTTCTTTACTTATCTGTTCATTTCCTTGTAAGTTCCATGAAACAGTGGCATGGCCTGTACTGTTCAGCACAGTATTTCAGCACATAAAACAATACCTGATCCACAGGGTTGGCTTTATGAGTACATAACCTGTGCAGTTACACTTGGCCTTCTACTTAGTTTAACGCTCTGCTGTCACCATCTAGACAATAATAATTTTATCTTTCAACGTGTGCTTTTTAAGTAAAGGGTAATGGGACAATGAGGCATGTTTGTGAGCAGAGGAAATGCACTCAACATATATGTCTTCTTTTCTTTGCTGCCCGATTCTCACATCATGTTTGTGATGCCTCACGAGCACAAAATTCTGATGGACCCACGTACATGGGCATTCAACAAGACTCAAAGTGATTACAAGGTGAGTTTCTTACCTACTTACTTACAAGGTAAATGGGGTGTTGACAGCCCCACATGGCCACACTTTCTATCTAAGCCAGAACTTGCTTCAAAAATACAAAGAGCAATGGTGTTCTAAGAAACATGAATGGTCAAGGAAATTTATTAGAATAAACTTATTACTCTATTTGGTTCTTCCTTCTCAGTACAAAAGGAGACAGTGCGGGGCTTCCCTGGTGGCTCAGTGGTTGAGAGTCTGCCTGCCGATGCAGGCGGCATGGGTTCGTGCCCCAGTCCGGGAAGATCCCACATGCCGCGGAGCGGCTGGGCCCGTGAGCCATGGCTGCTGAGCCTGCGCATCCGGAGCCTGTGCTCCGCAACAGGAGAGGCCACAACAGTGAGAGGCCCGCATACCGCCAACAAAAAAAAAAAAAAAAAAAAAAGGAGACAGTGCTAGTAGAACATGCGCATATTAAAAAGTGAAATAAAAACAGTTGAGTTAGTTTTGTGTAGTATCTCTACTGTTCTTGTTCTATTACAAACTACATATATGCATGTATGAGCTATAAAATATGAATTAGTATGAAATACTAATTTTGGTAAATCTGGATATGGATTAAACGCTCTTACACTTTCATTTAAAACTGGCATTGCACAACATAAAGATGAATCACAAAATTCATGCTAATAATTTAAAATTTAAATTTTTCTTAATTAGAACAATAAATTGCAAAAAAAAAAACCATGACACATCAAAAGAGAGAACAGTGAAGAAAGAAAAGCCTTCATATTTTCATACTTTTAATGGCACTTTTCCTGTTTTTTGAACAAGGAACCCACATTTTCATTTCCTGTTGGATGCCAAAAATTGTGCAGCTTATCTTACTGATCCATAGAAGTACTTGGTGAATGAGAAGAAGTGTGCATTTACTGTGTGGCTGATGCTATGCTACATAGATGATCTTATTTTATCTGGACAATAACCTTTTAAAATAGATGTTACTGTTTTAACAGATGAGAAAACAAAGGCTTAGAAAGATTAAGTAATTTAGCCAATATCTTAAAGGTTATTAGTAAAGAAGCTAGGGTTCAAACTAGGATCCAGGTCTGTAGGATCCCAAAGCCCATCTCTTGATGACTCTGCTGTAATTTCTCCCAGAAGCCAGTCTCATTCCAGTCTTCCCTTGGGCTACTGGAGTGCTCCAGAATGGGTCCAAGGTTCTATTCCAAACCAAGATGAAACAAGAATGCTGACCTTGGGGCTTCCCTGGTGGCGCAGTGGTTGAGAATCTACCTGCTAATGCAGGAGACACGGGTTTGAGCCCTGGTCTGGGAGGATCCCACATGCCGCGGAGCAACTAAGCCCGTGAGCCACAACTACTGAGCCTGCACGTCTGGAGCCTGTGTTCCGCAACAGGAGAGGCCGTGATAGTGAGAGGCCCGCGCACCGCGATGAAGAGTGGCCCCCACTTGCCACAACTAGAGAAAGCCCTCGCACAGAAATGAAGACCCAACACAGCCCAAAATAAATAAATTAAAAAAAAAAAAAAAAGAATGCTGACCTCATTTCTACCTTGATCCTAAGGACTCTCAGAAGTCTTTAGTTCTGTGTCTATACCTAGATTGTCATATGGATCCATGTAAATAATTCACAGTTGAGTAGGTTCCAGACACCAATTAAATCAAATTTCCCAGACTATTTCGGTATTTGTGTCTCAGAGACTGGGGAAACTTTCAACCTTATTTTGACATTTTATTTAGCCCTCCAAGATGAAGACCATTTCATTAGCGTCTTTTAAGTATTTCTACCTATATTCTACAGCACCAAGAAACAATGTCTTTCAGCAGTTTTAATCTTTTTGCCCAAATCTCACTGGTAAATATCTTTTACTGGTGTTGAATAAAAGTCTCTGCCTGGATATTCATGCTGTTTAAAATATTTTAAATAATGTTCACTATGGTAACAATATATTTGAAGTTTCTGTCATTTGAACATTAAAATGTTCAATTAGATGGTGAAATACAGTACCAAACTCTCGAGCATTTAGTATTAATGAAAGGGAAAAAAATCAGCATATGATCATATATCAAACATCTCATGTTTTTATTTTAGTATTTGTTAGAAGAATCTACTTATTTAACATGTTTGTGAATACATGTATTTTACCATTATAGTTTTTAAATCAAATATTTACTTTTAGTATACATTTTTTGATAAGAGTATTTATTACTATAAACCCATTTTGAGATGAGATGTGTAGTAATAGGTTCAGTATGTATAATGGGGCCTAATCACAGGCACTTAGCTTCTCTCTATTTCAAGGTGCAGAGCTCCAGATAATTACATGGTAACACATTCACACATCATGGGTTGCAAGAGATTTTCAAATACTTCTAATTTTGTTGATATTAACATCTTCAAATATCTATATTCACTTTTTCCTTATTCGGTATAAAATCCATCATAGGTACAAACTTAAGTGACAGAGCCATTTGGTTATCCTTTAATTTGGACTCACTCATAATAAAATAAATCACTTAATTGTAAACTTCTCTAACTTTTAAACTCTACTTTGGTCTGTTAGAGAAGCCAGTTGATCTTGCTCTTAATATAAGCAAAGAAATGACAAGAGAAAAACTGGTAATTCTCTTAGCCTCGATTTCCTTATTTCTAAAATGAAGGCAAATGGATTTGACTTTTAAGGGACTTTCCTTCTCTATGAATCTAGAAGGTTCATTTTTCTCCTCCAATATGGACTACACATTATCTTACCCTTCATTTTGATTTGACTATTAGTATTACTTTTGGCCATTTAATTTGCTCAAAAATATATTAAATTACCCAAGTCATTCAAGTATAAAAAAAGTACTCATGTTCATTATAATCAGTAAGACTACTTAGGTGAATTTTTAAAATATCTATCTCAATTCCTTGTTTCACTCTAGGTAGGTATATCAATATTATGTATGGTACCATTTTTTAAACATCTTTATTGGAGTATAATTGCTTTACAATGTTGTGTTAGTCTCTGCTGTATAAAAAAGTGAATCAGCTATATGTATACATATATCTCCATATACCCTCCCTCTTGTGTCTCCCTCCCACCCTCCCCATCCCATCCCTCTAGGTGGTCACAAAGCACCGAGCTGATCTCCCTGTGCTATGCAGCTGCTTCCCACTAGCTATCTACTTTACATTTGATAGTATATATATGTCAGTGCTACTCTCTCACTTCATCCCATCTTACCTTTCCCCCTCCCTGTGTCCTCAAGTCCATTTTCTACATCTGCCTCTTTATTCCTGTCCTGCCCCTAGGCTCTTCAGAAACTTTTTTTTTTTTAGATTCCATATATATGTGTTAGCATATGGTATTTGTTTTTCTTTCTGAATTACTTCACTCAGATGACAGTCTCTCTGTCCCTCCATGTTTCTACAAATGACTCAATTTCATTCCTTTATATGGCTGAGTAATATTCCATTGTACATATGTACCACATTTTCTTTATCCATTCATCTGCTGATGGACACTTAGGTTGCTTCCATGTCCTGGTTATTGTAAACAGTGCTGCAGTGAACATTGTGGTACATGACTCTTTTTGAATTATGGTTTTCTTGGGGTACCATTTTTTTTTAAGTGTCAATTATCATCTACTTTTGTCATGGGTTGGGAAAATTTTTTCCCCATCTCTTGATTAACTACATTATGCTCTACAAATATTTGCTTGGTGAAGGAAGGATGGCAGAAATAAGAGAAATAATAACTATTTTTGGTTATCCTGAATGATATATATATATTATATACTCCCAATTAAGATTATATATTCCCAATTAAGAATCAAACAATTATAATGCCAGAAGTGTTTGTGTGTGCCTGTTTGTGTGTGGGGGGATGTTGGGGGCTGTGTGTGTTGGAGGGACAGGAAAAAGAAAATAAAGCACTGACAAAGGGAGAGAACAAGAACAAAAAATACAAACAAGTCACTCTCTCAAAACTTCCTTAACTAAGATTCAGGACGTTGCAATATAATATATCAGTGAATGCCCTTCCTAGGTATCATAAACTAGAATATGAAATATACTTAGACAAATGATCAGAATAATTTCCATACTTATTGTAAGTATTTAGAGCTGTTGTTCTCAACCCTTGGCTGCACATTAGAATCATTGAGAAAGCTTTTAAAAAATGTCTGAGCCTCATGTCAGATCAATTAAAGTCAGATACTGGGCGGGACTGGACATTCCTACTGTTTTAAAAGCTCCCTTAGGGATTCTAATGTGTGGCCAGGGTTGAGAGCATTGATTTAGAGTAAACCCTATTATGCGGTGCAGTAAGAAACATGCATTTAAATTTTAAGCGAGAGAGCCATTGTTTTTAAGAGTTTGAAGTCACCTTACCAAACTGACAATATATTCTATCTGTTCTTCAATTATGACACAAACCAGAAATCAAAAGTACCTGAGACCATGCTGAGCTGCTGGGATTATGAGTCAGTGATCACACAGCAGCCTTGAAAAGAGTGCCTTCCTTGATGTGCGCTGGCCCTCTTTCCACACTGGCCATCTCTCCAGGTAAGCTCCGGAGAACCAAACCACCCTGCCTGGCTTGAGTCTTCAAGCTCTTTTTTTTTTTTTTTTTTTTTTCCTGTTTGAAACGGTTAAATTGAGGTAAAAATGTAATATTCATAGGATACATTGAAGCTCCCTAGACTGGAAATTTTTATTCCTTTGCCAAGGGAAGGTAGAATAGTTTGCAGGCAAAAACATTAAAATAAAAATTGCCTACATTAAAAAAAAATCTCTCTTTTATTTGGTTTCTTACCAGACCAAAGTGAAATGTGACCTGCAGCTTGGAGGTCGCTCCCAGGATTAATAATCTCCAGGTGTATTCAAAACCATTAATTGCCTCTGAAGGGAGCAAAAGGAGGTTTCCAGAATCCTGCTATTTGAAGGAGAGATACTGAGCTCAGTGTTCGCTTCTTCAGGGAGTTCCTATGGCCAAGGTATTCATGTTGTGCTTAAACTAGGAAGCTTGAAAGGAATAACTTTGGCAGAGAACTTTGTTGTACTAGCATGAATGCACTGAAGGCCTTGTAAAGAAGTTGTTTGAATTACATGTATGTTAAACAGTTTCAGAAGAACTGTTTCCACTTTAGGTTTTTGCACAATAAACCCCAAATTGCACTTTTGACTACTGAGCTGAGTCTTTTAACTTGCTTTATTTCCATAATAATAAATCCCCTTAATGATGACTGTGCAGCACTGTCACACAGTCTATTTCTTCAACCCCTATGTCATTAAAAGATGCAACTTACTTATTTATGATGATTAATAATAATGAAATATGTGTGAAGAAATAAATTATACAAATGCTGAACTGTACATAATAGGGAAAGATACAAATGGCCAGGCCCTGGCTACATGTACCCCAATACAAACACTGGACTGCAGAACAGTCCTCTTCAGCTGATTTTCCTCTGGGATGATAACTTAGGAAGCAGGATGTGAGAAAGTTTGAAAAGTGTTTTGACAGGTTCAAATTCTTTTTTAATGGTAGGTTTGTAAAACTCGACTTCTCTCCCCCACCTAGCTTTTACTGTTGCCATCACATCACATTATTGAAGGCAGCCTAGAACACCTGAGTGAATGCCAGCTGACGGCCTGTGTCAAATCTTTTGTTTTAGGTGACATAGAAATACCATGTACCCCCCCCCCCACCACCACCACCACAGTGCTCTTCCTGAATATCCACAAGTTAACACTTAGGATGTGTGTGCTGAGCAGAGTAAGTGAAGGAGCACATCTCATGGTATCAACAGTGTCTGTGGACGTGTAACAGGGTCAGGATAGTCAGGAGGTGATCTGTTCAGAGATGGCTCATCACCCTAGCACGCACATGAATTCTTAATTACTCCTGGTGCAGCTGCTTCCTCTAGTTAGTACGTTTATCATGAGTCAAAGATATGAAGACAGAGGCAAGCCCAAGCCTCAAAATTTTCACATTTGATAAACAAGTGGAAGAAATTTTTAAAAATACAAATCATTGCTTCTACAAAATTTAAACGAGCTAACACCTCTGCTAAAGTTGAAGTCCCATAAACTCGTGGCTGAAGTTCATAGGCACAAACAACAGACTTTTCACCCCAAAAGAGGATCCTGTCATCTTGTTTTCAGAAGACCTAGCTTAAATTGACTGGTGAAATTCCCCATTTGGAAAAGTTTGTTGAACTTGGAATATCTGGAACAAAAATTAAACTACTGCTTTACTCTCCAAAAGAATAACATTCTCAACCCATGAGACCCTTGAGAAATACTGATGACCATTTCTAACCACATCACTGGGTGATCATGCCCTACAGGCTCATTGCTATTATTAGCTATTTACAAAGCCTTTTGTCAAATTAATCATTTCATAGATGTCTCACACACACACACAACAGATGTTCTTCTAGATAAATTATGTGACAGAGAGAGAAACATGACACTTTTAGGAGATAAATATTAAACTAAGTCAAAACAAAATACAGAGCTGACAATCCCTGTAGTAATTTTTGTTGTCATGGAAGGGCCTGATTATTTTGGATTCATTTTTGTCAGATGGAGTTCATAGACAATTTAGACAATTCACTGTTGTCATGGAAGGGATTGATTATTTTGGATTCATTTTTGTCAGATGGAGTTCATAGAAAATTTAGACAATTCACTGTTGTCATGGAAGGGCCTGATTATTTTGGATTCATTTTTGTCAGATGGAGTTCATAGAAAATTTAGACAATTCACTGTAGAAAAAGTCAATTTATAACTGTAGGCTTATTTGTGATTTTATTGATGATGGTGTGTCCCTCCATTAGAATGTAAACCCTTTGAGAGTAGTCATGAGTCTGGCTTTATTCATTGGGGTTTACCCAGTACTTTGCACTAAGAAAACTGAATTTAGCAAAAAAAATAAAAGATCTCAGCATAAAGAGAAAAGACATTTGAATCCTCTGTTTTACATTATCGATGGCTTGTTTGAGAATTAGATCTGCCATTAGGTACTTCAAACATTTACTCTTTCATCTCAAAATGAAACTTGAATATGTTATGAAAATATTCCATAATAGAATTAATAAGTATCTTACATTCATCAGAAGGCAGTAATATATAATCTCTGTATTTTTATGACTGGTGGCCTCCCTAATTCATAGCTTTTAAAGCTATAATAAGAAAGCTGAATGGCCCATTATTTTATAATTCATCTCAGTTTAAACTTCTGAATTTTTTCTTTATTTACCTTAATCATTTCATTACTTAATTAAATTTTATCTAGCCCATGTAAAATCTAAATCATTGAAAATAAATTTGAAAAATAGATACCTTAAAATAAGAAAAGTCACCATTTGAAGTGTTTATTAAACTTATATTTGCATGTTTCATTTTGGATGACCATCAAAAATATAGATTCCTAGGTTCCATTCCCAGAGCCATTAGGTCTGGACTGGGACTAGAAGTCTGTATTTTTAACTAATACTGTAGCTTGATCCCGAGGTGTGAGGAAAATTTTTTGGGAAAATACTTCCCTTGTGGGTCAGGCTTGAATTCACCTTTTATTTCATGTAACTTTTGACTATACAATTGTTTTCTATTCTGTCATGGAGACCATTGTCTCTGTCAGTTAATGAACTTCTCTACATAAATGGTGGTCAGTCTGGTGGGCAGACTTTCTGCAAATTGTTTCCTCCTATGAAAATGATTGGTTTATTTCCCTTTGTGTAGCTCTAAGAAGAATGGGAGCTTGGATTATGGAAAGGAAGACTTGTTGAAGTACTGGAGGTAAGTAAACTGTCTCTTCTAACAGCAGCAAATAAGACCTGAGGAGAAAGACAGCTAGAGAGAGCTGACCTCTTCAGGTCAGTGAGGGAACCTGACCTAAAGACTCTGAGAGGACTTTGTTTTCTTCTGCTGCTTTATAAAAGTTTTCTGTTGCCTCTGTACATAAAGTTCATTCCTTTCTCTAGGCAAATCACCATAATATCACAATACTGCTTTGATTTTCTCCAAAGCACTAATTATCATTTGAAATGTTCACATTAATATGTTTGTTTACTTGATTTTTGTCTGCTTCTCCAAATAAAATGCAAATGCTGTGAAAGCAGGATACTTACCTGTCTTTTACAGGCAAATACAAAGTAAGAGGAGATGGACATAAAGCAATAACAAAAATTACAAATCCTAAAAATAAAATTACAATAATTGAAATAATAGTATTTTTTAAATCCCTTAATAGTCAAGATAAACTTTAGATGTGACCTTGTTAAAGAGAGAATTAGCGAATTAGACAGCAGTACTGGGGTATTTTATTTCTAGGATACGTAATTGCTTTTGTTGTTGTTGTCATTATTATTGTTTTTATGTCCATCTGTTCTTGATTCATATGTGCCTGAAGAAGATGGCGTGTTTCCTGATTTCATGGTATTTCCATATTAACTGGGGACACACAAAATAATTAGGTCAATAAATGTATAAAAGTGAGGATTTCTAATGTTGGTTAGTGCTCTGAAGAAAATCAAACTGTATAGTGTGATAATTTGCCTGGAAAAGGGGATGCACTTTATACACAGTGGCAACAGAAGAGTTTTATGAAGTAGGAGAAAAGAAAAATCTTCTTAGAGTCCTTAGTCCAGGTCCCTCCCCAGAACCCTCTCCCCCTTCTAATCCTTAGGCCAGGTCCCTCCCCAGAACCCTCTCCCACTTCTTCCAGACTTGAGACAATACTACAAAGCTATAGTAATCAAAACAGCATGGTATTGGCAAAAAAAAAAAAAAAAACCCAGATATAGGGATCAATGGAACAGAACAGAGAGCCCAGAAATAAAGTCACACACCTACAGTCAATTAACCTTCAACAAAGGAAACAAGAATACACAATGGAGAAAAGACAGCCTCTTCAGTAAGTTGTGTTGGGAAAGCTGGACAGCTGCATGTAAATCAATGAAGTTAGAACACACCCTCATACCATACACAAAAATAAACTCAAAATAGCTTAAAGACTTCTGTATAAGACATGACACCATAGAACTCCTAGAAGAGAACACAGGCAAAACATTCTCTGACAAAAATCGTAGCAATATTTTCTTAGGTCAGTCTCCCAAGGCAAAAGAAATAAAAGCAAAAATAAACAAATGGGACCTAGTCAAACTTCTAAACTTTTGCACAGCAAAGGAAACCATAAACAAAACAAAAAGACAACCTATGGACAGGGAGAAAATATTTGCAAACAATGTGATCAACAACGGCTTAATTTTCCAGAATATACAAACAGCTCATATAGCTCAATATCAAAAAAAACAAACAAGCCAATCAAAAAATGAGCAAAAGGCCTAAATAGACATTTCTCCAAAGAAGATATACAGATGGCCAACAGGCACATGAAAAGATGCTCCACATCACTAACAGAGAAATACAAATCAAAACTACAATGAGGTATCACCTCACACCAGTCAGAATGGCCATCACCAAAAAGTCTACAAATAATAAATGCAGTCATATCATTTCTACTATGTTAAGATTTCTAATTTTTCTCATTTTTAGTCATGTTCCAGTGGACTACTTGGACAATTTAATGATTACCAAATCAACAATTTCAGTCTACTTTTCAAACCATATTTATTATACTTTATCAATGTACTGTGAATCTGATCCAATTGTAACTAAGTAATCAAATGACATTCTAAAGAGCAGTAGGTAGAGAAACTTACTCTGAGAATAATCCAGAATGTTTTGAAAATATTCTGAAAACATGATTAACTATCAATTTTGGGAAAAAATTGGAACCAAATCTTGTAATTTTTTGACTTACTGCCTTCCTAGTAATTCAACATTACTGACAATTAAATTGATCTTATAATAGCCCCTATAATAATTAATGACCTTTAGGTCTGACATGTGTTACATATCCATTCTCTGAGAAAATATGATAACAAAAGGATTATGGATAGTATTCTACCTAGAAATTTTATTTTTAACACCCAAACTAGATACTCATAGATTTGATTGTGCATGGAAGCAAGCTGATCATCATATTTTAAGACCATGTATTCTGATTCTGATTTGTGAAAAACTATGGTAAATATATATCTCAAAAGAAAATAGAGTATTATTTACACCTGTACAAAAAACAAAGTAATACTGGTTTCTAATATCCTTTGTCAGACATACAGTTCTACTTTCCTTGTTTAGGTGTGCCAATTAAAATTTCTGGAAGAACTGAGGTGGTCTTGTGAGTGTAGGAAGAATTCTGCTAGCCTTGGAATGAAGCTCAAGAAAAATTAGAAATTTCACAATCACATAGAATATGGTGGATTATCACTTGATAAAGCAAACTTTAACTGTTCTAACCTTTAGCTATGTAGTTTACATCAGCTATAAGTAATAATGTTAAATGAGATCATGTTGTTGGGTTCTGGTTCTCACAGATTTTATAAAATTAATTCTAGCTTTTATGCATTTGAATGTCCAACCAGCCTAGCCAATATGCACCAATCAGGAAAACTGCTTTTGTATGATGCTTCCCCCAAATACATTTTTTTTAATGGCTGAGATCTCTATCAGTCAGGTGAGATGCTGTTTTCACCATGCCATCTGCCAAAATGGCTATTTGTTAATCACTTCACCAAAATTTTGGCATCAATATTTCCAGCATGAAAAAAATAAGCACATCTTCTAAGCATGTAAAAATACATTTGGATATTGAAGTTCACATAAATTGCTAACAGTAATACTAATTGTGGCCAGAGATGCAACCACTGACATCACTTTCCCTCCAATAACTCTGAGTTCTTCAGTATATCCTAACATACTTTCTATCTCTCAAATCTGATATTAAAGGCACATGGTATGAACTTTCTTCATTTTACACCATACATGTGATATACAAATTAAGTTTTTGGAAATCACAATTTCCCATTGACTTACATTATAACTTTACACATGATTGAACTCCAATTAGCAGTGACATCTAACATGTAAGGTTTAGATTTCTTGGCCCACTAAACTTTGTTGAGAAGATTGGTCTGCAACTAATGCTGACATGTAATAGGAGGACTACTGTTTAAAGAAACCCTTTTGAAAATGAAAAATCATTTGAAACACAAGATGTCATCCTTTGGTTCATCTCTTTGGCAAATTTGAACTTTGATATATTAGGTTTTCTTACAAAAAGAGACAATTCTAGTTAGTTTTAAATACAAAACAAATGCTTAACTTTCTTTAATAACTGCTCTAATTAAAACAAAATAATTTTCTACTATGCAAATGTTTAGTGTTAGTTAAAAGTAATAAAGGGCTGTTCTACAAGAAAAGCATTATAATTGATCTTTCCTTTAACAAAAGTTAAATTAATAACCATAATTAATACACACCACATTTTGTCTGCTTTATTATAAAAAATAGACACTCATATCCTCTTACTGTTTTTGATGAGATAAACTAAGGAGTTCCCCAGAGGATTAGTTTGCCCAATGTGCTTTTACATGATAAAAAAAAAAATGAAAACTTCACAGCAGAAAACACTTTTAAAATATGTATTAGCAGTATTCTCAAAATATTCTGAAAATCACTATGGGAGCATTTTCTTCAAGTTGCTGTGCATAAATCACTTTGAATGCTCTCCAAATATCAGAGGAAGAGATGTCAGCAAATAGCTTCTTAAATACAAGATATTTTTGTAGTTAAATATTTCATTTCTGCATGAGTGGCCATGAACATCTATGGATTTACTGGGCATTTGTAGTCTATGTGGCATGATAATAGGTATGTAAAATTGAACATTATCTCATTCAGATAAAAGATATGAGAATTATATGAGAATTATCAACAAGTTTAAGACATTTTATGTTCATTTTTATTACATTCAGAAGAACTATAGAGTAAATGTCTCTAATATAAATTTTCTTTCTTTTTGTGAACTCAAAGAAGGCAGGGCTGTGGTTCACTACATGCATCAATAATTGTTGATATATTAATGTTTCTTTTTTTAAAATCTGATTTTAGAACTATACTCCTTTGGGACTTTAGTTCACATTCAAAACTTTCTTCTCTTTTCCCATGGTTGTTATTTTTCAATTATTATTATTTAACAACATTTATATTGTGTTCATTCTGTACTAAGTACTTTATGTATGCTAACTCATTTGATCCTCATGGCAATTCTGCAAGGTAAGTACTCTCATTTTCAACTTATAGTGGATGAAACTGGGGCACAGAGAGGTTGGGTGACTTGCCAAGGTCACACAGCTAACAAATGGCATACCTAAGATGTGAATCTCAGCAGTCAGGCTCCAGAGCCTGTGGCTTAACCATTTATACTGTGCTTCACCTCCAATAATGACCTCAATTAAGTTGCATACCTGAGAATTGATCATTTCATTTTGTATTTGTTGTTAATCTTTGCCAATAATTGCATCCCAATATCTATTAAATCTCGAGACACATGACAGAACAGGTTGTCTGTGAAGTTATCAAAAGCTGAATTCTTAATTTCAAGATTTCAAGAGTAAGCATTCCCACTGCTGGGCAGCCAGAGAGCCTGCCTGGCAGGAATACACCTTCCTGCAAAGAAATAGAAAGTATCAAGCCTGCCTAGTATACAGGCATGATAGGCCATTGTAGCACAAACTAAAAGCAAAGCTCTATTTCCTTTCTTTTTTTTTTTCTTTTTAACATAAGGAATCCTAGTTTCCCCTAGGAGAGAACCAAGGCTAAAAAATTATACTTTACTTCTACTCAAAGCTATTTTAACTTGGATTATCTTATAAATAGGAGCAGGGAATACAATTTTTATTTTATAGAAGGAAAAATTGGGGCAAGGTGAGATTATATTATGATTAGAAGTTAAAAGCAGAGGTTACATGGTGTGTTTTCTGGGTACCAGGAATATTCCTCCAATCCCTGAAAGCTCCTCTGAAATTTATAATTAGAGTTTCTATAACTAAAAAGTCATGCTTATGGCTAGGGTTGGAGCAGTGTGTTATATGATAATACTAAGCACTATTAATAATTTACACTTGTTTAAACTCTTCTGAAAGTTGTTTTTTTTTTTTTTTTTTTTTTTTTTTTTTGTGGTACGTGGGCCTCTCACTGTTGTGGAGCACAGGCTCTGGACACGCAGGATCAGCGGCCATGGCTCACGGGCCCAGCCACTCCGCGGCATGTGGGATCTTCCCGGACCGGGGCACGAACCCATGTCCCCTGCATCGGCAGGCAGACTCTCAACCACTGCACCACCAGGGAAGCCCGAAAGTTGATTTTTGAAGGGAGAGAACTGAGTAAGCAGGGGTGTGGAGGTCACTCGGAGCCCAAAAGGAGGTTTGCTCAGAGAGGTAAAACTGAGGAAGAGCCCAGAAGGCGGCATTTAAGGCCCCAAAGAGAAACTGCCTCACTTTTGTTCTATGTGAAAGAGAGTTATAGCGAAAGCAAGCCAAATCTAATTAATCTTTACTAATTGAGAAAAATATGGTCACAGTAATTTTAACTACATAAAACTTGTATAGTATTAGGATATTAAGTACAAAACTGCAAGATCAGTTATTCAAAACTATAACCAAGCTTAAGTAGTTGAACTGAGGTACAAATCAAACCCCAGGCCCGTTGCTTCTAAAATTGACTGAACAGATTATGCTGAGTACTCTTAACATACAAAGCAAGGCAGGTACTGCTGAAACAGGAAGTGGGCCCCAAAGTGTTTCCGTTGCTAAAATTTAAAGTACTAACTAGAGCAAGGCAGGAGTCCTGCTAAGGCTTTGCTTGGAGAGTCTAGATGCAGGGTGAAATTGTCAGCAAGGATTTTTCTTTTGCCTAATTCTTCAAGCCAAATAACGAAATGATAGAATAAGTATGGTATGGACTTAATAAAAAGAGCCTTGGATTGGAATTCATTCTGCAAGAGAGTGACTTTTCTGATGTAGCAGTCTCCTGGAAATGCTAGCAGTCCAGTAAAATCAGCAAATATGATAATTTCGTGGCTATCACATAGAAGTCTTAGTAGAGGGTATAAGGTTTACTTATCTATTGCAAGAAATCTTAAAGGTGGAATATTTATCTGCTTCACGTATTAACCGTATTTGACTGTTAAGAACTGTGAAGAGTCTGCAATCTGCCCTACTTGCAGGCTAACAAGTTACCTTGCCACAGGTTCACAGATGCTGGTAGAAGACAGGAAACTCCTGGGTCAGAGACAAAGAACCATTTACTACTGACAGCAATGGAAGTAGCCAGAGTATCAGCATTTGCACCAGCTCCCCAAGCTCCAGCTCCACAGAGCAATGAAAGCAGGCCAGGTGATGCCTAAACATGTAGTGGGCTTTTACAAGAGAGGGACCCCAAGCTTAGGGAACCTGAATCTTTTATAAAGGGCAGTAAGCATGCCTGACCTTTGTGATAGAGGGAGATACTATCTCCATCTTTCAAAGATGTTTGCCACATAAACCTCCTTGAAAAGGTGATCTAGAACAAAGGCAGTCAATGCCTCTGTTCATGAGATATGCAGAAACACAAGAGATCCAAAGAGGATTGTCCCTAACAATTAGAGATAGCTTGCCATTTTTTCTACTTATCCTAATCTTTCAGAAATACTTATATTTTTCTTCGATCCAAAAATATGAGGCAGTAGACAAGAAAATTCCTCAGTAATAAACATCCAATATTAAAAATGCAGAAGTACTGGACATCATGGTTCTAGCCCCATTATCAAGTCTACTCCACATTCACTGTGGAATAGAATGCTTTGGGGGTAAAAGTGATGCTACTCCCAGCTCCTGAGGTGATCTAAAACTGGGATAAACCAATTAGCAAAACACATTTCCCTTGCATTGTGATTGGTCTTGTTAACCTACATTGAAGTTAATCAGTACATGGCATTCTCCTGGGAATTGGGATCCAGCTGAGGAGAGGAGGAGGATGACCCAATAATTATTTTATGGTTTGAGCAAGTTTAAATTTCAGATGCAACTGAAAGCATCCTATTGGTACAGTGCAATTCAAGAAACCATGCCCTCTGGCCATTTTACTCTACCTCTGGATAATCCCTCGCATCCAAGGCAATGGACACTCCATGTTGGGATTTAATATATGAATATTTTTTGTTTTTATGTTCTAAAGGAATATCTTTACATAATTTCTTCTTTTACATGTTGGAATTTCCAAGTTAAATTCTTGCTATTGAGAAGATCTTTAGACAGCTCAGAAGCAGTTTCCATGTTTTAAGAAGGATTAGGCAAATCACAGATACCTGGAGAGTGTGTTCAGTTTAAATTCATGGGATATACGTGTCCTATAATTCGTTATGAGGAAGGAGATGCAGTCCAGGACCACAGAATCAAAGAGTTAGTAAAACTAGCAAAAACAACATTCATCCTAGGGTGGATACTGCCACATTACTCTACAAGCCATGGAATTACTGAATTACAAGGATGTTCATTATTTACTTACAGGTGCTTAACCAGTTGGAATAGTCACATAAAAAATTGCTTCATCTCCAGAATAACAATGTTTTCAAGAGTTTCAGAGATAAATGTAAGCAACTAAAGATTTGCACCAGGATTTCTTTTCCTCAACTTCAGTCTCTAAAGAAATTTATTAAGAAGAATGATAGACCCAGGAGTTTCACAAACTGACCTTTTGCCCCTTGAACTCTAGCAATCAGGTTCCAATCTCAGAAACCATTAGAAAAACATATGCCACATTATTTTAAAGCCTCCCAGATCCAGTATCTTAGGATAATAACTATTTATTTAATTTGCCATTTTGAAATAATACTTAAAAAGTATATGAAATAGTACCACATACATATTAACTAGTCAATAATATTAGCTATCATTATTATCATTACTGGAACAGTAACATATTGGAATAGATGCATGATTTTTAAGTTAATCATACTTTTAAAATAATTTTTAAATAAAATTAAACTCAAATGACACTATTTTAGTTCCATATTCATCGTGAACTTTCATTACTTTATATATTGTTTGTAGGTTACCTTAAATGTGCATGAAATTTTAAAATGTATTTTAAAATTGCTATCAAGTTTACAAATATGGTGCTAAATAAACGCTCAAAATGTTAGTTTGTTTATGGGTTATAAGGCAAGATGAGATTTTCTTTCTTCTCCCCATTTTCTTTCTTTGACCCTCCCACCTTTGATAAATCAGTAGAGATAGCCTTATGTACTAACCCAGACATTATGCTCTGAGAGGTGGTCAAAATTAGAAGGAAAACTCTCTAAATGTTTTATAGTTATTTCTCTTTCATCATTGAAATGACAAACTTTCTCTTGCAAGGAATCATTAGAATACACTGAAGGACTTTTATTAGGGAGCTATGAATAAAGTCCACAACCTTCAATTGGATAGAGTTAAAACTTACGGGTAAGGGCAGAGGACCAGAGACCAAGTGCAATGCTGGGGAAAGCAAGGAGAAGGAGACCAGAAAGCAAATAGGCTTCTAGATGCCTATCCAAGGTTCACACTATAAGAACCACGAAGTGACTTGATAGGGCAAAAAATGAAATGTTTTGTGATATTCCTTAGATTGTGTGTTCATACAAAGATTATTTTCTTTTCATTGAACTGTACTTACACAGTACAGTTATTACTAGACACTATGCACATAACTGAGGCTTAACAACTGTAGAAATTTGCTGTTTCAGAAGCTGAAATTAATTTTTTGTCAGTCATTTCTCTGATCCTAGAAATGAGAAAGCAGTAGCTTTCTCATGATGAGAGTTGTGTATTTTTCTTCATGACAGGGATACATTTTGTAAATGTTGTCTGTTAAGCATCATTTATTAAATGTATCAAATATTTACAAAATAACAATATATGTCTGTTCTTGCAAATGATGCTCACAGTTCTTTCAGGACTGAATGATTTCCTTCTGCTTTTCATTGAGTAAAACAACTAACAGATTATCCTTAGACAGCTATTTCATGTACTGTATTTATTCCACAAAAGCAAAATTGTTAAGGATACAATTTACCAGAATCAAACACGGCTCTCTTCATCTTTCTTTTCTGGCTGTAGCATTCACAATGTAATGGTTACACTGACAAGATTCCACTAGATTGCAATTCATTTTCCCCGTTACCCAAGAGCCTAAAAGCAAATTCCCAACAATACATTAAGAGGCATAAAACAATTCTTGAAGAAAGAATTAGATTAGATATGAAGCAATACAGGAAAAGCTGGAGATAGGGAATTACACTTATCGAGTTGCACGTAAAGAAATGTCATTTGTGAGATCTCTAAGGAACCTGTTGCGGCTGTTTGATACACTGTGCCTAGGATTTGGCAGGTTGCAGCATAGTTCTTGGATTCAAAGAAGCAAGTGTTCACTTATCTTGTAATACTGGTCCCATGATGGACCAATTTGTCTGCCAGTGTTTATCCTTCTTTCAAGGTAGCTTCACTAAGTGGATTTTTCCCGAATAACAGCTGATGCCAAGCTGCTATTTTTTCTCTTTTTGTGTATTCAGCCGAGTTCTTGGCTCATGAATATGCCTTGTCTTTTTCCTGGGCTTTTCCACAAACTTATGGTAAGCCATAATTAAATTTGCATTGCCTGGATAAGGGGCATCCAGATAATTCAGATAATTGAAACCTACTGATAATCCAAAACCCTTGTTCTCTACCTTTCTCTGATCCTGTTCCTACAGTGTGCTAAAAAAGTAGTAAAGTCAGTTTCATCTCACTGTTGTAAGCCTGTCTGATTTGTAATAAAGCCTCTAACAAGCAGTGAAATTATCTAAGAGGCAAGAAGCAGAAGATGGGGAAGAAATGCCGGAAGTGCCTAAGAAAGGAACCTTTAAAAAATTAAAAGTTTTCTGTAATTAACATTTTTCCTACCAAGCAAGACACTCATTTTTCCATTTGTGTATGTGTTTATTTTCTTTATAAAGTTCATGTAGGATTTGGGGGAAAGGAACTATTCAAGTATTATTTTTCTACAAACACGTTGTCTTTCTATGCACTTTTTAAATACTTTTTGTTTACACACCTGTCACCTAAAGAAATACTAACCATCAAATACCATCCAAAGCAAACCCTCCTTTTAAATTTTTGCTTTTTCCTTTTGATATTCCTTTTTCTCTTTTTGACCTCATTGTACTTTAGTCTTTAAAGAAAAGGGGTGGGGCAGTCAATCAGTAATCTCAGAATGATACACTGCCGTTTACTTGGAAACTAAAACATTTCCAAATACTTTCCGCTCTAATAATGGAATCAGACAATTACAGTTTTAAGAGTTCTATAACTCTCATTGCTCTAGTGGTTTTCCAAATATTTTCATTATGTGATAGAAAATGGCTTTCTGCTCAGTATACCAGATAAATCTGACCATGAAGTTACTTACAGGGTAACTGAAAGGTGTTGGTCTGTGCTTTTATTGCTCTATTTTTAGAATGAGTGCTAAACCTAACATTACCTTATAATTCATGAATAAATTACACAGTCTTATTTTTTTGAAAAATCTGAGTTCTTGACTGAGTGAGAAATGAAACTATCCAACAGTTTAGCGATTCGGTTTTACAATGATCTCACTTTAAAAAAAGAAAATGTTTTTGTGCAGTGAGCCTCCTTCCCCCAACCATGGACAATTATCTCTTCAGTGAAAATCTGAGTCACAACCTTCTAATTTAGAAAAGTCTGAGCTAGGGGTCCTCAGCTCTACACCTTTTCAAAATCACTGTGAGGCTTTGCCCACCTTCATACTGAAATTGCCCAGGGAGTGGTCCATGGCCACAGGTATGGTGGATACAAGACATCTTCTCTCTTCAAAAAAACTACCCCCCCCATAGTCCACTAATTACAGACACACTTAGGTTGAGCTCTTTGCTCTCCCTGTGAACTAAAAAGAAGACAAAGAATGGTTTGAAAAAAGTTTGAAGAAAAGTCAAACAAGAATTATTTGAATTGAATCACATTGCTTCTAGTTGACATGAGCCTAATAAAGAATTAAGGAAAAAGGATGAGATAGAATGAGTTCAAGTTTTTGCTCAGCCATTAAAATTTCTGTAATCTAGATAAATTACTCTCTCTCTGTACACTAAACATAATCCTCCCTTGCCAAGTTGTTCCGCCAATGACACAAAATCACGTGTGCAAAATTCTTAGCAGACAGCAGTCATGCACTAAGTGGCTACTTTTTCTGGGGTCCACTAGTGGGGTTGGGCTGAGTCTTGAGAGGTCACACCCCCTTGCTTATTAATCTAGTGCCTATTAATCTAGTCTTCAAACCCCCAGGAGTACACAGAGAGCCTCTAAGGAGTGAACTGCATGAATCATTTTTAAAAGAATCAATTTCCAGGTCCATAATTGCTATACGTGTTTTCTAAACCTGCCCTGTTAAAGAACGCTCCTATACGTGGTGAAGGCAGCACACTAGCCAGGTTCCTTTCCCTACAACTCCTTTCAAATTAGCTCCTCCCAATTGACCAAAAGAAAAAAAAAACATACTCCTTTCACATGTCACTATTTGATGTGTTGCATTATTTGATAGTTAAAATGCTCTGGAGTGTCAGAGAGACAAGTTGAAAAATTGTATGCACATATTCTCCTTTAATCAAGATACCAAAACAGCCCCATCCATTCTACTAAAAAGGTATGTTTCTAATACAAATTTACTTGTTAAAGTTAATGGTAATTTTTCAAAATCTGTAATCTGTTTTTGTTGATTTTATCAGCTGACTGCTACCAATAATTATAATAACTCAATCAGAAGGGACCTTAATACTCAGAGCTTTATAAGAAATTATTTAAAATTCAATTTTAATTTATATTCATATTTTTGATGTGGAAACTCTGAGAGGGTGATCAATAAAAGACTTTCAAGCATGAAAAATATGTTATATTATGATAACATTCTGGGGAAGTAATATAATAAAAGTACAATTTCAAGCAAAATAAAAAGAGAATTGTTCATGAACTTTTTAAATCAGTGGTTCTGGATACCATATCACCATGGCCTTTAGAGTCCCTTGGAAACATTTAAAAGACTGATCTAACAGTTACATTTTTAAATGATAATACTTACAATATGTGGGAAATTACATCCTTTTCAGTCACTTAAACTTATTATTAAAAATGTATAAGATGGTACATAGCTAAAAATCATTTCCCTGTATATGTTAGCAACATAAGCTAGACTGCAGACTTCTGATGCAGAGGTTAAGAGCATGGACTTTCAAATCAGGGAGAACTGGCTTAGAAATCAGTCTCTGCCTCTTGGTTTTTAATGAACCATGTTCAACTTAACTTTCTCTGGGGCTCAGTTTTCTTATCTTTAAAATGGAGATAGGGGCTTCCCTGGTGGCGCAGGGGTTGAGAGTCTGCCTGCCAATGCAGGGGACACAGGTTCGAGCCCTGGTCTGGGAGGATCCCACATGCCATGGAGCGACTGGGCCCATGAGCCACAGCTGCTGAGCCTGCGCGTCTGGAGCCTGTGCTCTGCAACAAGAGAGGCCGCGACGGTGAGAGGCCCGCGCACCGCGATGAAGAGTGGCCCCCACTTGCCTTAACTTGAGAAAGCCCTCGCACAGAAACGAAGAGCCAACACAGCCAAAAATAAATAAATAAAATAAAAATAAAAATAAAATAAATAAATAAAAGGGTTGGTTTGATCGTAAGTCAATTTCACCTCCATTAAAAGAAAAACCTGTTCTTACATTAACAACCTACATTTAAAAAAAAAAAAAAAAGGAGATAAAATCTGATAGAATTAAAGGGCATAATGTACTTAAAGTGCTTAGCACTGTGCCTGGGCATTGGGTAGCTACTATAATTATCACCATTATTACTGCATATGAGGAAGACAAGGAAAGAGAGGCCTAGGTGCAAAAAGAGACAAGGAGGATTGAAAAGTTAAATGTAGGATTTTAATCAACATTTCTCCAAAGAAGTTAAGACATACAAATGGCCAACAAGCACGTGAAAACATGCTCAATGTCATTAGCTATTAGGGAAATGCAAATCAAAGCCACAAGATGCCACTTCATATCTACTAGACTGACTAGAATTTTTTTTTCTAACTTAAAAAGAAAGAACAAGTATTGGCGAAGATGTAGAGAAAGTGTACCTCTCACACACTGCTGGTGGGAAAGTAAAATGGAGCAGCCACTGTGGAAAACAATTTGGGGGTTCCTCAAAAAGTTAAACATAGAATTACCATATGATCCAGCAATTCTGCTCTTAGATTTATGCTCAAAAGAATTTTAAAAAGTACTCAAACATATTCAGAGACATCAGGTTCATCTGCTTACCTAGCTAGAAACATAGTATGTAGTTTCACTTTTTTAAATGCAACAGCTGTGCTGAAATTTTTTTATCATTAACACTTGAAGTAATAAAATGGTCTTCATTTATTAAAGAAAAAAAAAGAGTGCTCAAACAAATACTTGTACACAAATGTTTACAGCAGCACTATTCACCACAGCCAAAGGTGGAAACAACCCAAATGTCCATAAACTGATGAATGGATAAACAAATTGTGGTATATCCACACAATGAAATATTATTCACCCACAAGAAGGAATAAAGTATTGATACATGCTACAATGTGGATGAAACTAGAAAACTTTATGCTAAGTAAAAGAAATCAGACAGAAAAGTTCACATATTATATGACTCCCTTTATATGAAATATCCAGTACAGAGAAAACAATAGAGACAGAAAACAGATTTGTGGCTTCCAGGAACTTGGGGGAGGGTGAATGGAGTATGACTGCTTAATGGGTATAGGGTCTCCTTTCGGGGTGATGAAAAGGTTTTAGAACTAGATGGAGGTAATGATTGTACAATATTGTGAATGTACTAAACACTATACAGATTTGAAACACTGTATTTCCCATCTTGTATGTTTATGGCAACAATTCTTCAATTATGATAACAAAGAAGATCTCTTGCCCCAGTGTTTCTCTCACATCTCCAGGTTTTACAGTGACAGAGCCAAACTTCTCCCACCCTAAAAAACACGAGCTATCAGTGGCATCCTTTAAGTTTCAGCAGCCAAATCACAGTTTCTGTCTACAGCCTTGAAGCCACACTGGAGGGAGTATAAAAGATGATGGTACTTCTGGGATCCCAGTATAATGTGCCCCCTACGCCACAGGCATACCCTGCACCAAAGCCATCTTGAGGATTTCAAAGGGACTCTGCTACCTTTTAAGAGGCAGCTGTTATTCTCCCCTCCAAAACCAGCTTTTGGGTCACAAAAGGAACTGAGGGAAAGGGAGGGGAAAAGACCAGAGGAGGTGGGGTGGGCAGGACTCTTCTCCAGGATACTCGGCTTGGAAGTTTAAGAAAGGGAGACTGGGAAAGAGGATTTGAATCATTGGTTGGTTTCATTACTGGATGCAGCCTATATGCTGGGAGTTGGCGTCTCAGCTGAGATTCCTGCACATGGATCCCTACCTCTCCACTCACTACCTAGGTAACTTGAGGCAGGTTGCTTAATCTATGTAAAGTTCAGTTCAGTTCCCTCACTTGTAAAATGGGGATGATAAAATATGCCCCCCAAAGACTTTTCGTGAGGATAAAATGAGACAATGCAGTTTTATATATAACAACTGTTTCTACATAGTAAGTTCCTGGGCCCCATAACTGACATGAACTATAACGTCCAGGGGAGGGGGCCTGGGAACTGCATTTTGAACGCCTTCTTCCATGATTCTTACACTCTAGTTACAATGGGAATTAGCACAGCTTCTGGCTTGTAAGTACTCAAAAGTGTTAGTTATTACAAATATTTTAGATGATTATTTTAGTGGTTAAGGATAACATTTAAATTATGTCTTCCTGAAGTCAAAATAATTAACCAAAAAATGATGTAGTCCATTCAAATGCTCTGTTTTCCATTTTATACCAAACAATTGACTTAACTATTTTTCCCCATTCAATAGACTAAAGTTTAGTGGTAAAAATTATAACAATTTAAGCCTCTGAAAAGATGACTGTACTGTCAGCAATTAGGACAGTCATTTGAGGGACATTTCTATCTGAAAATAGGGAAGGAGATAGAAACTACAACAGATGAAAAAATCTTGACCAGCTTCCTAATTAGACTTCTCATGAGTCAGTGGTTATTTAACTGTCTTAGCATAACTGTCTTAATATTACTTAAGAATAGTAAACCAGGGCTTCCCTGGTGGCGAAGTGGTTGAGAGTCTGCCTGCCGATGCAGGGGACACGGGTTCATGCCCCAGTCCGGGAAGATCCCACATGCCACGGAGTGGCTGGGCCCGTGAGCCATGGCCACTGAGCCTGCGCGTCCGGAGCCTGTGCTCCGCAACGGGAGAGGCCACAACAGTGAGAGGGCCTGCGTACCACGCAAAAAAAAAAAAAAAAAAGAATAGTAATCCATTGGTCTGAGGGTGTGCCTATGACTTTATACCTGATTGAAAGAGAGCCAAATGTTCCAATCAGATCCAGTTAATTCTAATACACTGGCTTTTCTTTATCTTTTCTTAAAAATTTATTTATTTATTTTTGGCTGCTTTGGATCTTCGTTGCTGCGCACGGGCTTTCTCTAGATGCAGCGAGTGGGGGCTACTCTTTGTTGCGGCTGCTCATTGCGGTGGTTTCTCTTGCTGCGGAGCACAGGCTCTAGGTGCGTGGGCTTCAGTACTTGTGGCATGCGGGCTCAATAGTTGTGGCGCTTGGGCTTAGTTGCTCCACGACATATGGGATCTTCCCAGACCAGGGCTCAAACCCATGTCCCCTGCATTGGCAGGCGGATTCTCAACCACTGTGCCACCAGGGAAGTCCTACACTGGCTTTTCTGACTTTTGATCATGGTATACAGTAAGGAAAACATCTTACATTGAATTTCAGACATATATATATCTGAAATAATACCTGCATTTATGTACCCTTATGACATGTCATGTACTATGATATTTATTCTATTCTATTTTCCTTTTATTTATTTATTTTTTTAATGCTGGTCACAATCCACTAATTGCTTTGACAACTACTAGTTTGTCCCAAACCACTAATGGGTAGCAACCTCAACTTTGAGAGGTACATACCTAACATAAGCATCAGAAGTTAGTATTTTCACTGTCTCCCAAACTGTGAATGAAAGAACAACTGATTCGGACTAAACCAGAGATTGATAATCTCAGTTTCCAAGTCACCAAAGGGAAGAGATGAATGGGCCATTTGGACTCTAACAGAACTTGATGGTCTCATCTAGGTCTTCCTGACTTATTCCAGAAGCCCTGAAGCAGATACAACCCAGAACTCTATGTAGGAAGGTACGTTATGAATACTTGTAGTTTTGAAGTTTATTATTAATTACAAATTTAAAAACCACTAAAGCTTGTCAATGTATGTAGGTATTCTTGAGTACGAACTTAAGTATCAGAGACAGCTTATGAAAATATGATCTGCGCAACATATTTTTTGAGAAGAAATGGCAAAGGTATGGCCAAGGTTGTCCCTTTACTATTGCCTAGATAAAGGGCTGTATTATTTGATCTCTTTACTCTTTTCCCTTTCCTTTCATAAACTGTTTTTCCTAGGATTTGGTACTAAAAATTTCCAACATTGTGTAATAAGTAGTAATGCTGTATTTTGCTATAGCAGAGAGTTTTACTGTTGCTAATGCAGTAACACTGGGAGAAAGCATTGAGAAGAGCATTGTGGACTTTCAAATCAGCCATACCAGGGTTTGAAATCCACCTCTCCAGTTCCCCATTATATAAACACAGGCAATTTTTAAAACCTGTCTGATCTTCAGTTTTCTCATCTACAAAATGATAATGCACAACTCAGAGGGTTTTACAAATTCTTTAAGATAATGTGTTACTACAGGACTTATCACAGGAATACTCTCTAATAAATTACATGCCACATCAAAATTATTGGATAAAGATTTGTGACAAATCAGTTTTTCCATAAACTTAATGATAAAAGATTTATTTGGATGGAAGCAAATTAACCACCATCTCCTACCTGATCAAGTGGTTCTCTTTGACTCAGGAATGTGTCTCACCTCCCATTGGGTCACCAGGATTTTATAGCCAGAATTTTTCTACCGTTAAATTTAAAAGCAGACAGTTATGTGTTAGTTTGATCAGGGTAGTTGCTATAGACAGAAGCACCCACTATGGGTATCTATTCTGTACAGAAGAGGAACACCAATGAAGATGCCACTAATCAGCAGCAAATCATGTAGTAAGAATATTCACCAAACCGATTTGATTATTGGATCAAGGCTTCATTGGACAGGCATAGTAATTTTCATAGAGCAGAGGGTAGATCTCAGTTTTTAATTAAAATATCTTTGATGAGTAGCATAAATACTGAAAAATATTAGGCAATCATTCATATATTCCTGGCATGAAAATATTATATAATGACGTGCCCTTTTATTCACTCACAGAAGCCAGTTTCTGAATTCCAAATTCAAAATATAGTAGAATATATTCTAACACAGGTGCTAGGGCCAGAATTGTTACCCACTCTATAGGTAAAGTGTGTAATATCACAGTGAAACAGGCGTTTACCATACGTGCTTGTTTGGGTCTTACATTGGGCTTAGATACAAGGCAGAGACCTAATTTGGGAGTGAAGGGGAGGAACCTACAAACGTTAAAGATTCACCAATATGAGCTAATCATTAAATGTGAAAAAAATATTAGAAATAATCTTTTTCTTAAATTATGAAATAGGGCTTCCCTTGTGGCACAGTGGTTGAGAGTCCGCCTGCCAATGCCGGGGACACAGGTTCGTGCCCCGGTTTGGGAGGATCCCACATGCCGCGGAGCGGCTGGGCCCGTGAGCCATGGCCGCTGAGCCTGCGCGTCCGGAGCCTGTGCTCCGCAACGGGAGAGGCCACAACCGTGAGAGGCCCGCGTGCCGCAAATAAAATAAAATAAAATAAAATAAAATTATGAAATATATGGAGAATAAGATAATAAACATTCTTTTTACTACACCCACCTTTAACAAAGCTTAACATTTAGTCATATTTATTCAGACATTTAAAAAAACATTACAGCTGCACTTGAAAAGGAAAGAAAGAGAGAAAGAAAAGGAGGAGAAGGGAAGGCAGGCAGACAGGGAGGGAGGGAGGGAGGGAGTGAGCGAGCTCAATTTTGTGTCCACAATTCCATGAATATTTTAATACATTTCCTTCAAGGATATGTATCCATGAACAGACCACAGAACTGCATGTTTCTAAACGTCATTAATGGTACCCTACCATACACATGGTTCTACAACGTTTTTATATTTGCTGAACATTTTCAATATTTTATCCACGTTCATGTATATAGCTCTAATTTACTTATTTAACCACTATATATTATTTCACACAAGAGTTACCACAATGTATTAACACCACTAAAGATATTTGTGCTGTTTCCAAATTTTTACTTTTAAGACAAATGTTATGATAGACAATCTAGTACAAAGATATGGAAATGCAGGGTCTGAGGATAAGTAAATCTTCCCTTTTACTGCATATCACCAAATTCCTCTCCAAAATGGTTTGGGAGTTCTTATTTCTCCACATCTTGCACAACATTCAGTATTGCCAGATTTTGTATTTATTGCCTACCTGTTGGGTGTGAAATTATATTTCACTGTTGTTTAAATTTGTATTTTCATAATGACATTTAGATTTCTACTAAGTTTTGCTTATTTTTATTGGGTAGTCTTTTGTTATATGTTATTTAACTATTTTAAATGTTGTAGATACTTAACCTTTTTCATATGTACACATATATATGTATATTATATATAAAATTAGTGGCAGCACTGATTGTAACCAAAATTAGTGGCAGAAGCATCAAGACTGCAGAATCCAAAATGTTCTAGAGCATCCAGGCTCTGAACAATCTGTTTACATACAACACAAGTTCATCCCTTCAAGTTCATCTCACTCATGTGGTGAAGAAAATAACGTGATCATCCTCCTTAATTTACCTGTTTCATCACCATGACTTGGTAACCTGTACATGATGCTGTGAAGTCACTGGCTTACTGCTATCCAGTTCTACTAACTAACCTCCATGCATTTTTCTCTTCTCATGTGGTACATCCCTCTTGTGATTGATATAATCCTATAATTCTATGCAAATTCTTGTAGATAAGAAAACTTGCAACAAATGTTTCCTATTATTTCTATAAGCATATATTCCTTAAAAATTTTGTGTGGATTTTTTTCATACAAGAAGTTTTTGAAAAACTAATAGAAAATATAAATGGGGATAAACATGACTTTTTTTGGGGGGGGGTACGCGGGCCTCTCACTGTTGTGGCCTCTCCCGTTGCGGAGCACAGGCTCCGGACGTGCAGGCTCAGCGGCCATGGCTCACGGGCCCAGCCGCTCTGTGGCATGTGGGATCCTCCCCGACCAGGGCACGAACCCATGTCCCCTGCATCGTTAGGCGGACTCTCAACCACTGTGCCACCAAGGAAGCCCAAACATGACATTTTTAACAAATGTACTATTGGATATATTTCATTTTTATTCCACCTGGGATATCAACACATTCACTTTATTTTCTATCATCTTTTTCAATAAGGTCAATAATTTATCCTTTTTTTAAAAAAAAGAGATTTGGGGGCTTCCCTGGTGGCGCAGTGGTTGGGAGTCTGCCTGCTGATGCAGGGGATACGGGTTCGTGCCCCAGTATGGGAGGATCCCTCGTGCCGTGGGGCGGCTGGGCCCATGGTCCGTGGCTGCTGAGCCTGCTGCGCGTCAGGAGCCTGGGCGTCCAGAGCCTGTGCTCCGTGGCGGGAGAGGCCACAACGGTGAGAGGCCCGCGTAAGGCAAAAAAAAAAAAAAAGAGATTTGGTTTCCTGTTAAAATTAATAAACAACAGTTCAGGTAACTGATTTTTCTGAACAGGTCACTGTTCCCACTTATGGTAACTTAGTCTCCCAACTTACTGGCTACTGGAATCTTCTTTATAAAATGGATATAAATATCACTGTGCAACTAAAGAAACCACATTACTTTTACAGTGTAGAAGAACTGCTAAGCTTTTGCCTCTTTTTTTTTTTTGATTAATTTCATGCCTGACTCAGTCAGAGATTAGGCCTTGACACAGGTTATAATTAAATATTGAAATCATGAAGTGCAAGAATGTTTAATTTTTAAAATATGAGTTTTAATTTACCTCATAGAGAGAATAGCTCTGGTCACCTGCAGAGATGCATTACACACTACATTGCCTAATGTAGGATGCCTGAATAAGGCTGAGCATACAGTTAAAGTAAACTAATGCAATTTACTGAACAGCAGTCAAATATTTATCCAGTTGATGAAGCAGACTTTATGTGAAACTCAGACAATAATTAAAGAGAAGCCTTGCTTAAAACATGCTTACTCCAGTTTTTACAAATATGTTATATCCTTTCCACATCTCCCATTTTTCTAAATATTTCTGTATTCTTGAAACACTCCACAGTGAGCATCCTATAGTTTTATCCTGAGCATATTTCCTGATATTTCACAGTACTGTAAAGCTAGGAGGGTAGACTGGCGGCAAAAGCATCCCCAATTTTCTTCCTGTAACATACCTTTTGCCATGCAGCTTAGCGGTGCCTTCCACTGAAGGTGGGATCTATTTCCCCACCTTTTGAATCTCCCTGCCTTGTGACTTGCTTTGGCCCATAGAAGGTGGCAGCTATATTGCTGTGCCAGTTCAGAATCTCTGCCTCAAAAGACTGAATGCTTCTAATTGTCTTCTTGGAGCTCTGCCGTGGGCATGAGAACAAGCCCAGGCTGCCCTCCTGGGGGATGAGAAACCACATGAGTCCATGATGACTGGTCAGCTTCCAGCCACTCCCCCTGTCTTACCACAGCGAGTCCAGCGGGGACTGGTCAAACCCAACTGAGGTCAGCAGAACCACCTAGATTACTTGCCAACTCATGAGAAATAATGAATAGCTACTGTTTCAAGCCCCCGTGTTTATGATAGTCTGTTACGCCACAAGAGCTAATTGAAGCAGAATTCGGAGATCTTAATTCAACCTTTCCATTTTACAGAGGAGACAACTGAGGCCTCGAGATGTTTAGTGCCTTGTTCACATCTACAGGTTGTCCGTGGCAGAACCAGGTTTAGAGATTGCATTCCCCAGCTCCTCAGCCAAAGCTCTTTCTATCCTGCAATTCTGCTTTTCTTTTTCTCCTTTTTGGCAACAGAGATCAGTGAAAGCTTGCCAAGAGAAATGGAGTCTCAGAATAATAAAATGGCATTTGTTAAATATAATTGTAAGGGCCTTATATATATTTATTACAGTCAGAATATAGATATTATCTGACAGTATTGCTCAGATCCTTTTTTCTAAGTTATGTGAAGAGAATTACAAATGACAGAAGGAAGATTGTTTTCAAGTAGAGAGAATTTTCAGTCATTGTGATATTACCATTAATCCTCACTTTTGGAATATTTCTCAAAGGCTAAAGTTAACAGGGATCTCCTTAGCTTTGTTTAGCAGAACTAAAATTTTCTCTGAATCTCACTGCATCCAAAACTAGCATCTGGAAAATTACTAGTAGATAGCACGTCAGAGTCACCCTGTATTAAACAACCCACATGATGATCATTTAAGAAATTCTCAAATACTTAGATTACGTTGAATGAATGTGCAAATGTTAAATCTATCATGTCATGGGATGGCATGTTATGAAATCTTGTTCAGTCAAATTTGCCCCAGGATAAAAAATTTTTCCAAAAGATACTGGGCTTCTTTTTAGAGTAGTAAATAGTTCTACTTCTGCTCCCCTTATGCCTGCAACTTCTGTGTTCTATAGCATTGGCTCTCAGTGTTTAGCTCATCTAAATCACCTGGACAGCTTGTAAAATCACAAATTGCTGGGATCCATCCCCAGAGTTCCTGATTTGATAAGCCTGGGTTGGGGACTGAGAATTTGCATTTCTAACCAGTTCTCAGGTGATGCTGAAGCTGTTGGTTGGGGGACCAAACTTTGAGAACCAAGGCTCCATGTTTTTCAACAGTTGTAGAAATAATCCATGAAGAGTCCATCTTAGAATATACCTTACTGCAATATTTTACTGGGAGCTAACGGAAGTATAAACTATATTCACAATTTGCATTAGTAAGTGAATTACACAGTACAAAATCCTGTCAATCAAAACCAGTGAGACATTACACTTACAGTTTGAACAGCCTTGACTTTTGGTTGAGATATGTCCAGAGTTTGCCCACAGACCAGGGGGAAACCTGTCCAAAAAAAGAGAAAAAAATCACGTACTGTCACAAGACCCATAATATTTAGAATGCAGGCAAATTAGCTCAAATGATCATTCTCCAAAGGGAAATAGTTTGCCAGAGTTTTTAAAAAGTAAAGAAATGCCTACTTCCAATCCATATTCATTTTTTTTCTTAAATGAGAGTATTCACATAACACTTTCCATGACAGCTTCTGCTTTCCATCACTCAACTCTTTGTGAAAATAGTCCATTTTCTGGCTTACTGACCGTATGTTTGAGCTTAGTCCAAAACTGAATTTCTTGAAAGGTTTATAAAAAAAAAAAAAAAAAACCAATTTCAGTTGTTTTTAATTCCCGACTGCTTCAAATAAAGAAAACAAACTATGAAAAGGGCAGTGGGATTTTAATTGCCTTCTTTGCATTTAAATATCAGATAACTTCCTAATGGACCTTTACATATCTATGTCCTCTATGGAAATCCCATACGTTCCTCAATTTAAAAACACGCCTGTGATTAGAAAAGACTGGAGTCTGAAAATGTCCTCTGAGAAAACAAACACAAAAGCACATGTGTGTCCCCAACTCCTGAGAATGCACATTCAGGAGGCACCAGTCAACCTTATCTTTCTTCTTCTGGTAAACATGCCTCACGGGGTATTCAGAGCCCTCTTAGCGAGGGTCCACTGCAGTACTGTTTATAACTTTTATCGGTGTGGTTTTTCTTCTACCACCCACTTAAAAGCTCATTTTCCCCTGTTTCTGCACTTCTTTGAATCTACTTCTTTCACAAGAAAAAAAAAAATGCAAGTCAGCTAACCCGAGGCACTGGGCAGAGAAGACTTTGTTAACCTTTCCATTTTTAATTCTGAACTTTGTCTTATAGTCTACATTTTCCTCATTTTTTAAGTTGACCCTATGAATAGGGTGAAAGTTACTGGGTACAGAACAACACACAAAGGGTTATCCTTTCCAGGCAAGGAAAAGCTTCTCAGAGAGAGTCAGTCTGATTCTAAACATTGCTTTCCTCTTCCCAAATTAAGTGGGTTCTTTAATAGCTGATTGTATTCACATAATTTTTTTATATTTAAGGATATCTTTTAATAACTTATAAGCACTGTCTCTGTGTCATTATTAGATATGGTTAATTGTCTTTTTACTACTAAGCAGATTTTTCCATGGAATTTCTAGCCGCAAATGTTTTCAATTCCTTCATGAATATTTCCCAATTAACTCCAACTTCCAATGAACCTGCTATTTTTGCTAATATTCCCTTCATACTTATCTATATGATCTTGTGAGGTTGGCTAATTTTTATGGACATGGTGCCCTAAGGACAGAGACTGCATAGAGATATGGTGTGTCACCCTGCCTTGCAGATGGAGGACACCCCATGAGGATGTGCTAGTGATGTATGGATGGGGGATGATTGAGTTAATCCTTCCATCTGAGGGTGGGGATGAAGTCAAGACACATAGAAAATGGTTTCCCAGCCTAGCTAAGTGTTTCTTTGGCCAAAATAAAACCCAGGACAGGGGTTGGTTCTTACAGGGAAGAGCAACTAGGCCATGACCTACAATAATTATTTCCAGCTGAAGAAACGATACGTTGAAAGAAATGACCGTTGGAAGACACCGAGGGAGAAATAACTACTGTGTACCAGGGAAAGTCACATCCTAACCAGCCATTTGAGTGCCCTTTAGTGAGTTATATTCATCTGTAAGGTAGGAAAAGGGTGTACCCGAGAAGGAAAGGCTGACTCTGAAACCAAGAATGCACAAACACATGCTGCATTTGTACATGAAGGAAGCTACAAATAGTCCAGGGAACTTCATGTATGCCAAGCCATCATTCCACAAGGGACTTGTCCCCACAAGGCACCCATTATACTACATCCCTGGAACAGTTCCTGTCCTTATCTGGTTAGAGGTCCAGCTGGCTCCTCCAACTTGCTAGCTGTAGATTCAAAGAAATTTCCCCTTTAAAATCAAACAATTACGGTTTCACAATTAGGCGGAAGCTGTAGGCAAATGCCTAGTCATTTCTCCACCAAAGGTCAAGCTTTCCTATGCAGAAACACTAGTCAAGGAATAAATTAATGCATTACTACAATGTGCATTAATAACTAGACTTAAAAATAATCTTTTAAGGATTTATCTTGATTTTCCAGCTTACTCTTTTCCAACTTCTCACACCCCCACCTGCCACATATGGCTATATGTCTATGACTATGGCTTAGTGCTTATACCATCACATGTGTGTGTTAGGGGACAATGCAAGTATTATACCTTGGAATTTGATAGTGCACGTCCAAGTTTCAGTTCCATTATTTACCACTCAGAAATAAATACATGTGTGTATGTGTGCATACATATATTTACCCTATATTTTTTATCCATCTCTTAGTTATTAATTCACCTTTCTATGTGTACTTTTAGAATTATTATATACTCAATGGTTATATGAAATATATATAAGAGTTCATATCTCTGAAAATGGTATATGCTGAAATGGAAATCTCACTGATGTATGCCAACTGTTTAACTACGTGTATAAATGCCAAAAAACAACTTAGAACCCTAAATGAAGAATGTTATATCCAAGTGAAACAAATGCAGGAACAGAGGTCAACAGAAAATAATTACACTCAGGAGAATCTGGACAGGACATCAACAAGAGCACAGACCATGAAATCTCCAGTGACTCAAACAGTTAAGAAATTGCAACCAAGAGCTGTAAATTTCATCCAGTGAGAGATGCTTTCCTCAAGTCTGATAATTTTTAATCCCCACATTCTGGCATGACTTAACCCAGGTGGCTGGAATGGGCAATGCTGACTGACCCACATACTAGTTAGATGGAAGGGAATGTGGAATTATCAACTATTCTTTCCATAAGAATGAGTATTTCAAGATTCATGCAGCAGGTGTGGAGAAATAAATGTGCTTCTTTATTATTATATTAAGTGTCACTATCAAGAGACAGGTCTCATAAATACTGGAATTTGGAAGTAGCGATGAATGTGAACAATGTTTTGAGATAGCTGCAACTACTGTAATGTGATATAAAAATATATGTCAGGGGCTTCCCTGGTGGCACAGTGGCTGAGAGTCCGCCTGCCGATGCAGGGGCACGGTTCATGCCCCAGTCCGGGAAGATCCCACATGCCGCGGAGCGGCTGGGCCCGTGAGCCATGGCCGCTGAGCCTGTGCGTCCAGAGCCTGTGCTCCGCAACAGGAGAGGCCACAACAGTGAGAGGCCTGTGTACGGCAAAAAAAAAAAAAAAAAAAAAAAAAAAATATATATATATATATATATATATATATATATATATGTCATATCGATTGATGACAAAATGATAGGTACCTCTAATACTATTGCTCTTTGTTGCTTACATTCACTAAAGAATAAATGCTAAATTTCAGTTAGGGGTTAGTGAAAGGAGATGTAATTTTTTTCCCCATTCAAGTTCAAGGACATCCTGAATTTTATCCATCGACTCCAGGTTAAGAACCATTGCTCTTTACATTGTTATGTAAAAAGGGGAAACAACTCTTGTCTTCCAGAAGTCACTAAGTTTTGCCAGGATATTAGATAAAGTTAATTAAACAAATATTTGGTGGGCAATTTCTATGTGCCAGGCAGTGTTTTGGGGTCTGGGGATACATCAGTGAACAGAAGAGACACTATCCTGTGGAAGAAAAGTTTTAGTCGTGGATGACAGACTTTAAATATTTGTTTAATAGATCACATATATTAAACACATGTAATGTCAGGGGATGTACAGAAAATGAAAAGGGAAATAAACCAGAGAGTAAGGTGTACAGGAGAGAAAGAGGAGAAGACCTTGTGCTAAGCAGTCAATGGAGCAGAGACCCAAAGGAAGTGAGCTCCAGGGAGCCATGGGGACACCTGGGCAAAGGTACTTACAAACAATAAAGTTTTTAGTACCACTTTTCACCTGGTCACACAATCCATTAGCAGGAGTAAACTGTAATACAAGCCAGCATTACTAAGTTGGAAAATAACATGTAGACTTCCTGATAGAATTACACATTTATATCAGGATTACATATTGTTTTATAGCCCTATTTGTTTCTATCCATTTATACAATTTTTAATCACATCTTATTTCATGCCAGACATTATATTTAACCAAATTAACTACAGTTGACCCTTGAACAATGGGGAGTTAGGAGTGCCTACTTCCTTGCAGACAAAAATCTGTAATAATTTACATGCAGTTATATATGCAGTTCCCCCTGCATACTCGGTTCTGAGTCCATGGCTTCAACCAACAGTGCATCGTGTAGTACTGCAGCATTTACTGTTGGAAAAAATCTGCATATAAGTGACCCTGCACAGTTCAAACCAGTGTTGTTCAAGGGTCCACTGTAATTGATTCCTAACAAGAATCCTAAAGAATAGAACCTATCATTACCCTACTTCACAGACCAGAAAACAGAGGTTCAGAGGGATTAAATTAATTGCCCATGTTTGCCCAGTAAATCTAAGTAGCAGGAACAGGATTTGAATGCGGCAAATATCATACATAAATCTACTTACCACATCACACTGCTCCTTGAAAACAGTACTGTTCTTTAACAAGAGAGCAATCCATCTCAGATACCATATTTTAAAAGTTGTTAAAATACTGAGAATTTTACACTAAATAAGAAAATTTGCATTGCATGCATTAGGGAAAATATTCACAGAACAAAACACTGAGCCACAAAGGGGTCAGAGAAAGAAAAAGAAATTCCTGACTAGGGGAAAGACAGACAGTCATTTGGGAATCCCACTGGAAAATTCTAGTCTCCATAATCTTTCTCTTTTAATATCTATTTGTGATTAGCAAAAAAAAAAAAAAATAAATAAATTATAAACAATTCAGGAAGCCAATCAGAGGTCCAGAAAAGACAATCTAAAACTTTTCAATTCAATTCAAGGAAAGCTATGCTGGACCCCTGGATTGAAGGGCTGTGTGTTGACTCACAGGTTAAACTCAGAAAAGGTCAGAGGTTTCATAAAGCAGATAACAGTAAGTGAATGAGAAGAGCACAGTGACATCTTTTAAATCAAAACTGGCAAATTTGGGGGAGAGTGAGACTAACAATAAAAGAAGTAGATTCAACTTATATTCTATCCTAAATTATTTTTCTTTCTGAATTTGTTTCCTTGCTCCTTGTTCTCAGGCGTATACTGCAATAGCTCCAATGAGAGGTGACAAAAGCCTAAAGGCAAGCAGGAATAGTGGAGATGGCTGGTGAAGAAGAGAAAGAACATATGTGATATTTACTAATGGGAAGGGGAGATGGGGAGAGGATGGGTGACAAAGGGAATAGTTCAAATTGGCTTTGGTTTCTGTCAAGAATGCCAATTGGATGGTGTTATAAACAAGATAATGAGGGTAAGAGAGAACCAGAAGGAAGGTAGTGAGCACAGATTTGGATGTGTTGATCATTAACTTGCAATTGTATTTTTTAATGCTGTCATTTTCAGAGATCCAGATGGGAATGACTACAGGCAGTTGGATGTGCAGGTCTGGAACTCCAGAGGGAAACTTGGAAGTCGGGGGGAAAATCTCACTGGAAATAGAGCTTCAGGAATCATGAGCCTATGGACAAAGACAATTCCAGCAAACCTTTAAGGTATGCCTGGAAGATGGAAGAGGCCAAGGAGACTGCAATGGGATAAGTTAGAGAGGGCTGAGGAGCCAGGAGGGCACAGTATCAGAAGCCATAAAGACGTCAAGTAAGAGAGTCAGGTCAAGGGTTGGGGGTGAAGGACTGGGGGATGGAGGGATCAGTGTATTGCAGCCTTTGATAGAGCAGCTGTGCTGATGTGGTGGCAGAAAGTCTGAAGGGCATGGAGTGGGAGGTGAATAGGAAGCTAAAATTAGAATATAACTCATTCTATTCATGCACTTGATTGTTAAATAATAACAAAGAGAGAGATAGACAGTAGCTGGATGCGAAAGCGGAGTCCACAAATGAGAGGCTGAAATTTTCTGAAAGAGAATAATTGATGGGTAAGTAACTAAAAGAAACAAGGGACAAGACCAAGGGCACAGATAAAGGAATGAGCATTAAGGAGAAAGAACAGGTGCTTCATCTCTGAGGCTAAGTAAGCAGTGGTTCTCAGTCGGAGTGGGGAACATGTTATAAATTTGTAGCAGCAGTGGTTTTGCCTGGAAAATGACTGGAGGCCCAAATGGCATTGTATAAGTGGGACCAAGGAGAAAAGAAACCTTACGATTCATGAGATACAATGAAAGAATTTTTCCATGTCCCATACAACTATCAATTTTCCCAAGGGACATTCATGCAGTTAAATAATCTGTTTGTGATGAAAACTCTATTGGACAATAAGCACCAAATGCCTCCTAATAGCTTTCATACATACAGATTTCTAGGGATACAATTAGTGTGTAACTCAAGGGAAAATTGATTTAGGTTTGTTCAGATCTTTACCAAGAATTGGTCATAATTTCAAAAATTCACATGATCAATGAGAGAGACAGTTCAACAAGAAATATAGTTAACATCAGACACAAAATGTCACACATTTTATGATTCCCTTTATATGAAATATCCAGAATAGGCAAATCCATAAAGAGCAGCTTCTTGAGTTGATGTTTTAGTTTGGGTCTAGGCAACATTCCTAGTCAAGGGCTAAAGCTAAGCTGGGCTTACTTACTAGCTGGAGTCTGGAGACAGGCCATCCAACTCAGTGGAAGTTGTTTTCTAAAAGTCAAATCGAATCAGAAATTGACCAAGGGGGGAAAGAGGGGGTGGTGGTGGTGGGATGAATTGGGAGATTGGGATTGACATATATACACTAATACATATAAAATAGAAAACTAATTAAGAACCTGCTAATAAATAAACAAACAAAGAAATTGGCTTTGAAAGGGAAAAGAATATGCTGAAGACCGGGTGTGTCATATACAAAGACAAGGCAGTATCATCTACTAGGTCTTCCTAGAGGAGGAAAGGGGTGATTTACTGGCTGCAGGTTCTGTAAGAAGACACAGGTTGAAGTACTTTCTGTCTTTCAGTCAATAAAATTATACTGAGCTGCTACCATATGCCAGGCACAGAGCCATGCCAGGTGCGGTGCTAAGGCCTGGGGACAGAAAGATGAATGAAATACTTTAAGGCCTCAGAGGAGTGCTTGGCCTCATGAGGGAAAGCAAACAATTAAAAGCAGGAAGTGAATACCTAGACTAGATTTGAAATACTCTAAGGCTTCTGCTGCTTAGAGTGTGGCCTGGGGACCAGTGGCATTGGTATTCCTGGGAGCTTATTAAAACACAGTCTCAGGCTGCACCCAGACTATGAACCAGAACCTGCATTTTAACAAGATCTCCAGGTCATTCACACATACATGAAGTTTGAGATGTGCTACTCTAGGGGGGTTCAGCTTTGGGCTGGGCTGTAAGGAAAGGCCCAGATTTTGACTATTGTATTTCTGTTGTTCAGAGCCTCTGTTTTTTGTACAAGAACCTGTATTTCCTAAACAACCACCTACATGACTGTATTAAACCTTGTTTTCCACTCTGGGAGGTGGTAGCTGTTTATTAGCATTATTAGGTCTTCTGATCGCTGGGTGATGACTTTGATATCAGGTGGATCGGTTCATTACAAGCTGATCCAAATCTCTTGACTGGGCTCTGAACCCTATTTCTCATATATAAACTGAACACTAGAGACACAAGGATGAATTAAATGGCCCCTGGCCTCAAGCGTTAATTTTCTGGAAAGGGTTTGTTTTGAGTTACCATTTGGTCTAGGCAAAAATGCCCAGTCACATCCATGATGAATAAATAATTACAAATTCTTCACCACACCTGGAAAGTATGGGTAGGGTGATGATATATCCTGGCTTTCTAGGACAGTCCCAATTTATTCTTATTGTCCCCAAGTAGTTATTAATAGCATCCCTTTTCATTCTCAAAAGCATTCCAGATGAATGATAAATTTTAGGGTCATCCTATCTATAGCTAAGTCATGGTCATTGAGGAATACAGTGTTACTGTTAGAGGATGCTTTGAAACTGACCAAGGGGAGGAAAAGGAATGTGGCTATTCAGCAGTGAGGTCGTCACCAACACAATGGGGACTAAGGAATAGACCAAGGCAAGTAGCTATGGTTGATGTAAATAGGCTGAGAGGAACCCATGTGTTTTACACGCACACACCATAGAATATGCAATATAGTTGGGAAAAGAATGAAGAACCAAAATCATCAACATTTTAAGGGTACATTATAGGGCTGTTAGAACATTAGAGCTTACCAAAAATCATTCAGCTCCCCACCAAGACCACATTAAGAAAAATCCTGATTGAAATTCAGAAGTCTACACACATAGCACCATTTACCTTTCCAGGCTACTGATAAATCTGAACTGGCCTTCTCTTTCTTTCTTCTAGTCCAGTGAACTGAAACCCTATCAGAACCATACACCTTTTTATAATCCATCTTTTTGCAACACTTCCATTACTATATGGATATAGAATTCATAGATAATATAACTCACTTACAAACATAATTTTTTTTTTTTTTTTTTTCAGTACGCGGGACTCTCACTGCTGTGGCCTCTCCCATTACGGAGCACAGGCTCCGGACGTGCAGGCTCAGCGGCCATGGCTCATAGGCGCAGCCGCTCTGTGGCATGTGGGGTCCTCCCGGACCGGGGCACGAACCCGTGTCACCTGCATCGGCAGGCGGACTCTCAACCACTGCGCCACCAGGGAAGCCCCACAGACATAATTTTAAAAGTCAAAATAGTGCCCTGATTCTCATACTGATATAAAAAAGAAAGTAATCTATGATGAAACATGTATTTCAATATGTAAATTCTCAAATGTGATCTCATGAGTCAAATGCTTTCCAATCTTTGAAGACTCAGTGTGAATGGGATAGCAACAAACACAGAATGTTAGATGTGTGCTCTGGGTAAGTTACTGTCCACTCCCTCTGCCCTCCCCCTTCATCCCCAGGAACAAACTTTGTCTCTTCTTCCTTGGAAATATCCCTTTGGAGGTCTCTATTTTGCCATGACTATTGCCCCTGCTTTAATTCAGCCTTTTGATCTTTCTCCTAATTTAATGAAATCAATTATTAACTAGTTTCTTTAAAACTAGTATGGCCCACATCCCATCTCCTTTCTCTTCCCTCATCACACAGCTTCCAGAGTCACCCCACTAATCATTCCACTCCACTTCTTAAAAAACCTTCAAAGACTATCTGATCCCCAACTCTGGGTCTACCCTCCTCTCTTGTTGCAATCATCCTACTAGACATTCTGGAATATTCCTATGCTTTCTCTTCTCTGTTGCCCATACTATTTTTTTCCCTCAGTTCCTACACCCCATTTACCCATCATTTGAAACCTTCCCCTAGGAAGAATTAATCATTCAGTTCCTTCTACCCACATAATGATTTACACACACTTTGGGCACGCATCACATTGCATCATGGTTTCTTTCTTATCAATCTGGCTCCTTCCCATCATGCAGCAGTCAAACTCCCTGAAGACAGGATTTAACTTGAATCATTCATTTGTATAATCTGAAGAACAAATCAGTTGAGGCTGATTACTTGTTTGTCAAATGAATGAGAAAACTAACAAACAAGTGAATGAACTATAAAAGATTGTCTCTTCAGTCCTGTATTGTTAAATAAATCAAGTCTGCCTATGGGGAATTTACATTCAGCATCTTTTACCAGTCTTTGCTTTGGCTGGTTTCAAAGTCCAAACACTAATAAACGAGGCCCAGAAAAAGTTAAGGAACTTGCCCAAGGTAGCCCAGCTATTAAGCAGAAAAAAAGAAAAACAAAACAAACAACAACAACAAATGTAAATCATACCTTCTTGCTTTTTCTGATGCAACACTTTTGTTTCTGGTAAGTGGCAAGTGAGAATAAATATCTAAAAAATATACTTTATAGAAGAGAAACTTTTCTATAAAATCCTTGTGCACTTCTTTTCTTAATGCTATACTGGAACATAAAAGATTCAGGGAGGGCTGGGGAGATGCTGTAGGATGCAGGTAGTTTAGAAGAGCAGAGAAAAAAAATATAACAAGAGGAGGTTTATTCTCCACTTCATTTTTGGTCCGGAGAGCAAAAGAAATGTTTTTGAGAGTCACATTAAGCAAGCATCATGTTAATAATCCAATCCATGGATCAATAATTGCTGAGGAGATCTTTGCCCAGGAGCATTAATAATATCCTTTTGGCCCTGGGCCAGGGGGGAACAGTGGGCACAGTCTTCTTAGCTATCTTTTAGCTGAACTCATTGTAAATAGAGACAAGACGCTGTGGTTCAATAGGTGGTCAGCGCCTAGCAGCTTTGCATAATGATGATAAATAGGAGGGGAAAATGTTAAATGGAGTAGCAGTATTCTTGAGGGGAGGCTCAGCAACTTCATATTTTCAAAACTGACTAACCCCTCGTTTGATAAACCTGTTCAACATGATATACGCTTCCGTGGTCACCAGGCCTTTCTTTACAGAAGTTGTTACTTAACATAATTACAATCTAGTTGACCATTTAGAAACATCTGCGTTTGCATGTTCTCTCTGTGCTCCGCCCTACCCGTTCCGCTCCCTGCACTGTGTATTTGTTCAGCACCTATGGTTCTGGACACTGAGTACTGTGTGTGTGTGTGTGTGTGTCCTTAAAGAGGATAAAATGGAAACCCTGGAAGTGAAGTATCTTCCCAAGATCACACAGATAAGTGGCAGGATGGGGATTGGACCCCAGCTCAAAAGTAAAGCAGGGACCTGGTCCATATTTTTTCACCATCCCATCCCTAACACACAGTAGATGCTCAACATACCTTTGCTGGACGAATGTATGTGCCAAACAGTCTCACAGTTTTCTGCCCTGTCCCTGCCCACTCCTTCCCCATCAGTTCAGAAAACCTCCGCTCTCCAGAGGCTAAAATGATCTTTACTGACTGAAAGCAGTACCTAAAGACAGTAGGGAGAGGAGAGTGGCTATTGCTAAGGGCACTTGGAATAAAGAAAGCACCTAAGAAGGAGCAAACGTTTCCCTCTAAACTCCTTGAAGCCTTCGAGGGGCCCTGATTTCTAGTCTTCTCACTGGGAGAGTTGTCAAGCTGCTGGGAGAATCACTGTGGATACCAAGTAAAGGCAAGCCCAGAAGAGTATAAGGATGACATAGCGTCCCCATTTCTTACCCAATACAAAAACACTCTTTTGATTCACTTATCTCTTTTCGAAATCTCTTTGCTAACATCTGTGAAATGATGGCTAATATATGAAGCCCTATATAAAGGTTGAGGTTAAGCTATGTTTTTTCTTGTTATATTCATTGGTATAATTTAGTGAGCTTGGAAGCCAAGCTGATTCCAATTTAAACTCCAGATTCACTTAAAAAATGATACAAATGAATTTATTTACAAAATAGAAACAGACTCACAGACTTCGAAAACCAACTTATGATTACCAAAGGGGAAACGTCGGGAAAGGGATAAATTAGGAGTTTGAGATTAACATATACACACAGCTATATATAAAAAAGATAATCAACAAGGACCTGCTGTATAACACAGGGAACTCTACTCAATATTCTGTAATAACCTGTAAGGGAAAAGAGTCTGAAAAGAATGGGTATAACTGAATCACTTTGATGTACACCTGAAATGACTACAACATTGTAAATCAACTATACTTAAATATACAATAAAAATTAAATTAAATAAAAAAAAATAAACTCCAGATTCAAAGAAAACAAGCTGTGTGGCAAGGCATTTAACCTCTCTGAGCTTCAGTCCCTTTAAATCTAAAATCACCTGCTGTTGCTTGCCCCTTGTGGTCATTGCAAAGGTGATCATACAATATAATTCAGAGATTTGGTAGAAATTTGCAAGTTCTTGGAGTCAGGCCAATTGCCAGCTCCGTGACTTTGAGCAAGCTTCTTTACTTTTCTCATCTGTAACAACTATAATAATAATACCTAGCTAATAGAATTGCTACAGATTTAATTAGGTGATGTACTTAAAGAACATAGTAGAGTGTCTAATGTATGCGCTCAACACATATTTGTCCCACTCCTTTCCCATACCGTCCCCTCAACTTCTGAAATCTGGGTTTATCTCATCACTGTCCTTCACTCTGCATGTAACAATCTGAGCCATCATCATGTCCCTATGGTCCATTCCATATCTTCCATTTTCCCATGCACTACCCACTAACAACTTGACACGTTATGTCTTACACTTTCCAGGTGTCCCACCTTTAGCTCAATCACACACCTTAGTACCATGGTCAAACTCCCCTTTTCCACTCATGACCTTTCCTTGCCATTATACTCACCAATTCATTCCATTATGAATTAGGATGGATTCCTTACATCTCCAAAGCTCTCCCCCCATCCAAACTGAAGGTGAAAGGTGTCTCTATCATTGTAACTCATGTCTACCATTTCCTCAAATCAAACATTATCTCAATCCCCCCCCTTTTTTTTTTCCAGCTTGACCTTGGGAGTAGGTACCCTTGGTACCTACCCCTTGGTACCCTTGCCCCATCCTAGAGTTCATAGATGAGTATTCAGAGGCTTGGGGCAAAAAAGAATGAAAACTATGTTCTGATTTGCTCTGGAAGTCCTACATTTCCCCAAAGATTGATCAGGTCTTCTCCTGCCTGCCCTCCCCAGTGCAAAACAAAGGGGAGAAGAAAGTTCTCAAAGAGCTCACTGGCCCAGATTGGCAGAATGGCCCTGCCTCCCAAGTGTCCAATGTCAACATCAAGCGTCTACATTTAGTAGTGTTGGGGTTCAGGGAAGGCTGCCCCCAAATATGCCCAAGTGACATATTGATTATTTTGAATTACCTTTACTTAAGAAACAGCCAGGGCAAGAAGGACACTTAGACCCTCCTCTCTGTCTCCATGAAAGCAGGAAATAAATTGCCCCTGTGAAAAATACCCTCCCTGCACCAAGAGGTAGAGAGACATCCTTATCACCAGAGATAAGGAATTCAGGGCTCACCGCCTATATAAAGGAACGCTGTTACTTCTTTACTAATGTACTACCCCAAGCACAAACTCTATTTAGATTCTTCACTAACTAAGCACCCAAGCCTAAGCTTTTTTATCTTGTCAGCTCTTCACAAACTTATTTTTCTTTTGTCTACAAGAAGTATAAAAGCTGCCTGCTTTGGCCACTTCTTAGGTCCTATTTCTATGAGACCTCCGCACATACAAATTAAATTTGTTTTATCCTCCAGTTAATCTGTCTTGTGTCATTTTAAGAACCCCAGGCCACCGCACAGCACAGGGAGATCAGCTCGGTGCTTTGTGTCCACCTAGAGGGGTGGGATAGGGAGGGTGGGAGGGAGACACAAGAGGGAGGGGATATGGGGACATATGTATATGTATAGCTGATTCACTTTGTTATACAGCAGCAACTAACACACCATTGTAAAGCAATGATATTCCAATAAAGATGTTTAAAAAAAAAAAAAAGAACCCCAGGCGGTAGGGGGAAACCCCACCTCCCAGTAGCTTTTACATTGTTGCAAAACAGAGAGGTGGTCAGGTTTGCAAAGCATGTGGGAAGAGACATGTTGTAGGAATTCTCACTTTTTAAATCTTGACTCGGGGGATTTCACATGAAATTGAAGAAGCAAATCTGATGAAAATGTTGCAGAAGGTTTAGGTGTTAAATAACAGGAACCTGAACTAGATACTTGTTTTTGGTGGGGGTGGGTGGGAGGGGGGAGGCTGAAAATTAGAGAAGCTATGTAGGAAGTGCCAGGCTTTAATGAACTCATGGCTGTGAAGGGAGAGATTGAAAGAGCAGGTTCTAAAACAGCCTCAGACTCAGGCCTGTGTGATTGGCACTGGAGTAATATTCCCCATGGGGACTGCAGGGTTGAAAAGAGAAGAGTGTGTTCCGGTAAAAAATTAAAATCTTGATCTTTGCCATGTTAAACATGAGGTGGTAATGAGACAGCAGGAAGCTACTTTGGTGAGCCAGCAGGAAAACAAGACTAAACGGCTGGAAAAGCGTGACATGCAGAGGTAAAACTGACTGGTTCATTAGATAATCATACCTTTCAATTACACAGTCCTGAGCTTGACAGTTTACAAAACAGTTTCATATACATTTCTGAATCCTCGAATCAACCCTGTGAGGCTGGTATTATAGATAAGGGGACTTTTTACAGATAAGGGGACTGACATTCAGAGAGCCTCTTGCTTTAGCCAATGAACCCATGGGTAAGTGCTAGAAAAATGATTCAAGCTAAGGTGACTTTATTGCCAAGGTCAACATGCCTTCCACAATCCCATGCTGGCACAGTTACGAAAGCTCCCTTGCTACTGTCCCCTTTGGAGATGGAATGGCCCAAGCTTTGTGGAACCATACTCCCCTGAAAACAATTTTTCAAGGATAACGTTTTCCCAGATGAAGGTCTCATGGCAGATGACCAAGAGCCTTGGTTTGCAAGCCCAGAATTCCCTCAAGGTCCTCTGGGATAACAGGTGTAAGAATCACTGGGGTTTTTCCCCAATGTCAATTCCCCTCTCCTTGTTGGCAAACCCAGACTTCAATCAGGAAAGGGTGACCCTTATTAAATTCTGATTGTTCTAGACTAATCGAGGGGATCCAGTTGCTTTTACCTGTGATTGGAATTTGGGCAAGGGAGGGAGGTGGTAAGGGGTATGACCCATGTCCTAGGAGGCACATGTGGAATCTTCAGAATGGGTTTCTTTTTTTAAAAAAGGAGATAAGGAAGGGATGCTCCCCTTTCACTCTGAGGGAGATGCTATGTCTGAATGTGTTGCTAGAACTGCTTTAATCATCTTATGTCCATAACTGTAACACCATCACAATAAAGATGTCAGAACCAAGGAGAGATGGAAAACAACTTGAGGACTTGATGGTATTTTGAAACTTCTCCCTTGAAAAGTCTTGAAGACTTTCCTACCTCTTGACTTACCATCAGGTGAAATAATACATTCCCATTATTTAAGATCATTTGAGCTGGGGTTCTGTTTCTTGCAGATGATAACTTCCTAACTGATAACATCAGCTTGAGTCTTTATTTTTGCAAATTAAGTCCCATATTTTTGGCAAAGTGAATGACCCAGATGAGGAGTTTCCCTCACAAACTTTTCCTAGGAACCATAATTTCAAATGCTCCTTCAATAAAATCAAATGTAGATATTTTTGTCAGCAAATGACCACACAGATATGGAAGTAACTGGGTTACTGCCTCTTTTTTTAAGCAAAGTACAACTCTGAAAGCAGCTTTCCATTTCTCATGATTTCATCACCTTCATGAACATACATGCCAAGCTAAGAATATATGCACATACTCATGGATTTGTAGAAACAGCAGAATTTTATAACCTGCTCTGTGAATGACTGTGATTCATTTTTCCCTTTAGCCTGTAATGTAAAATATTGTCCTAGGAGAACCCAATTTTTCTTTATTTCTTCATTCCTAACTCTTTGTCACTTTCTCCGTTAGCAAATGTTAACGAATCTAGAACTCTGAGTACATATAGCGCTGTCATGGGAAAAACCAATGGGTTATGGATTGCTGAGAAACATGCCTAAAATAAATGGTTGCACTTCTCCCAGGAGGCCTTAGGAAAAGAACTTCACTCCAAGAAAGTGCTTATACATTCTAAGTGCCCTTACAGAGTCCAAAGGTTCCAAATTCTTCATTTTATTTAATAAACAGCAGATTGTCTCTATTCAGACCTGCTAAGATAATGTTAAACTGCATAAAAGGAAAAAAAAATAGAAAGAAAATCTTATTCTATGCATTGTCCAAGTGACTTTTGGTGAAGTTTAAATAATAGCTGATGGCTATTTATACTAATTCCATTGTTAAATCTAATAATGTGCCTATTTTATATTGTATAGATTCACTTGTATTAAATGTAAACAGTGCCTGTGAGTGATGTGAATGCATTAGCATGGTGTAAATGATATTCATTATATATGAACTGCCAGCCCTGCTCTAGGACCCTTATGATAATGAGATGTTGCTTTCCCTGAAGCTTTCCCAGTGAGTAACCATTTTTAATAAATAAAATAAAATATGGATCCCTAGAAGACTTCATAGTTCTTTCATTGAGAGGAATATTTTTTTAAAGTAATGCATGTATCTCAAAAGTAGAGTCCTTCCTATTGCTTAATCTAGAAGCTATTTCTGACCTGTTCTTTAGAGATTTTTTTTTCATTACAGCTGCCCATCATGGTCCTTTTAATGGATAAAGTTGGAGGCTGAATAGCTAGATTATATTGTTACAATTTCTCAGCTGCTGGATTTCTCTTGTTGGTTTGAAAGAAAAAAAAAATTTATTTCATTAGAAAGGTATAAATGATGCCAAATTCCTATTTGAAGTTGTTAGACTGTGATTACTAGTAGAACTATAACCTTAACTTATGCAAATCACTGGAGTTCATGGTAAGTCTGACATTTACAGAATTAATGAACTAAATAATTAAGTGACCTAGTAAGTGAATTGGTAAACCAGAACTATTAATCTTTTAATGAATTCTTTACTATCACTTAAATAATAAATTTTTGCATAATTTTAAAGGATTACAGTAAAGAAACATTAGAATAGGAAACCCATTATGTGAAGGAACGTTACTTTTATAAATCCATCATTATGTCTCTTTTTATTGAATTCATTTCTATTCAGGTTCAGAAAAGTGGCATTTCCTATATTGGTGACTAACGTTCCCCGACTTCGAAGTTTTTTTTTCCCCCTCACTGAGACAGAGGGTTTAGGATCATTTACTGCTTCAAAAAACCACAGCTTAAAATGAGTAATTAGCATACAACTATAATTTCAGAAATCCCCTATTTGATGGTGTGCATCACATGTGTTTCAGAATTTCTAAGCTCTTGTAGGTTAACTAGCACATAAAACTAGGCCTTTGCATGGGTTATCTTCAAAAAGCATTCCTCTATTCTTCAAAAATGACTAACTTTACCTTTCTCTTCAAACACTCTTTTTGAAAAATCAGATCACAGCTATTAAAAGAACTGAACTGGGCTAAACATAACCAAAATTTAGAAAATTGAAATGTCCAGGGTTATATCAGTCAATAATGAGAGAGAAGTAAAAAGATTAGATTGGGTCTTAAGTTTCCATACTAATTGCTTGTAAAAGACTGCCCTCAGTAGGATGAGGGATTATTGAATCATAAGTATTCAATACCTTTCACTGGAAGGAAAAAAATTCAAATGCTTAAATAAAAAGAAATGATAGAAAAAGTGATGGCAACAGTGGTTTTCTCAACTCACAAGAAAGAAGGTGATGATTGCTTCAATCAAGCAATGAATGTTTATTAAACAACTATCATGTACTTAACACTGTCCTAGGCACATGGGACATACAGAAGCAAAAGAAGATGCAGTCCACAAACTTCAAGAGATTAAGTAAATAGACTCAATAATACATACAACCGGGGCTTCCCTGGTGGCGCAGTGGTTGAGAGTCCGCCTGCCGATGCGGGGGACGCGGGTTCGAGCCTTGGTCTGGGAGGATCCCGCATGCCGCGGAGCGGCTGGGCCCATGGGCCACAGCTACTGGGCCTGCGCGTCTGGAGCCTGTGCTCCACAGCAAGAGAGGCTGCGATAGTGAGGGGCCTGCGCACCGTGATGAAGGGTGGCCCCCGCTTGCCGCAACTGGAGAAAGCCCTCGTGCGGAAATGAAGACCCAACAGCCACAAATAATAAATAAATAAAAATTTAAAAAATAATAATAATACATACCACCTAATATCAAGCTACATAGAATAATTCATAATAGCCTCAACTATTACACAAAAACGCTATAGTGACATGTATTGTGCATCCTGAGGCTTTTTAAAGCTGGAGAGATCAACCTGAGTAGTTTTAGTCTAAACATTTTCTAAGCATCTGTGAACCTCTATTTCTGGCAATATAACCAGCTACATAGCCTAAAAATCTTCCTAAGATAACACCTAGAAATGCTGCACAAAATACAGTAATATTTTTTTAATGCAGAGCTGAGCTTTCAATAAATTAATGGAAACTCCCAGGGTCCCAAGATGAGGGAGAATTTCTAACTAGAGTGACAAATGGAAGTTGACTCAAGGGCTACTTTTGAGAACCTGCCATTTCTGATCACCAAGTGCCTCATAAAGATAGGACAATGCCTTAGGTCTTCACACAGAGTAGGGAGTTAGAACTGAGATCCCCATGCAAAGTTGGGCCCTTCAAGGGGCTAGAAAGTCAGTGAAACTGGGGACTAAGAAAAAAAATCCTTCCATTGGCAAATGGAGATGAGGCCTGAGTCCTGGGTAAAGTCTTCTGAGAATTTGTAACTTTAGGCCTGCTTTTATTTGGATTTGGGAATCAAATTGAAAAAAGATGTTATGCCATCAACCTCAGACCAACAGCCATGTCTAAAAATGGCCTTAGTTCACTTAACCAATTGAAATGTTTATTTCAAAGAGACAACTGGTAATTTGGCATGTAGATTAAAAAAAAACTCAAGCTTTTTTTAAAAAAATATTTTCCTCTGGCTGCATTTATAACTTTTTTTTTCTTTGCTAGAATCAAATGAGATATTCCTGTGCAGTTTGTGGCCTGTTGCCTCATCTATAATGAGTAATCAACAGATCTTAACTTACTAACTAGTCTTATTGTTTCCTTATTCTTCTGCTTTTTTTTTTTTTTTTGGCCTCACCCCGTGGCATGTGGGATCTTAGTTCCTCGACCAGGGATCAAACCCACGCCCCCTACATTGGAAGTGCAGAGCCTTAGCCACTGGAAGTCCCCCATCTGGCTGCATTTAAAACAGCCCACTTGACTTAAATATTTGCCTTACTTCTTGGGTTTGTTACTTACTGAGTTAGTGGTAGGTTGCACTGGAAGGCAAATGACAGGACAACCCTTTGAAAAGGGAATTAAGGGCCAGGTAAAGGTACCTTCCTGAGGCTACAGCTCTCAAGCTTAATCAACTTCAGATTTTTGCCCTTAAGCACCCAACTTCATCAGGTCCAAGACTTGTGACCATTAAATGTGTTCTCGCCCTTCAGATTGCTCTTACTATTTCTGCGAATATGTGAGAGAAAGAAAAAATTAAAACACCTAAGCTTAGTGCTATGCACAGAAAAAACACACAGTGCACACTAATTAACTGTTGTCATAAACTACTGTCTCTCCAGGTCTAAAGAAAAGTCAGGCCCGCTAATACATGGATCCCGAAGAAGAGGTACACAAAGCATGATCAGGCAAAGCAGCTGACAGCCTTCCAGGAATAATGCCCCCGAGTGGATCTTGTCCTGCTGTGGCTAGTATGAACTAGACATTCCATAAAGCTTTGTAAATTCAAACGGTCTTTTCTAGAATATGGCAAACTACTTATTCCACAGAATATAATCTACTCAACACCGTACCGAAAAGTCAATGCACGCCCCACTGTTAAACTCAGGGTAGGTGAAGAAACCTCTGTAAAACACAGCTTCAGGCTAGGTAGATGTCAGAGTGGGTTTCAGCTTTCTCCAGAGGAATTTCACCTTCTCACATGGTGTTCAGTGGAACTAAAACTTGAAAAACACCCTGTGGTGTCATGTTTTTCCATAGAGTCCTTTCTTCTCACCTATTTTACTCACATTAGGAAACTTCTCAAATAGACTCCCAGTTTCACTTAATTTAGTCATTTACTTCAAGTTCACTGAGGAACGAGTATTTTTAAGTCACAGTATCATAGTAGCTATAGATGTCTTCAGACTTCCTAACCCTTGGTCCAGGCACAAACTTTACAGGGAGTACAATCCAGTTGCTTTTAATGACTGTTGTGCCAGTGGGCATGAAGATGACCTGATAGAGTACACATAGCCATGCAAAAATTCAGGCCACGCTTATCCTTGCAGATATTCCAGGAAGAGCCGTACAAAAAGTATTAACACCAGGAAGACCACAAATTTGAGAAAAAATACCTTTAGAAAATCCCAATCCCATATTTAAAATATAGTGTTTGCCAAAAACACGTGGAAGTGATCAAACAGATCAAGTATGTTAGCACAAGTGTGTGTGCATGCTTAGCAAATGTTTACTTTCAACGATTTTAACAGGCCAGGAGAGGAAAAAAAAATCTGTCAAGTCATTTTTAAGATTTAATTTTTAAACTACCTTTGGATGGCTTTTTGAAAAACCGACTTACCTATCCTAAAGTTCAAATCGGTTGTCATCTAAGTGTGATGTCATCAACACAATGTTGCTTCTGATGTTTTGAGACTTGAACTGGAGTTGTAGTTACACCAACGAAAGGAAGATCAAAAAGGAGGAGCCTGAGAAACAGTCCTGTGAAAAGAATCCTTGGCATTAGACCACATCTATTCATGGGCAGAGCATTTGACCACAGTCTAGGAACTGTCTTTATGATTAATTCCCATCTCTACTGCTGAATCGATGATGCAGTGATCTGCATTGATTATTAAGGTGACTGAAATAACTGGATCAGACATGGCTTACCAGTGCAAATTGGCTAATTCATCAGCACATAAAGATATCAGGAAAAATGTTCGTGATTGTCACATATCACCAGGAAAGGAATTACCCCGTACTTATTAAATCTGCTAGGCCCATTTTTACTGACACCTATTGTATTTTTAAAATAAACATTTCACCTTAGAACAATAGACATGATATCCTCCACAATAGTAAAAACCTGGATTTAATTCTGACTCTCTTAGGTGAAAATCAAAAAGCTGGCCTTTGGGTGGTTGAATTATCTCTCAGAAAACTCATTGGGGTGATCTACTCTTTCAGTATGACCTGCTAGTCAGTTGCAACTTTTGGTCACTCTAAAACAAAGCAAACTCTAATTGAAACGGACATCCATGATCAAATTCTTGAGACCATGAGCCTAATGTAAAGCAAAATTAACTTGGAAAGACCCACTTGTACTTCTATCCATTTCTAATAAAAACTTCCAGTGCTTAATATTATTCTTCAACCAGGTAAATGAGAAATGTTAATTTAGACATTAAAATAAGATTGGGTCCCAACATGATTATCAGAAAGCTAAGTTCTGAGCCTAAAGAGAAATTACTGAGAAAAAGAGATTGCAGCAATAAGGATTTAGGCATTTCATCCCATTCTGTGCTACTTTAAGGTACATGTGTGTCTGTAAACGTCTATCTCTTTTATTCTGATATGTAATTTAAAAAGAAGAAAAAAATGCTGGGGAACTATGATAATTTAACAAATTCAAAATTAACCAAAAAAAGCCACAAAAGCTTTCTAGTTGGTGGCTGGGTAAATGCAGAGATTTGGGTTTTGAAGACGCAAGTCCCCTGGGAAATAGCATGATCTGAGGTGATGAAGGCATGAGAATTCTTCTCCAAAGCATTCAGCACCTAGTCATGTGCTTCAACTTTGTAAGGTATCATCTCTCATTCTCCAATTATGCCGCATCACACAAGTCTCAAGGTTTACTGTAAGGAAATACTTACATAGATAAATGAAAAAATTGACACAGTGATAAATTAAGAGATTCCAATGAGCACTGTTTGGGGAAGAGCTACTAATACACGTTTCACTTGTTTTTGAAAAGCAAATACAGTATGATTCAAAATTACTTCCGACAGCAGCCAACTGCCAACTATTTAGATTGGCTCAATTCAGCACATGCTGGTACTCCTCATGCTGCTCATGTCTTCAACAAGAAGCTCTTCAGGTTGGCAGTGAGGGAGTATTTCTTTTGAACGTTTAAGTAATGTGTAAAGATAGAAAAAGGATTATAAATACTAATAATTAAAAAGTAAATGAATAATACTCAAAGCACAATATTTGACAAGGCATGGTAGATTTTTACATTCTCAGAAAGTGGCAGCCAGATGTGTTAAGCTCCTTTCAATATTCGCAGCTGTTGCTAGTATTAGCAGTGGGAAGTACACAGTTGAGGGGAAATATCAGGAAAATTCTAGTTCAAAAAAATTGCCACAACTAACAGAAAAAAAAAATTGCTTGATTATTACAGAATGTTTTCTTCACTTCTCCATTTCAGGGTTTAGTTCTAGACAGAAACTTAAACAAAGGAAACGATGAGGGAAATGGACAGGAAAGGGAGTGGAGGGAGGAAATCAACACTACTTCAAAAAAAAAAGGTATATTACAATTTAGAAACACTTTGTCAATTATTATAATTTAACACTTGAGCTGTGAGTGGGGACAGCAGTATAAATACACTATTCTAAAGATAGTAGCAAAGAAACAGTCTTTAAAGATAGTAACAAAGAAACAGTCTTTAACATTATTTGTTTTGTTTGTTTGTTTATGGCTGCATTGGGTCTTCGTTGCTGCGTGCGGGCTTTCTCTAGTTGCGGAGAGCGGGGACTACTCTTCGTTGTGGTGCGCGGGCTTCTCATTGCAGTGGCTTCTCTTGTTGTGGAGCATGGGCTCTAGGCGTGCGGGCTTCAGTAGTTGTGGCACGCGAGCTCAGTAGTTGTGGCTCGCGGGCTCTAGAGCACAGGCTCAGTAGTTGTGGCGCATGGACTTAGTTGCTCCATGGCATGTGGGATCTTCCCGGACCAGGGCTCGAACCCATGTCTCTTGCATTGGCAGGTGGATTCTCAGCCACTGCACCACCAGGGAAGCCCAATCACTATCTATTAAAACCAATAAATGATGAAATCCTATAGGTTCTGCTTATTACTTCACCAATAACGATGATAAAAATAATTATCTCCTCTAAGTGTTTTTATACACTGAACATTTTTTATCTTTATCTCATAGTTGAAAATGCTCTGTCGATTTAGCAATGTATGTAATCCTTTAACCAAAATCTATATGTAGTCTGATTTAAAATAATAAGACCAAATTAGGAACTGAAAGGTTTAACCTACAAAACTCCACTGAGCATGATGACTGTGTGAGATAAGTTTGATTTATGAGTTTGCTTCCTGGATATGTCACAGATTCTTGCTTGGGAGGTTCTGGGACAGTCTCTTCTCTAACTAGTTAGCTTCTAGAGTGTTTCTGAACAACAACCATTCCTATCAACGAAGAACCTTCACTGTTAGCTGACTTACAACTTTAATTACCTTTAAAAGTCAGGAAAACAACATATGAATGTTCACATCTTATTAAATGACTCCCCAGATGTAAGGCTTTTAATCTCTTTAGAAGGAGGCTGACTTCATTGCCATGAAGAATTTTTATTCAGGCGAAGGCATGACCTGCATAAAAATTTCCCTTTGCCCTTTTGGCTACCCAATAAATATCCTAAGGATGGGAGTAAGGATAAATTAAGCAAATCAAATCTAGAATGACTGAAAAGACTTGCTGCCGTAAATAACTAGAAAAAGAGACACATGGGGGGACCAACAAGTGAAGCTATGAAGGTCAGACAGAAGAAACACCTTGGATTTCATAGAAAACCATCTTAAACAGGAGGCTGATTTCTCAGTATGTGTTCTGGCCTAAGTCATGAGGCATCCATTCATTTGTCTTTTTTTTTTTTTAACATCTTTATTGGAGTATAATTGCTTTACAATGTTGTGTTAGTTTCTGCTGTATAACAAAGTGAATCAGCTATATGTATACATATATCCCCATATCCCCTCCCTCTTGAGCTTCCTCCCACCCTCCCTATACCACCCCTCTAGTTATTCTAGAAAAATATTTCCTTCACTTACCAAGTACCAGGTACTGTCTATATAAAATAAATAAGACCCTTGAGGCACACAAAAACTCATGAGTGATAAGGACAGATAAAAAGATAATGAGACCTGGGAAGGTTGGTGATAAGAGAGGGGCACAGGGGATTACGTAGGCAGAGGAGGAGCATCTAACCTAGTTTATGGATGAGGGGAAAGGGGTCTGAGAGATTGCTGGAGGAATTACTGAAAGGTGAGTGAAATTAACCAGGTAAGAGAAGAACAGAGGAAAGACTGCTTATGTGTGTTAGGGAAAGGTGGAGAGAGGAGAAGCAATATGTAAACATTTCCATGTTGCTGGGATGTGATGTTAGTGGCCAGTGAAAACTGTGTCCTGAAAGCGTTGGAAAGCCAAGGATTAGCATTTTAACAAGGAAATAAGACCTTCAGGCTTTTAGAAAATACTCTGGCTGTTGTGGGGAGGATGAGTTGGAAACAGAGACAAGAATCCTGATACAGAATGGAATGAAAAGCATACATTCCAGAGCCAGCGGAGTACTGAACTGAGTAGCTGGGGGCTGAGATGTTAAAGGGGTAGACCAGATGGTCAGGGAGCTAATGGCAGGTTTCAAGGGGGCCTCAGAAAGCCTTGATGATGATAATGTGGAAGGATGATCTTTCTTGCCAAACTCAAGTGGAATGAGTATTCCACTTCATTCACTCACAGGTGCCCTGTGGTTTGAATCACATTCAGTTTTTTTTCTAGTATCTCCCCCCACATCTTAGAACTGGAGCACTTTCCTTTTAACCCAAGAAGCCACGGTCTGTCCTGAACACACTTCCATCTTGACAGGAAAGGGTCCCCATTTCTCCCCAGAATGAATCCAAATCTCATCCTCAGAGACAATTTCCTCACATCTCCCTTCTCCTCCCCACTGGGGTTCCTTATAAAAGACTTTTTGACCTGGACAATAATCCTCTCCAAACTCCCCAGTGTCACTGTAATTTCTCATTAAGCATCTCCATTCCTATGAGAGTTGTAGCTGGAGCTACCTAGGTCAGCCTGGCTTCAGGGTTGAAGTTCTCCCTGCACTGCTCTTTTGAGGAAGGTCCAGAACCAGATGGTGGAACTATACTTGAGAGAGCAGCCCCCCAAATCACAAGACTTACTGATATCACTACACTCCTCAACTTGACCCTTGGCCCAGAATTTCTTCGAGTGCCCAGAGGAATCAAAACAAATTTGTAACATCTGAGATTGAGATACAAGTTACAGAGTGCCAAGTATTGTGCTCGATGCTTTAAATATACTTTTTTTTTTTAACCTTTCTAGTATTTCCATGAGTTACGTGCTGTCTGAGGTTTAGAAATGTTAAGTAACTTGCCAGAGTCATGGAGGAGGACTTGTAGTGCTTCTCCTTCATCTCCTGTAATTATTCTCTTTATTGAGAAAACATCTAATCCTACATATTCATTTCTCCTACTCTCCCATTCAGATTTTAGTTGTGTTAACCTAGCAATTAGTTAAATCAAATACAATTCAAAAGTTTACTCCCCTTTTCATTCATCTAGTTACTCAACCAACTCTCAGTGGACACTTTCTATTTTGTGTTAGGTGTGAGAATTCAAAGATGAATATCAACCCCTGCTATAAAGGAGCTCCCAGTTTTCCCACTGTGAATGAAGATGCCCCCACGAGCATAATGAACTATAACTTCCAAACCTCAGCATTACATATGGAGACTTCTATACATGGGTTTGATTGGAATTTGGATAATAGCACCTCTGAGTCCCCTTTCTCCACCTTTTCAAGCATCTACCTTCTAATACTTTAATCTCTTTTTTTACCTCTGGCTTAGCCAAAATATCCAGTAATCTGGTTGTACTGATGGCTTAATATTCAGTTAGGGGATGATACCCAAGAGGTTTGACTAAATATTTGACTTAACTGATCATACCTAACCCTTAGGAAAATATCCAAGAGTCCAGAGGAAATTCCAGAAGAATCTAATTTCATTGGTTGTATGCAACCAGTACATGAAATTTCTATAGAGAAATTATTATTTCCCTCCTAGGATTTTGAAGCCTCCTCAGTACACATTTATTTTTGAGTAGAAGCCCACCATCAGGGTCACAACTATGTTCTTTACAGAACTATGATATATTGAAGGTTTTCAACAAATGCTACTGTTGTTAAATATTAATGATATGAGCAATAATGACAAACAGTTATGACTATCCATGCTGCCTGAAGAGAAGAAACTACGCTGAATAGCCAAGAAAGTAATTATAAGCGTGTAGTTTACTTTAAATGAATTTATTCATGTTGTCATGTATTTGCTTTGCTTGTGTTTGCACACTGCAGCAGGCTATAGTCCCAAAGTTCAATACTACTAATAAAAAAAAAAATACAATTCAGCCTTTGACTGATCTGCAGAGAAGGTGAGGGAAATGTCTGGGAGAATCAGAGATGGGCAATTAGCACAGAGAAAATAAAAATTGTTCCTAGGCTGGGGAATGTACCTGCTAGACAACAACATTTACACAGCTTCACTCCACTTCCATCTGTACAGACACTGCCACGAGGCTCAGAGAACGGCCAGATCCCCAAGTGTTTCAGATTTTGCTATTAGACCTACCACATTGTTGTAAGCACCCCAAATCCTCTTTTCAAATACCTCCACAGAGTACTGACTCTCCTCTTTCAAATGAGGCATTATGTAGTAGGAAATTAAGAGTGAAGGAAAATGGGAAAATAAATAATTTCCAAAATAAGCTTATATGTTTTTCTGAACTTAATAAGAATTGGCAGACACTGCTAGTTGCACGTCCATTATCCTCTTATTCTTTCTTTATTCACATAACACTGGTGGGTGGTGGGAGAGAGGAGGGCAGAAGTGCACTCACTTAAAATACTCTACCAGATTTCCTTTCCTCTAGGGATGGCTACACTGACGTAGTTATGGCCAGCAACATGTAAGAAAACTTCTGTTAGGGATTTCTGGGAGAGTTTTTGCTTTACCAATACAAGCACTGACCCTTTCTTCTTGTTTTTTCTTTCTGCCCAGAATGCAGAGATAAGGCTGAAGATGTAGCAGCCTTCTTGTGACCATGAGGCAAGAAACTTGAGAATGAAAGCTGCATGCTAAAGCTAGGGGAGCAGAAAGACAGGGCACTGGGTATCTGATGACATCAGCCTTCTTGCTAAGGGAGAAAAATAAATTCCTATTTGGTTAAACTGATGTTATTGAGTTTCTATAACATATAGCTGAATCCCAGATGAGGCAGAGGATAAAACCAAAAGAAAACAGAAACAAAGCAAAACATCTGTGTGTCCACAGTGAAACTGCCTCCAACAACTCTGTCATGTGTGGTTCAAATAACCTTCAGGAATATTTTAACTGTGCTCACTGAAGATTTTTTTTTTTGGGGGGAGGGGGGTGTGGGCATTATTGTCCTGATCTCTGTCTTCTAATCAGGGTAGAGAAGCCATATGTGGCCACATAAATAGCACAGTGTGCTTTAGTTGAGAAACTGAGCCTACATGGAGATCTTGACCTGCTCACACCCAGGAATGGCAGGTCAAATTCTGGGCAGGTGGGTAGAGAGGGCTGAAGAAGTGAGCATCCTTCTTCACACATGAGGTGCCTGGGGTGCCTTCACTGTCCCTCAGGGAGTAACCAGTCCCTCTCTGGTAGCTGAGCAGGAGTGGAGTGAGGGCAACTGCTCTTCTGAGTCCTCTGGCAGGGGACAGGGTAGGGGTGTTGGTTGTTGCTGCAGGTGCCCTTCTGAAAGCACTCAGCTGAAGAACATCCTACAAAAATAATTCCCGACTCCTGTCACCCAAAGCATCCCAGGGCTAGAAAACCTGAAAAGAGGTGGACATAAAGATTCCAATGATGGCATCTGAAATGGATGAGGCCCCTGTAGCTATGTGCTGCCAACAACAGCATGTGGAAAACCTCTCTCTGTAATCCAAAGGCGGTCTCCTTTGATAGGTCAGCTACAATGGACCAAGGGAGAATGTGGTTCATTTGGTGCAAAGTGTCACTGCAATTTAAACACAACTTCGTGCACATGGTTTCTTCATAGCAGCGAGGTGCAGCACAAGTATTCTAAGGAAAGGCCATGCAAGCTATTGGATGCTGAAGTAATGTTAGGAACACTCAGGCACACAGACTGTCAGAGGGCTCGAATGATGCTGCAGACTGTAGCACTGTTGAATCTCAGGACTGCACACTCAAATGCCCACGGGGTAGATGCCCACCATGAAGCTGCTAGTCATTTTCTTAAAATATATGGTCCTTTTAATCTGTTTTTTTTTCTGTCCAATTTTTATTAGGCTCTTAAGTACACACAAAAATATTTTCCCACTACATGAATAACAGTGCAAGTAAGATGACAAATGGTAACTACTATGTGACCTCTGTAATTGGGGGGGGGGCATAAAGGACTAGTGGAGACTGTAGTGAACTGGATGGTTCTCACCCCAACTAAAGGTCACTGACCCTATACAGCTCTGGTTGATTGCTACCATGCTGGCCCAGTATTGTGAGATATTCAAGTTCTTTCAAGGAAAGCCAGCAATTTTTAAAGAAATCTCCACATTTTTAAAGCATATTTTTGGTTAGACAAAGCATGTCTGTGGGTTGGATCCAACACGTGGACTGCCAAGTGGAGATTTCATATTTAAAAAATCTAAATATGTTAATAATTACAATGAATGCCTATGACAGAAGAAGTTCATCTTTCCATCTCAATCTTTATTTCCTCCTTTCCTGGTTCCTTGCCCATCTCTAAGTTCCTATCATTTCTTTTGTCCTTTTTCTCCTCCTCAACTAGGCTTTATTTATCAGTAGGATTGAAGTATTACCTGCCCTTGTATTCCTTATATCTAAAAAGACCCATACAATTAAAAAACAAACAAACAAACAGTTCTGCAAGAACCAAGGAAGGACTCTATAGGCAGAATTTTAGAGGAGAGAGTTGGACGGCGTGGCTTAGTACAGCACATCTCATATCACACAATAGATCTTTAGCAAATCCTGCTGGTGTTCTATCATGTGAGAGTCACACATTCCTGTTTTCATATCCAAACACAGCCACACATATTTATACACACCTGTAATAACTGTGATTGCCCATAAAAGCAACATAAAAGATAAACTGACACCCCTAAAAGTGGCAGATAAGACTCAGAGAATATCAACTAGCTGACATATTTTATGTTTGTTTCCTGGGTTGGGTTTCAGTTCGGCTTGAATCCTCAGGAAATGTTATGATGGAAAATTCCACAACTGGCCCACAACTTACATTCCAACTTGGATCCAAGAAACAATTTCAGCAAATCAAATAGGAAATCTAATATGAAATTTTTTGGCTATATCTTCACACAAAAATAATAATAATAAAATCTTATGGTAGTGTGTTTCTTTAGAGTTTGCAAAGCACTTTCATATCCATAATCTCATTTGATCCACCAGGCTAGTAGAAGTACATAAAATAGTTTGTGAATATAAACAAGTCCCTTAACACAAAACACGACAGAGGCATGATTTTTAAAATTACCTTGTAAAAATGTGTCAGAAGCAATGCACATTAATTCTAGAAATTAGCCCAGTACCCATGGGAATTAAGTACATGATAAAGGAGGCATACTAAATAAGCAGAGTATGGTAGTTTTAAAAATATGTCCACAAATTCTTTGATGGTCATCCTTTCAAGAGATGGAGCTTAAATCTCCTGCTCTTGAGTTAGGATTGGACTTAGTCACTTCTAATAAATAGAATATTGCAGAAGTGATCATATGTCACTTCTAAGACTATGCTATTAAAAACAAATGAACAACCTCCATTTGTCTTGGGTGCTCTCTTTCTGTCTTGGATCACTCACTCTGGGGAAGCCAGATGCCATATCATGAGGACACTCATGTACCCTATGGAGAGGATCACATGAAAAGGAACAGGGACCTCCAGACAATAGCCAATGAGAAACTAAAGCCTGCCAACAACCTAGGGAATGATCTTGGAAGCAAATCTTTGAGCCTCCAAATGACTGCACTCCCAGCCAATAGCTGAACTATAACTTTAACATCAACCCTAAGTCAGAGCCACCCAGAAAAGTCACTCTTATATTCCTGACCATCAGAAACTATATATCACAATAAATGTTGATGTTTCAATCTGATAAGATTTGGGCATACTGTTACATAACAATAAATAATATGGAGTAATAACCGATGGGAATTCATCTGGAAAAGGTAAACTTGTACACATACTTTATACTGTTGAGCAGGATAAATTCTAAATGGATCGAAGATTTAAATGTAAAATATGAAATGTTCTAAATTATTACCAAAAAACATGAGCTGATTCCTTTAAACAAGTTTTCTCCACCTCACCACTAGTAACATTTCAGGCTGGATAATTCCTTATTGTAGGATTCTTTCCTGTGCGTTGTAGGATATATAACAGCATCCCTGGCCTCTACCCTCCAGATACCTGGAAGCCCTATCTTCCCATTTGTGACAATCAAAAGTGTCTTTAGACACTAGAGTCAGAGGAAGGTAGGGGCTTTCTGATCATGATAACACACACACAGAGAATCCTATGCAAAGTCAGTGGACAAGTGACAAGCTGCAGGAAAAATAATACTTGCAACTTGTATCACAGGCAAATGACTAACAATCCAAAAGAAAATAGGCAAGAGATCAGAACAGATAATTCTTAGAAAAAGAAATACAAATGGCCCTTAAATATATGAAGTGATTCTCAACCTCATTCAAAATAAGAGAAATTCAATCAAAACTAAACTATTTTTTTTTAACGTGTAAATTGGCAAAAAAAAAAAAAAAACACCCAAGTTTGACCACACACTGTCTGATCATTGCTGGGAAGATGAGAGCCAGACTCTCCTACAGTGCTGGTGGGAGTACTAAATGGTTCAACTCCTAGGGAGTACAATTTAGTACTATCTTCCAAAATTACAAATATATTTATCCTTTGATCCAGTCGTTCTGTTTCTAGTTTAGCTTACAGATATGCCTATTCTCACCTTCTATCCTGATCACAGAACTGCGTCTGGCACACGGCTGCCCAGCTTGATGCTGCATTTCCCATCCTTCTTTGCAGCTAGTGGTAGCTATGTCACTAAGTCTTGGCCAGTGGAACATGATGGGATGAGATGTTTGCCACTTTTTGGTCTGGGTCCTCACATGTTGGGCATGTGCTTCTCCATGATCTCTCTTTTCCTTCCTGTGACCTGAAAGATGGATGTGTCCATGATCCAATTTCAATCATGCAGACTAAGACCTTGAGAAAAGTGGAAGGAATGAGATGGAAGGAACCTGGCCCCTTGTAATATACTGTTTGTGTCCCTTCAAAATCCGTATGTTGAAATCCTAACCTCCAATGTGATGGTAGTATAAGGTAGGACCTTTGAGAGGTGATTAGGTCATAAGGGTAGAAACTTCCTTAATGGGACTAGTACCCATATAAAAGATGCCCCAGAGAGCACTCTTGTCCTGTCTGCCATGTGAGAACACACGAGGCAACAGCTGTCTATGAACCAGGAAGCAGGCTCTCAACAGACACTGAATCTGCCTGTGCCTAATCTTAAACTCAGCCTTCAGACTGTAAGAAGTCTCTGTTTTTCAAGCCACCCTGTCTATGGTAGCTTATTATAGCCACCCAAAGGGACTTAGATACCCATGACTGATCACAAGAAACAAGTCCTCTATCAATGGACTCACCATACCCCACACCTCGGGACTATTACCTGAAGGAAATAACCTTAAGCCATTATACATCTGGATCTTTTTATTAGGGTACCTTAGCCTTTATCCTACTATACACCTGTGCACATATGAAATGACATATAGACAAGATTATTCATTTTGGCATTGTTTGACATTGTAAAAGATTGGAAAGAGCCCAAATTTCCATCAATAGAGGGGTGGTTAAATAAGCTGCAGCATATCCACAAGATGAAGTACCATGTAGGTATTTAAGAAATGAAGAAGCCCTTTCTATATTCACATGAGTATATCCCTAGGCCATATTCTTAAAATGAAAAACACACAGTACAAAGCATTGCTCTCCAGTAAGACAATACATCCCTGATGTTGGCTTGGCCATGTGACAGGCTGCAGCCAGTGGAGCAATGTGATGTATGTCATGTCTGAGTTTCCTGAGGCATCATGAATTTCTGCCAGTTCTCTTGTTCCTGCCCTCTACCATAGGAAGAGCATGTCTCAGATAGCAGCTGCTCCTTTGGCCTGGATCCCAGAAAAGGGAGACCTAGAAAGCCTACGTACAGCCAGGGGCAGAGCTGCAGCTGGAGCAGAGCAGCCCATAGAAAAGTGACTGAGACGGCTTCCCTGGTGGCGCAGTGGTTGAGAGTCCGCCTGCCGATGCAGGGGACACAGGTTCGTGCCCCGGTCCGGGAAGATCCCACATGCCACAGAGCGGCTGGGCCCGTGAGCCATGGCCGCTGAGCCTGCGCATCTGGAGCCTGTGCTCTGCAACGGGAGAGGCCACAACAGTGAGAGGCCCGCGTACCGCAAAAAAAAAAAAAAAAAAAAAAAAGTGACTGAGAAAGAAAAGTGTGCTTTGAAAGCCCCTGAGGTTTAGAGCTTGTTCGTATTCACACAAAATAATCTAGTAAAAATATAAGTTATACTTTGTGTAAGAAAGGATTAAGAAGAGTAGCTATCACATTTTGCACAGCAAAGGAAACCATAACAAAAGAATAGACAAGACACAAAATGGGAGAAAATATTTGCAAACAATGAGAGTAACAAGAGATTAGTCTCCAAAATTTACAGACAGCTCATGTGGCTCCATGTCGAAAAAACAAACAACCCAATCAAAAGATGGGCAGAAGTTCTAAGCAGACACTTCTCCATAGAAGACATACAGGTGGCCAAGAGGCACATGAAAAGATGCTCAACATCACTAATTATTAGAGAAATGCAAATCAAAACTACAATAAGATATCGCCTCACGCCAGTCAGAATGGCCATTATTAAAACATGTACAAACAATAAATGCTAGAGAGGGTGTGGAGGAAACGGAACCCTCCTACACTGTTGGTGGGAATGTAAATTGGCACCACCAACATGGAGAACAGTACGGAGGTTCCTTAAAAAACTAAAAATAAAACTGTCATATGATCCAGCAATCCCACTCCTGGGCATATATCTGGAGAAAACCATAATTCTACAGGATACATGCACTCCAATGTTTATTGCTGCACTATTTACATTAGCCAAGACTTGGAAGCAACCTAAATGTCCATCAACAGAGGAATGGATAAAGAAGAAGTGGTACATATATACAAGGGATATTACTCAGCCATTAAAAAGAATGAAATAATGCCATTTGCAGCAACATGGATGGACCTGGAGATTATCATACTAAGTGAAGTAAGTCAGACAGAGAAAGACAAATATCATATGTTATTGCTTATATGTGGAATCTTTTTAAAAAACAGAAACAGACTCACAGACCTAGAGAACGAATTTACGGTGTCCGGCAGGTGGTGGGGGGGACAGATTGGGAGGTTGGGATTGACATGTACACACTGCTATATTTAAAATAGATAACCAACGAGGACCTACTGTGTAGCACAGGACACTCTGCTCAATACTCTGTAATAACCTGAATGGGAAAATAATTTGAAAACAAATAGATATATGTATACGTATAACTAAATCAGTTTGCTGTACACCTGAAACTAATACATCATTAAACAACTATACTTCAATTTAAAAAAAAGAATATATATCACATTTGCATTTATTTTTGTAAAAAAACACTGGAAGGTTAAAAAAGAAACTGACAATTTCCATATCATTGTAATGACGCCAGTCAGAGCTGTTAGGAACATTTTGTTGTATTTACTTCTAGTCTTTTATTCTGTGAATATTTTTAAATAAAAATGGAATAATACAATGCATAATCTTTTGCAAACTTTCTTTCCCACTTAGCATTATATGAAGGCAACTTCTCAAATTCTTAGTTACCATTTTAATATGTAATTCCCATTACTTATTTTGTTTTGTTCTGATGTATTGTAGAAAGTTCTAACAGAGGTCTGTGCAGAGTCACTGGTGCACACAAGTGATAGGGCCAGTCTTCCAACGTCTACAGGTAGGTAATCCCATTTGACTGAGCCTAGGTCTGCTAGGATGGAGTGTGAGCTCTTGCTCACACAGTAGACCAGCCCCAGAGGCCCATGTGTGGCTCCAGCAGTGGGAAAGGCATGAGGGATTCCGGTCACGTTTTATACTTGGGTCGTGTCCTTCTTCAAAGTTTTGATAAAGCCACAGACATGTGTATTCTTCCTGAAGAAGTTTTCTTTGTTTCTATAAGATCAGAAATTTTCATCTCAAGCCAAATTGGAAGTCACACACACACACACAATAATCTGACCAGAAAACTCAGAAAATGTCTGCTTTCTCAGAGAAGAATATCTTAAGAGGGTATTCTAAGAATAGGAGGAGTTTGCTATTCGTATTGAAGTTTTTGTATCATCCAGCAAGGCCCGACATCACACACTAAAGGGCACGGCTTCTGGCACCCAGGCCGGCACAGTGACACCACACTGCCAGGCCTCTGTCCCAATAACATTGTACTGAACTGTATTTGTTCATTTGTTTCACTGCTATAGCACAGGTTGCTTTTAACTTAACACAGTTCACCTTTGCAACTACAGTAGAAAGAAGGACATTCTGATCGTATGCATGTATATGTTTGAAATAAAATAAACCAAAATCCACATGTGACATTCAATTGCCGGCATGCAGCACCCGTGTACCAAAGGAGGGAATTACTGTCAGGGTGTGTTTCTTATTCCTCTAAAGATCTAGGGAATCGACTCAACTGGCCTGGAGGAGAGGGGTCCCTGCAGACTTTCCAGTGCTTTAGAAGCCCCAAGGCAGAATTTTCAATGCCAGAAGGTGATTTCGAGGGCTATATTAGCCCATAAGCATGCCCATGAGGACTAATGGGAACAATGTAAGATGAAAAAAAAATATATTAAAAAAGACAAGGTGAAGATGAAACAGATTCAGACTTCTCTGGCAGGTCTAAATAATTTAAAAGCACAAAGCACAGGCTTCTAGGACGGGTTAAGCACATCCAGCTGTGAATCAGAAGACCTGTTTTACGAGTTTAACATTTTGGAAAGTAACAAAGAAGGAGGGGTTGAAATCTATTCAAGAATCCAACAAGTCTATGTTGGAGTGTTGCTCTTTACCGACACAGGAGGCTATGATTAGAAGGATGGCTGATAAAGCTAGAAATAGCCACTCAACTAAGCAACGAAGGGAAAGAGTAAAACAGGTCTTTTCCAAAGAGCTCTACGCCCCATTATAAGAGATGGTGCAGTGAATTTAGCCTAACGCGCATGCCTTAAATGTGTTGTTACAGCAATACATGGTGTGTCACTGTGGGCACACACTAGTTTACCTATGAATGTGACACTAGTGAGAATTGTCTAAGTGGATTTTGTAGGACTAACATTTCCAGACTTAGCTTTTGTCTTCATATCTTAAGAGTTCTAGGAGATATGAAACCTAAGTGGGTTTCACTTAAGTGAGGCCAGATGCCCTGGGTTGAGGAAAGGGAGTCAGGAAGCAGTAAAGGAGGAGAAGTATGAACAGCCTGAACCCAAGCTGAGAGTCCTGCCTTATATGAGGATGATGGTGAGGAGAAAGGGGGGGAAGTGGTGGAGGAGAAGGGAAGATGCTAATGACAAGCACCAGGAAGATACACAAGTAAGGCTTTCCCAGACCCCACCCAGTAAGTCCAGGACCACTTGTACAGGACTGCAGGCAGTCAAGGTTCCCTTTTGGCATCTTCAGGACTGTACCATGGAAAGGGGGGGAAGCTGTGAAATGTGTTCCCAATTTGGACCAAATTCATGATGTCAGTCTTTGAATACTCCATGTCTAACATCATCATGTCTGAATGATTCTCTGAACGCCTTGGCCAGCGCTGTCAGTTTTATATCAACATATTTTATAGCTGGCAGCCTTAAGTAGAGTACTTGGGCAAGTTGGCACTCGTAGTATGGAATTTTTCTGTCAAGTGATTCTGTCCTTGACAACCTTCTAAAGCTTATTTAGGGAGACAATGTTGCCCTGTTGTCCCTGCAAAACTTCTATATTTATAAGTCCAGGACAGCCTCTGGCTAAGAGTAGAATTGACCTCATGATAAAGCCACAGAGGAAAACTTCTCATTTTCCTCCAAGACATGTCTCCTAAAGCTGTTCGGAGTTATTGGCTGGTGGGAGGGTTGTAATAGTAAACACTCTATTTGAGGAAAAGGGTACAATTTCTTTGCCATATATTTTAATCATCTCAGTGGATATTTTTTTGCCAGGTAATCTAACGATTTCTCCTTATTTTGTGTGTTCACATCACATTATCTTTTTGTTTGTTTGTTTGTTTTTGTTTTTTTACTGATGGAGCCATATTAGATATATGCATTGCCAATTATACTTTGGGGATAGAAATCTAATGACTGGACAGTTGTATAGAAGCACCACCTTCCGAATTATTGTCAAACCAAGCTGCAATTTATTCATGCTCCAACATGGGACAGGAGCTCTAAGTGCTAACAATGTACAGTGTGTGAGATCTGGGCCAAACACCAAAGGAACTCATGGGTTCCTTGCCTCCTGGTCCTGAAACCAACCAAGTTGTATTACAAAAGTACTCTTGCTGTAGAGACAGCTGGTATTGATGTTACAGACAGTTCCAATGTGCTCATTTTAAAATAAGGTGTTTATACTGAAGTGTTACAGGTACCACCTATTGCCCAAGTACATGCCTTTTTCTCAGGCTTTATTCAATCAATTGCAAATTATTGCTGTAAATATTTCTGATGGGAGGGGCGTTCCTCTAGTCATTTCACCTTGGACTGGCCCAGGGGTCACTTGTTCTCTGGTAGCTCCTCTGTATCACTTGTTGTGAGCATCTGCTGCATCATTTCCTCCAGTGACATTTCCTCTTTGCAATTTCCATTCCTTTCACATGAGCAGCTGTCAAGCTTTTGCTCACTTAGCACCTGTGATCCATGGATCTCAACTACGTTTTTTAAACTTTTATTTTCATAGAATTTCACATGTGTGTGAAATTGTATGTATATATACATACATATACATACATATATACATACAATGTATGTATATATACATACACACACATATATATGAAATATATGTATATATATATATAATTTTTATTGTGGTAAAATATACATAACGTAAAGTTTACCATCTTACCCATTTTTAAGCGTACAGTCCAGCGGCATTAAATACATTTAGTGTTTTGTGACTACCACCACTCTCCCCATTTTCCATTCCAGAACTTTTTCATCATCCCAGACAGAAACTCCATACCCATTAACCAGTAACTCCTCTTCCCCACCTCCCTCCCTGCAGCCCCTGGAAGTACTCTACTTTCTGTTCAAACCACATTTTATGTAATTACTCGATAGAAAGAAAGGGGATTTGCCCCTCACTCACAGGTGAATTGGCAGCCAGGACCAGACACCGGCCTGGGAAAGAACATGACACAGGGTCACTTGACCCAGGCCCTGTCTTCCTCCTCATGTTCCTCTTTTCCAGCCCCTCTGCTCAGAAAGCTGGGACCCTGGTACTGCCCTGGACCAGGACTAGAATGTTCTACTCAAACCCACGTTCCCTCTCCCCTGCACCACTCTCCAAGGCCACTCAAATTCCCATTTCCATTGACAGAAGATAAGGATGAACTAACCCATTCCACATAGTGGAGAGCTTACTGAGTGAAGCACATGAACCATCCAGGGTGTTTGTGTTTTGAGGAAAACATTTATGAGCACAAAGCAAAGTGCAGCACCCTCAGGACACACACTAGGGCCTGAGAAAGTGTTTGGAGCTGTTCAAATCATGCAAAAACAAATCACTTCCGTGTCGATAGCTTTGGAGTGCTATTTCCACTAGCAGTACTATAGATGGGGGAGGTTGAGGGGTACGCATAGTGAAAAATCAGAATTCCTGTCATGGGTGGGGTGAGGGAGGGGATCACAGGTATAAACGGAAACTGTTGTGTTGACAGCCGTGATATTCACTTACATCTCCTTCCTGCCAAGCAGTCCTGCTTCCCTCCTCCAGTCACACGACATCCTAAAGAGAAAAAAGCAGATTACAAAAATATCATTAGGTAAAATGTAGAATAATACCTATGTAATGACAGTATTTTTCTTGCAATGCTGTAGGATATCATATACATATATTTTATATGTATAGTAGATGGTTTCCCATAAACAAAAGCAAAGGACAGGATTTGGGTGCTTCAGAGGTATGGCAAATACCAGCTAGAAGACCTGAACTACTGCAAAGCTTTGACTGTCAAAGACAATAAACCTTTTAAAGCCAGGCTTCATGGGAAGGAAAGGGAAAGAGAATTTTCTGCATTCTTTTGGCATAATAAAGACCAGGCCAAAAAATTAAATCACAGTATTTTCCATAAATTTAGGGAAGATAATTCTTTTGCCCAGAAAAGCCTCTGGCCATGCTACCCTAAAGGGAGGAAGAAGGAAGGAGAGCCCAAAGCTGGCCCTATCCTGTCCTGGGTTGAACTGTCCCCTGAGAAAGAGGAGAGAGGGAGAGCACACAGAGGTCAGGGCCAGGGTGCTGCTTCTCCCCGACCTCCGCCCAGGGACGGGTGGAGGGAGCTTTAGAACAGTGTCAGCAAGAGAAACATCATGTGTCACAAATGCCAGCTACCTCTGTACTTTCAAATTTTCTAGTCGCCACATGAAAAAGTGAAAAGAAACAAATGAAATTAATGTAAATAATACATTTCATTTAACCCAACCTAGCCAAAATATTATTACTTCAACATATAATCAACATAAAATTACTAACAAGATAGTTGACATTTTTTTTTATATTGTCATTGAAATCTGATGTGTATCCTTCATATGGAGGACATCTCAATTCATACCAGCTGTGTTTCAACTATTCAGTGGGTGCAGGTGGCCCGTGATTGTCATGTTGGATGGCTTTAGAAGATCGTAAGATACACATGCAAAGTATCAATCCTCAGTTTGTTTCCATGACCTAAATGGGAAGCTGGCCAAGGGAGGAGAAGAAAACGAGTTCTAGGCAATGCTACAGCCTCTCCTGCCATGTCCACCAAGGCTTGCCAGTAGCTTCTAGAGGATCCTGAAGTTGCCCTGCCCAGTGACCAGATATAGACTTATTGGTATTAGAAGTGGACTCAAAGAGTTTGGGCCTGGAACAAGAGGGTATTAAGGGTTGTGGTTCCAAGATCAGGACAAATGTTTAAGGTCACAGGCGGACAAGAGCAGTCCCACTTCAACAAGAAAGACCACAGAGGATCCAGAAGCTGAGCTGCACCATGGCTCTGCATTCATTCATTTTTTCAGCAAATATGGATTCAGGGTCTGCTCTGTAAAAGCCACTGATCCTGGTATCGGGCAGACAGTTGAAAAAAAGAATCTAAAAATCTGTTCCCTTATGGAAATTACATTCTAGTTGGGGAAGAAAAAACTGAAAAGAAAAAATAAGCAAAATATATAGGGTGTTAGATAATGATAAGAACTATGGGAAAAGATAAAAAAATAAAGCAGGATGGGGGAAGGGCAGTGGGGAAATAAATACATAATTTTAAATTAAGATGTCAGGAAGTAGCTGGACAAGGGAATGAGAAATCTTAGAGACTGAACATTTTTCTTATTTTTTTTTTTCTTTTCTTGCCACCCATGGCAGAGGCGAAGTAGAGAGCGGAGGTCTCAAAACAGGGATCAGAACAGTTAGGAGAAATAAATTGCCTTATATTTGGTACATCTATATACAGTGTGATTAGATTGGCTTCTTAAATTCATATGTATTTATGTGGAAAAGACTGATAGCATGTATTACAAACTATTAACTGTGCTTCTCCTTGGGGATTATGGTGAACTTATTTTCATTGTACTTTTCTCCATTTTCCTGATTTTCTACAATCAGCACAGCCTACTTTAATCAGGAGAGGTAAAAAAAGCCCTCAAAAACATCATTTATGAAGAAAAGGAACAAAAATAAAGCCAGCTTCTTTTGCCCTCTAATAATACTGGTATAATTGAGGTATTTAACCGTAGTGTGAACTTCTGGGTTCCGTGTATCTTTCTGTGTTCTCTCAGTAACAGACACTGTAGCTCTCCTTTCTTTAGACTTTTAGGCAGTTTTGTTTTGTTTAGTCCACATGTCTACATTTGTTGAACTTGAATCTTCGCGTTGTGTTTTATCTGATATTCAGCATCTAGCATCTTATTACGCTGACAGCATCTTTTGAGATATGCTGGCAGGTGTGGGTTGTGATGCTCACCACCCCATGCACCACAGATCATCAGTTGTGACACCTATCCCAGTCTGCTCCACCACCAGAATTGGTGTGCTTTCTTCTGGAAACTCCTTGTGTGGATAAAATCCCCAAAGACATTCTGAGAAACTGCCATCTGGAATGTTGAATGTTGTCAGCATGCTGCTTTATACTGATTTATCTGCAAGTTCCATCACTGGCACCAAACAGATCCCACTGAGAGCCAGCCCAGGGAGTTCTTTTAACTCTTTGAGAGAGAAGAGGTATGCAAACTGAAATAACCAGAAAGGCCATTCCTTTAAAGTGATACCGCTTGATGTTAAGAGAACATCTTGATCTCCATTAAACCTCCGAGAACAACACAAATATTCTGATGAAGGCATAAGCTTGGACTGACATCCTATTAACCTGTTGATCTTTACATTAACTTTGTACACATGATTTTCAAAGGCTCATTTCATTATCCATGTTGAAAATACGGAAGGTGTATATAGCTACAGAGTGTGGCTAATATTTTAATAAGAACTTTAATATTATAAGGTATTGATAATCTACACTTTAAAAAACAACAATGAATATTTTGCAAAATGTTTGTCTTTTTTTAAAGTTTCTTTTAATGAGAACACTAACGTACAACCAAGAATAACATATTTTGAAAAACTAAGAAATACAATGTGAGTGGCTCAGGGGGTTTTAAAACCCTGAAGTGTTTCACTATCCTTTTTCTCTTTCAGGGCTTTATACCAAGAGAGCTCAGACACAGGAAACATTTGTCAAATGGGAAACAAATTACCACTTTAATAAATAAAGACAGAATGCAAGGCTCTGAAAATTTATCCTAAGATTCAATTAGGAGACCTAATTGAAGTTCCTAGTTTGTTTTTCTATTCCTAAGCTATATTTGCCAGAAAACTTTCAGCAGATTCTGAGTCCACTTACCACGTGACAGAACAGGTAGTCAGGAAAAAATTAAGTCTTAACTGTATAGAAACTTTGAATAACACAATTAACAAACTAAGCAGTACACTGATGTAATGGGTGTATATAGGACACTGCATTCACAACGACAGAACAACCTTTTCAAGTGTAAATAGCGCATGTGACAAAATTTACAATATACTTTATAATTAAAACTTTTAAAAAATTTTCAGATTGATATAAAACACTCAGAGTGGCTTCACAGGCAAATTCTATCAAACATTTAGAGAAGAGCTAACACCTAGCCTTCTCAAACTCTTCCAAAATAGAGCAGAGGGAGGAATACTCCCAAATTCATTCTACGAGGCCACCATCACCTTGATACCAAAACCAGACAAGGATGTCACAAAGAAAGAAAACTACAGGCCAATATCACTGATGAACATAGATGCAAAAATCCTCAACAAAATACTAGAAAACAGAATCCAACAGCACATTGAAAGAATCATACACCATGATCAAGTGGGGTTTATCCCAGGAATGCAAGGATTCTTCAATATACAAAAATCAATCAACGTGATACACCGTATTAACAAATTGAAGGAGAAAAACCATATAATCATCTCAATAGATGCAGAGAAAGCTTTTGACAAAATTTAACACCCATTTATGATAAAAACTCTGCAGAAAGTAGGCATAGAGGGAACTTTCCTCAATATACTAAAGGCCATATATGACAAACCTACAGCCAACATAGTCCTCAATGGTGAAAAACTGAAAACATTTCCACTAAGATCAGGAACAAGACAAGGTTGCCCACTCTCACCACTATTATTCAACATAGTTTTGGAAGTTTTAGCCAGAGCAATCAGAGAAGAAAAATAAATAAAAGGAATCCAAATAGGAAAAAAAGAAGTAAAGCTGTCACTGTTTGCAGATGACATGATACTATACATAGAGAATCCTAAAGATGCTACCAGAAAACTACTAGAGCTAATCAATGAATTTGGTAAAGTAGCAGGATATAAAATTAATGCACAGATATCTCTGGAAATCCTATACACTAATAATGAAAAATCTGAAAGTGAAATCAAGAAAACACCCCCATTTACCATTGCAACAAAAAGGATAAAATATGTAGGAATAAATCTACCTAAGTAGACAAAAGACCTGTATGAAGAAATTTATAAGACACTGATGAAAGAAATTAAAGATGATACAAATAGATGGAGAGATATACCATGTTCTTGGATTGGAAGAATCAACATTGTGAAAATGACTCTACTACCCAAAGCAATCTACAGATTCAATGCAATCGCTATCAAATTACCACTGGCATTTTTCACAGAACTAGAACAAAAAATTTCACAATTTGTATGGAAACACAAAAGACCCTGAACAGCCAAAGCAAAATTGAAAAAGAAAAACAGAGCTGGAGGAATCATGCTCCTGGACTTCAGACTATACTACAAAGCTACAATAATCAAGACAGTATGGTACTGGCACAAAAACAGAAATATAGATCAATGGAACAGGATAGAAAGCCCAGAGAGAAACCCACACACATATGGTCACCTTATCTTTGATAAAGGAGGCAGGAATGTACAGTGGAGAAAGGACTGCCTCTTCAATAAGTGGTGCTGGGAAAACTGGACAGGGACATGTAAAAGTATGAGATTAGATCACTCCCTAACATCATACACAAAAATAAGCTCAAAATGGATTAAAGACCTAAATGTAAGGCCAGAAACTATCAAACTCTTAGAGGAAAACATGGGCAGAATACTCTATGACATAAATCACAGCAAGATCCTTTTTGACCCACCTCCTAGAGAAATGGAAATAAAAACAAAAATAAACAAATGGGACCTAATGAAACTTAAAAGCTTTTGCACAACAAAGGAAACCATAAACAAGACCAAAAGACAACCCTCAGACTGGCAGAAAATATTTGCAAATGAAGAAACTGACAAAGGATTAATCTCCAAAATTTATAAGCAGCTCATGCAGCTCAAAACAAAAAAACAAACAACCCAATCCAAAAATGGGCAGAAGACCTAAATAGACATTTCTCCAAAGAAGATATACAGACTACCAACAAACACATGAAAGAATGCTCAACATCATTAATCATTAGAAAAATGCAAATCAAAACTACAATGAGATATCATCTCACACCAGTCAGAATGGCCATCATCAAAAAATCTAGAGAAAATAAATGCTGGAGAGGGTGTGGAAAAAAGGGAACACTCTTGCACTGCTGGTGGGAATGTAAATTGATACAGCCACTATGGAGAACAATATGGAGGTTCCTTAAAAAACTACAAATAGAACTACCATATGACCCAGCAATCCCACTCCTGGGCATATACCCTGAGAAAACCATAATTCAAAAAGTCATGTACCAAAATGTTCATTGCACCTCTATTTACAATAGCCCGGAGATGGAAACAACCTAAGTGTCCATCACCGGATGAATGGAAAAAGAAGATGTGGCACATATATACAATGGAATATTACTCAGCCATAAAAAGAAATGAAATTGAGCTATTTGTAATGAGGAGGATAGACCTAGAGTCTGTCATACAGAGTGAAGTAAGTCAGAAAGAGAAAGACAAATACCGTATGCTAACACATATATATGGTATTTAGGGAAAAAAATGTCATGAAGAACCTAGGGGTAAAACAGGAATAAAGACACAGACCTACTTGAGAAGGGACTTGAGGATATGGGGAGGGGGAGGGGTAAGCTGTGACAAAGCAAGAGAGAGGCACGGACATATATACACTACCAAACATAAGGTAGATAGCTAGTGGGAAGCAGCCGCATAGCACAGGGAGATCAGATCGGTGCTTTGTGACCTCCTGGAGGGGTGGGATAGGGAGGGTGGGAGTGAGGGTGATGCAAGAGGGAAGGGATATGGGAACAGATGTATATGTATAACTGATTCACTTTGTTATAAAGCAGAAACTAACACACCATTGTAAAGCAATTATACTCCAATAAAGTTGTAAAATAAATAAATAAATAAAAATAAATAAAACACTCAGAGTATCTTCTCTGAACACAGTGAACTTACACCAGAAACTTACAACAAAAATATAACTAGAGAAATCTCCAATTATGGAAAATTAAGTTTTTCACAAAATTGAATTTCCATTCATGATTACAAAGAAAACTAAAATTTAAAAACTTTAAAATCTGGAAATAGGAAGAAAATTTCTTCACCTGATTAAATGGTACGTTTAAAAACACCTACTGCAAGCATCCTAATTTATTATTTAAAGCTTTCCTTCTGAGGGTGGGAATGAGATAAGGTTATCGCTTGTTAATACTGTCACGGCATTCCTAGTCAATTCATAAATAGAAAAACTTTTCCCAAGAACTGAAACTATTAATATACAAAAACAAATTCTGGGCCTCCCTGGTGGCGCAGTGGTTGAGAGTCCGCCTGCCGATGCAGGGGATACGGGTTCGTGCCCCGGTCTGGGAGGATCCCATATGCCGCGGAGCGGCTGGGCCCGTGAGCCATGGCCGCTGGGCCTGCGCGTCCGGAGCCTGTGCTCCGCAACGGGAGAGGCCACAACAGTGAGAGGCCCGCATACCGCAAAAAGAAAAAAAAAAAAAAAAAAAAAAAAAAAAAAAAAAAAACAAATTCTATTTCTATATGCCAGCATAACAGGCACATTATAATTTTAAAAAATACCAATTATTTCTGGGCTTTCTATCCTGATCCACTGATCTATATTTCTATTTTTGGGCCAGTACCATACTGTTTTGATTACTGTAGCTCTGTATTATAGTCTGAAGCCGAGGAGCCTGATTCGTCCAGCTCTATTTTAATTTTGCAAGTTTGCTTAAGAATGACACTAGAACATTCTCTAACACCATACACAAAAATAATCGCAAAATGGATTAAAGACCTAAATGTAAGATCAGATACTGTAAAATGCTTAGAGGGGAAGAAGGGGAGAGGCATCATGTTGAAAGGAGGGCCTCTGGAGTGTGAAGTTCTGCAGTTTGAAGCCATGTGGCTGACAGGGTTTTGGTGTCCGGCCGGTGTCAGGCCTGAGCCTCTGAGGTGGGAGATTTAAGTTCAGGACGCTGGTCCACCAGAGAACTCCTGGCCCCATGTAACATCAAACAGCAAAAGCTCTCTCAGGGATCTCCATTTCAATGCTAAGACCCAGCTCCACTCAATGACCAGCAAGCTACAGTGCTGGACACCCTACAGCAAACAACTAGCAAGACAGGAACACAAATCCACCCATTAGCAGAGAGGCTGCCGAAAATCATAATAAGTTAACAGACATCCCAAAACACACCACCGAACGAGGTCCTGCCCACCAGAAAGGCAAGATCAAGCCTCATCAACCAGAACACAGGCACCAATCCCCTCCACCACAAAGCCTACACAACCCACTGAACCAACCTTACCCACTGGGGACAGACACCAGAAACAACAGGAACTACAAACAGGCAGCGTGAGAAAAGGAGACCCCAAACACAGTAAGTTAAGCAAAATAAGAAGACAGAGAAACACACAGCAGATGAAAGAGCAAGGTAAAAACCTACCAGACCAAACAAATTAGGAGGAAATAGGCAGTCTACTTGAAACAGAATTCAGAGTAATGATAGTAAAGATGATCCAAAACCTTGGAAAGAGAATGGAAAAAACATAAGAAACATTTAACAAGGACCTACAAGAACTAAAGAGCAGACAAACAATGATGAACAACACAGTAAATGAAACTGAAAATTCTTGAGAAGAAATCAATAGCCGAAAAACTGAGGCAGAAGAAAGGATAAGAGACCTGGAAGGTAAAATGGTGGAATTAACTACTGCAGAGTAGAATGAAGAAAAAAGAATGAAAAGAATTGAGGTCAGCCTCAGAGACGTCTGGGACAACACTAAACACAACAACATTCAAATTACAGGGGTCCCAGAAGAAGAGAAAAAAAGAAGGGACTTAAGAAAATATTTGAAGATATTATAGTTGAAAATTTCCTTAATATGGGAAAGGAAATAGTCAATCAAGTCCATGAAGCACAGAGAGTCCCATACAGGATAAATCCAAGGAGAAACACACCAAGATATATATTAATCACATTATCAAAAATTAAATACAAAGAAAAAATATTAAAAGCAGGAAGGGAAAAGCAACAAATAACATACAAGGGAATCCCCATAAGGTTAACAGCTGATCTTTCAGCAGAAACTCTGCAAGCCAGAAGGGAGAGGCAGGACATATTTAAAGTGATGAAAGAGGAAAACCTACAACCAAGATTACTCTACCCAGCAAGGATCTCATTCAGATGTGACAAACAAATTAAACATTTACAGACAAGCAAAAGCTAAGAGAATTCAGCACCACAAAACCAGCTTTACAACAAATGCTAAAAGAACTTCTCTAGGCAGGAAACACAAGAGAAGGAAGATACCTACAATAACAAACTGAAAACAATTAAGAAAATGGTAATAGGAACATACATATTGATAACTACCTTAAAAGTAAATGGATTAAATGCTCCCACCAAAAGACACAGACTGGCTAAATGGATATAAAAACAAGACCCATATATATGCTGTCTACAAGAGACCCACTTCAGACCTAGGGACACATACAGACTGAAAGTGAGGGGATGGAAAAAAGATATTCCATACAAATGGAAATCAAAAGAAAGCTGGAGTAGCAATTCTCATAGAAGATAAAATACACTTTAAAATAAAGACCACTCCAAGAGAAAAGGTAGGACACTACATAGTGATGAAGGGATCAATCCAAGAATATACAACAATTTTAAATATTTATGCACCCAACATAGGAACACCTCAATACATAAGGCAAATGCTAACAGCCATAAAAGGGAAAATCGACAGTAACACATTCATAGTAGGGGGCTTCAACACCCCACTTTCACCAATGGACAGATCATCTAAAATGAAAATAAATAAGCAAACACAAGCTTTAAATGATACATTAAATGAGATGGATTTAACTGATACTTATAGGACATTCCATCCAAAAACAACAGTATGCACTTCTCAAGTGCTCATGGAGCATTCTCCAGGACAGATCATATCCTGGGTCACAAATCAAGCCTTGGGAAACTTAAGAAAACTGAAATCATGTCAAGTATCTTTTCTGACCACAACGCCATGTGACTAGATATCAATTACAGGAAAAAATCTGTAAGAAGTACATACATATGGAGGCTAAACAATACACTACTAAATAACCAAGAGATCACTAAGAAATCAAAGAGGGAATCAAAAAATACCTAGAAACAAATGACAATGAAAACACGACAACCCGGGCTTCCCTGGTGGCGCAGTGGTTGAGAGTCTGCCTGCCAATGCAGGGGACACGGGTTCATGCCCTGGTGCGGGAAGATCCCACATGCCATGGAGCGGCTAGGCCCGTGAGCCATGGCCGCTGAGCCTGTGCGTCTGGAGCCTGTGCTCCACAACGGGAAAGGCCACAGCAGTGAGAGGCCCACGTACCCCAAAAAAAAAAAAAAAAAAAAAAGTAAGAAGACTCAAATCAACAGAATTAGAAATGAAAAAGGAGAAGTAACAACTGACACTGCAGAAATACGAAGGATCATGAGAGATTACTACAAGGAACTATATGCCAATAAAATGGACAACCTGGAAGAAATGGACTAATTTTTAGAAAAGCACAACCTTCCGAGACTGAACCAGGAAGAAATTGAAAATATAAACAGGGCTTCCCTGGTGGCGCAGTGCTTCAGAGTCCGCAGGCCGATGCAGGGGATACGGGTCCGTGCCCCGGTCCGAGAAGGTCCCATATGCCGCAGAGCGGCTGGGCCCGTGAGCCATGGCCACTGAGCCTGTGCGTCCGGAGCCTGTGCTCCACAACAGGAGTGGCCACAGCAGTGAGAGGCCCGTGTACCACAAAAAACAAACAAACAAACAAACAAAATATATATATATATATATATAAACAGACCAATCACAAGCACTGAAATTGAAACTGTGATTTAAAATCTTCCAACAAACAAAAGCCCAGGATGAGGTGGCTTCACAGGCAAATTCTATTAAACATTTAGAGAAGAGCTGACACCCATCCTTCTCAAACTCTTCCAAAATATAGCAGAGAGAGGAACACTCTCCAACTCATTCTACGTGGCCACCATCAGCCTGATACCAGAACCAGACAAAGATGTCACAAAGAAAGAAAACTACAGGCCAATATCACTGATGAACATAGATGCAAAATTCCTCAACAAAATACTAGCAAACAGAATCCAACAGCACATTAAAAGGATCATACACCATGATCAAGTGGGGTTTACACCAGGAATGCAAGGATTCTTCAATATATGCAAATCAATCTGTGAGATAAACCATATTAACAAACTGAAGGGTAAAAACCAGATGACCATCTCATACATGCAGAAAAGCTTTCAACAAAATTCAATACCCATTTATGATAAAAACTCTCTGGAAAGTAGGCATAGAGGGAACTAACGTCAACATAATAAAGGCCATATATGACAAACCCATAGCCAACATTGTTCTCAATGGTGAAAAACGGAAAGCATTTCCTCTAAGACCAGGAACAAGACAAGGATGTCCACTCTTACCACTATTATTCAACATAGTTTTGGAAGATTTAGCCACAGCAATCAGAGAAGAAAAAGAAATAAAAGGAATCCAAATTAGAAAAGAAGTAAAGCTGTCACTGTTTGCAGATGACATGATACTATACATACAGAATCCCAAAGATGCTACCAGAAAACTACTAGAGCTAATCAATGCATTTGGTAAAGTAGCAGGACACAATATTAATGCACAGAAATCTCTGGCATTCCTATACAGTAATGATAAAAAATCTGAAAGAGAAATTAAGGAAACACTCCCATTTGCCACTGCAACAAAAAGAATAAAATAGCTAGGAATAAACCTCCCTAAGGAGACAAAACACCTGTATTCAGAAAACTATAAGACACTGATGAAAGAAATTAAAGATGATACAAACAGATGGAGAGATATACCATGTTCTTGGAATGGAAGAATCAACATTGTGAAAATGACTATACTACCCAAAGTAATCTACAGATTCAATGCAATCCCTATGAAACTACCAATGGCATTTTTCACAGAACTAGAACAAAAATTTTCACAATTTGTATGGAAACACAAAAGACCCTGAACAGCCAAAGCAAAATTGAAAAAGAAAAACAGAGCTGGAGGAATCATGCTCCTGGACTTCAGACTATACTACAAAGCTACAGTAATCAAGACAGTATGGTACTGGCACAAAAAGAGAAATATAGTACAATGGAACAGGATAGAAAGCCCAGAGATAAACCCACACACATATGGTCACCTTATCTTCGATAAAGGAGGCAAGAATATACAATGGAGAAAAGACATCCTCTTCAATAAGTGGTGCTAGGAAAACTGTACAGGTACATGGAAAAGAATGAGATTAGAAAACTGCCTAACACCACACATGCACACACAAAAACTCAAAATGGATTAAAGACCTAAACGTAAGGCCAGACACTAAAACTTTTGAGGAAAACATAGGCAGAACACTCTATGACATACATCACAGCAAGATCCTTTTTGACCGACCTCCTAGAGAAATGGAACTAAAAACAAAAATAAACAAATGGGACCTAATGAAACTTAAACTCTTCTGCACAGCAAAGGAAACCATAAACAAGATGAAAAGACAACCTTCAGAATGGGAGAAAATATTTGCAAATGAAGGAATTGACAAAGGAGTAATTTCCAAAATATACAAGCAGCTCATGCAGTTCAATATCAAAAAAACAAAAAACCCTATGCAAAAATGGGCAGAAGACCTAAATAGACATTTCTCCAAAGAAGATATACAGATTGCCAAGAAACACATGAAAGGATGCTCAACATCACTAATCATTAGAGAAATGCGAATCAAAACTACATTGAGGTATCACCTCATACCAGTCCAAATGGCCATCATCAAAAAATCTACAAACAATAAATGCTGGAGAGGATGTGGAGAAAAGGAAACCCTCTTGCACTGCTGTCGGGAATGTAAATTGATACAGCCAGTATGGAGATCAGTATGGAGGTTCCTTAAAAAACTAAAAATAGAACTACTTTATGACCCAGCAATCCCACTACTGGGTATATACCCTGGGAAAACCATAATTCAAAAAGAGTCATGTTCCACAATGTTCATTGCAGCTCTGTTTACAATAGCCAGGACACAGAAGCAACCTAAGTTTCCATTGAGAGATGAATGGATAAAGAAGTTGTGGCACATATATATAATGGAATATTACCAGCCATAAGAAGCAACGAAATTGAGTTATTTGTAGTGAGGTGGATGGATCTAGAATCTGTCATACAGAGTGAAGTAAGTCAGAAAGAGAAAAACAAATACTGTATGCTAACACATATATATGGAATCCGAAAAAAAAAAAAAAGTTTCTGAAGAACCTAGGAGCAGGACAGGAATAAAGACACAGATGTAGAGAATGGACTTGAGGACACTGGGAGGGGAAGCGTAAGCTGAGACGAAGTGAGAGACTGGCATGGACATATATACACTACCAAATGTAAAATACACAGTTAGTGGGAAGCAGCCACATAGCACAGGGAGATCCACTTGGTGCTTTGTGACCACCTAGAGGGGTGGGATAGGGATGGTGGGAAGGAGATGTAAGAGGGAGGAGATATGGGGATATATGTTTATGTATAGCTGATTCACTTTGTTATACAGCAGAAACTAACACACCATTGTAAAGCAATTATACCTTAATAAAGATGTTTAAAAAAAAAAAAACTCTAAGAGGAAAACATAGGCAGAACACTTTTTGACATAAATCTCAGCAGTATCTTTTTGGTTCCACCACCTAGACTAATGAAAATAAAAACAAAAATAAACAAATGGGACCTAATTAAACTCAAAAGATTTTCACATCAAAGGAAACCATAAACAAAACTAAAAAGTCCACAGAATGGGAGAAAATACTGTGAACAAATGATGCGACCCACAGGGATTAATCTCCAAAATATACAAACAGCTCATGCAGCTCAATATTAAAAGAAAAAAAACCCAACCCAATCAAAAAATGGGCAGAAGATCTAAATAGACTTCTCCAAAGAAGATATAAATATGGCCAAAAAGCACATGAAAAGATGTTCAACATCGCTAATTATTAGAGAAATGCAAATCAAAACCAAAATGAGATATCACCTCACACCTTTCAGAATGGCCATCATCAAAAAGTCTACAAACAATAAATGCTTGAGAGGGTGTGGAGAAAAGGGAACCCTCCTACACTGCTGGTGGGAATGTAAATTTGTACAACCATCATGGAGAAAGGTTGGGAGGTTCCCTAAAAAACTAAAAATAAAACTTTCATATCATCCAGCAATCCCACTCCGGGGCATATATCCAGAGAAAACCATAATTTGAAAAGACACATGCACCGCAAAGTTCATAGGAGCATATTTACAGTAGCCAAGACATGCAAGCATATGTCCATCAATAGAGGAATCAATAAAGAAGATGTGGTACATGTATGCAATGGAAGGTTACTCAGCCATAAAAAAGAATGAAATAATGCCATTTGCAGCAACATGGATCCAACTAGAGATTATCACACTAAGTGAAGTAAGTCAGACAGAGAAAGACAAATATCATATGATATCACTTATATGTAGAATCTAAAAAATGATACAAATGAACTTATTTACGCAACAGAAACAGACTCACAGACTTAAAAAACAAATTTATAGTTACCAAAGGGGAAAGGTGTTGGGGGGAGGGATAAATTAGGATCTTGGGATTAACATATATTTACTACTATATATAAAATAGATAATAAGGACCTACTGTATAGCACAGAGAAGTCTACTCAATATTCTATAATAACCTATATGGAAAAAGAATCAGAAAAAGAATGGATACATGTATGTGTATAACTGAATCACTGTGCTGTACACCTGAAAGTAACACAACATTGTAAATCAACTATACTCCAATATAAAATAAAATATTAAAAGTAAAATAATGCCATTTCAAATAGTAACAAAAACCCACCAAATTTCCAGGAATATATCTAAGAAAAATCAAAACATCTACAAAGACAACCACAGAACATTACTGAATAAAATTAAAGGAGATCTAATTAATCGAATTGTATGAATTTTCATGTTAGAAGACTTACTATTATAAAAATTTAATTTCTCCCATGCTGAAATATAGATTCAACTTAGTCCTAATAGAAAAAGTCCTAGCAACATTTTGTGTGTGTCAATGAGGTGATTTTTAAATTTATATGGAAATGAGTGGGACTAGGACAACCAACACAATTATGAACAAAAAATAATAAAGTTAGAGACATTGTAATACCAAAAATCAAGACTTATGTCGCTGTAATAGGGGAGCAGTCTGAAAAAGGCAGAAGCTTAGACAAACTTACCATGGAAGAGAATGCAGACTAACAGTGTATCTGTCCAAATTTAGTCACTGATTCATATGCTGCAGTGAGAGAAAGAATGGTCTTTTTAAATGAGTGGTACTGGGTCACTGGATATCCATATGGAAAAGAAACAAATCTGGATTCCTCCCTAGCTCACATCACGGTCAAGAATAAATTACAGATAAAACTACATATTTTTAGGCTCTGAATGTAAAAGGTAAGACAATGAAATTTCCCGAAGACGATATAAGAGTTTATCTTTCTGAACTTGGAGAGGCAGAAATTTCTTAAAGTGCACACAAAAAAATCACTAACCATAAAGCAAAAAAATTGATAAGCTAGACAATATTAAAATTCACATTTTCTAGTTATCAAAAGGAAAAAGATGCAAGCCATAAAGTGAAAGAAGTTACATGTGATAACAATGTTCAATGAAAGACAATATAGTTTTCGAACAGCAATAACTGTGCCTCAGATAAACCTCGCTGGCTACAATACTGCCATTGTGCAAAGCTTGAAAGAAAGTATAAAGAACAAATGGAACAGGATAGAAGGCCCAGAGATAAACCCACACACATATGGTCACCTAATCTATGACAAAGGACACAAGGATGTACAATGGAGAAAAGACAGTCTCTTCAATAAGTGGTGCTGGGAAACCTGGACAGCTACATGTAAAAGAATGAAATTAGAACACTCCCTATCACCATACACAAAACTAAACTCAAAATGGATTAAAGACCTAAATGTAAGACCAGACACTGTAAAACTCTTAGAGGAAAACATAGTAAGAACACTCTTTGACAAAAATCACAGCAAGATCTTTTGTGACCCACCTCCTAGAGTAATGAAAATAAAAACAAAAATAAACAAATGGGACCTAATGAAACTTCAAAGCTTTGCACAGCAAAGAAAACAATAAATGAGCTGAAAAGACAACCCTCAGAATGGAACAGAATATTGTGAACAAATCATGCGACCCACAAGGGATTAATCTCCAAAATATACAAGCAGCTCATGCAGCTCAATATTAAAAAACAAAACAACTGGGCTTCCTTGGTGGTGCAGTCTTTGGGAGTCCGCCTGCTGGTGCAGGGGACTTGTGTTTGTGCCCCGGTCCGGGAGGATCCCACATGCTGCGGAACGGCTGGGCCTGTGGGCCATGGCTGCTAGGCCTGTGCATCCGGAGCCTGTGCTCCACAATGGGAGAGGCCATGGCAGTGAGAGGCCCACGTGCCGGGGGAAAAAAAAATAAACAATCTAAAAATGGGCAGAAGACCTAAATAGACTTTTCTCCAAAGAAGACATAGAGGTGGCCAAGAAACACATGGAAAGATGCTCAATGTCACTAATTATTAGAGAAATGCAAATCAAAACTACAATGAGGTATCACTTCACACCCATCAGAATGGCCATCATCAAAAAATCTACAAACAATAAATGCTGGAGAGGGTGTGGAGAAAAGGGAACCCTCTTGCACTGTCGGTGGGAATGTACATTGATATAGCCACTATGGAGAACAGTATGGAGGTTCCTTAAAAAACTAAAAATAGAACTACCATAAGACCCAGCAATCCCACTACTGGGCATATACCCTGTAAAAACCATAATTCAAAAAGAGTCATGTTCCACAATCTTCATTGCAGCTCTATTTACAATATCCAGGACATGGACATTGGTCCACAAGTAATATCAAATGGTGAAAATCTCCCAGAGATCACCATCTCAACACCAAGACCCAGCTTCACTCAACGACCAGCAAGCTACAGTGCTGCACACCCTATGCCAAACAACTAGCAAGACAGGAACACAACCCCACCCATTAGCAGAGAGGCTGCCTAAAATCATAATAAGGCTACAGACACCCCAAAACACACCACCAGATGTGGACCTGCCCACCGGGAAGACAAGATCCAGCCTCATCCACCAGAAAACAGGCACTAGTCCCCTCTACCAGGAAGCCTACACAACCCACTGAACCAACTTTAGCCACTGGGGACAGGCACCAAAAATAACGGGAACTACGAACCTGCAGCCTGCAAAAAAGGAGACCCCAAACACAGTAAGATAAGCAAAATGAGAAGACAGAAAAACAGACAGCAGATGAAGGAGCAAAGTAAAAACCCACCAGACCTAACAAATGAAGAGGAAACAAGCAGTCTACCTGAAAAAGAATTCAGAATAATGATAGTAAAGATGATCCAAAATCTTGGAAATTGAATAGACAAAATACAAGAAACATTTAACAAGGATCTAGAAGAACTAAAGATGAAACAAGCAACGATGAACAACACAATAAATGAAATTAAAAATACTCTACATGGGATCAATGGCAGAATAACTGAGGCAGAAGAACGGATAAGTGACATGGAAGATAAACTAGTGGACATAACTACTGCAGAGCAGAATAAAGAAAAAAGAATGAAAAGAATTGAGGACAGCCTCAGAGACCTCTGGGACATTAAATGCACCAACATTCGAATTATAGGGGTCCCAGAAGAAGGAGACAAAAAGAAAGGGACTGAGAAAATATTTGAAGAGATTATAGTTTAAGACTTCCCTAATATGGGAAGGGAAATAGTTAATCAAGTCTAGGAAGCACAGAGAGTCCCATACAGGATAAATCCAAGGAGAAACACACCAAGACACATATTAATCAAACTATCAAAACTTAAATACAAAGAAAACATATTAAAAGCAACAAGGGAAAAACAACAAATAACACACAAGGGAATCCCGATAAGGTTAACAGCGATCTTTCAGCAGAAACTCTGTAAGCCAGAAGGGAGTGGCAGGACATATTTAAAGTGATGAAGGAGAAAAACCTACAACCAAGATTACTCTACCCAGCAAGGATTTCTAATGGAGAAATTAAAACCTTTACAGACAAGCAAAAGCTGAGAGAGTTCAGCACCACCAAACCAGCTTTACAACAAATGTTAAAGGAACTTCTCTAGGCAGGAAACACAAGATAAGGAAAAGACCTACAATAAAAAACCCAAAACAATTAAGAAAATGGGAATAGGAACATACATATCGATAACTACCTTAAAAGTAAATGGATTAAATGCTCCCACCAAAGACACAGACTGGCTGAATGGATACAAAAACAAGACCCATATATACGTTGTCTACAAGAGACCCACTTCAGACCTAGGGACTCATACAGACTGAAAGTGAGGGGATGGAAAAAGATATTCCATGCAAATGAAAATCAGAAGAAAGCTGGAGTAGCAATTCTCATATCAGAAAAAACAGACTTTAAAATAATGACTATTACAAGAGACAAAGAAGGACAGTACATAATGATCAAGGGATCGATCCAAAAAGAAGATATAACAATTGTAAATATTTATGCACCCAACATAGGAGCACCTCAATACATAAGGCAAATACTAACAGCGAGAAAAGGGGAAATCGACAGGAACACAGTCATAGTAGGGGACTTTAACACCCCACTTTCACCAATGGACAGATCATCCAAAATGAAAATAAATAAGGAAACACAAGCTTTAAATGATACATTAAACAAGATGGACTTAATTGATATTTATAGGACATTCCATCCAAAAACAACAGAATACACATTTTTCTCAAGTGTTCATGGAACATTCTCCAGGATAGATCATATCTTGGGTCACAAATCAAGCCTTGGTAAACTTAAGAAAATTGAAATTGTATCAAGGATCTTTTCCGACCACAACACTATGAGACTAGATATCAATTACAGGAAAAGATCTGTAAAAAATACAAAGACATGGAGGCTAAACAATACAATAATTAATAACGAAGTGATCACTGAAGAAATCAAAGAGGAAATCAAAAAATACCTAGAAACAAATGACAATGGAGACACAACGACCCAAAACCTATGGAAGGCAGCAAAAGCAGTTCTAGGAGGGAAGTTTATAGCAATACAATCCTACCTCAAGCAACAGGAAACATCTCAAGTAAACAACCTAAACTTGCACCTAAAGCAATTAGAGAAACAAGAACAAAAAAACACCAAAGTTAGCAGAAGGAAAGAAATCATAAAGATCAGATCAGAAATAAATGAAAAAGAAATGAAGGAATCGATAGCAAAGATCAATAAAACTAAAAGCTGGTTCTTTGAGAAGATAAACAAAACTGATAAACCTTTAGCCAGACTCATCAAGACAAAAAGGGAGAAGACTCAAATCAATAGAATTAGAAATGAAAAAGCAGAAGTAACAACCGACACTGCAGAAATACAAAAGATCATGAGAGATTACTACAAACAACTCTATGCCAATAAAATGGACAACCTGGAAGAAATGGACAAATTCTTAGAAATGCACAACCTGCCAAGACTGAACCAGGAAGAAATAGAAAATATGAACAGACCAATCAAAGCACTGAAATTGAAACTGTGATTAAAAATCTTCCAACAAACAAAAGCCCAGGACAAGATGGCTTCACAGGCGAATTCTATAAAACATTTAGAGAAGAGCTAACACCTAGCCTTCTCAAACTCTTCCAAAATATAGCAGAGGGAGAAACACTCCCAAACTCATTCTATGATGCCACCATCACCCTGATACCAAAACCAGACAAAGATGTCACAAAGAAAGAAAACTACAGGCCAGTATCACTGATGAACATAGATGCAAAAATCCTCAACAAAATACTAGCAAACAGAATCCAACAGCACATTAAAAGGATCATACACCATGATCAACTGGGGTTTATTCCAGGAATGCAAGGATTCTTCAATATATGCAAATCAACCAACATGATACACCATATTAACAAATTGAAGGAGAAAAACCATATGATCATCTCAACAGATGCAGAGAAAGCTTTCGACAAAATTTAACACCCATTTATGATAATAAAAAAACAAACCCTGCAGAAAGTAGGTATAGAGGAAACTTTCCTCAACATAATAAAGGCCATATATGACAAACCCATAGCCAACATCGTCCTCAATGGTGAAAAACTGAAAACATTTCCCCTAAGATGAGGAACAAGACAAGTTGCCCACTCTCACCACTCTTATTCAACATAGTATTGGAAGTTTTAGCCACAGCAACAAGAGAAGAAAAATAAATAAAAGGAATCCAAATCGGAAAAGAAGAAGTAAAGCTGTCACTGTTTGCAGATGATGTGTACTATACACAGAGAATCCCAAAGATGTTACCAGAAAACTACTAGAGCTAATCAATGAATTTGGTAAAGTAGCAGGATACATAATTAATGCACAGAAATCTCTGGCATTCCTATACACTAATGATGAAAAATCTGAAAATGAAATTAAGAAAACACTCCCATTTACCATTGCAACAAAAAGAATAAAATATCTAGGAATAAACCTACCTAAGTAGACAAAAGACCTATATGCAGAAAATTATAAGACTGATGAATGAAATTAAAGATGATACAAATAGATGGAGAGATATACCATGTTCTTGGATTGGAAGAATCAACATTGTGAAAATGACTCTACTACCCAAAGCAATCAACAGATTCAATGCAATCCCTATCAAACTACCAATGGCATTTTTCACAGAACTGGAACAAAAAATTTCACAATTTGTATGGAAACACAAAAGACCCCGAATAGCCAAAGCAATCCTGAGAAAAATGGAGCTGGAGGAATCAGGCTCCCTGACTTCAGACTATACTACAAAGCTACAGTAATCAAGACAGTATGGTACTGTCACAAAAACAGAAATATAGATCAATGGAACAGGATAGAAAGCCCAGAGAGAAACCCACATACATATGTTCACCTTATCTTTGATAAAGGAGGCAAGAATATACAGTAGAGAAAAGACAGCCTCTTCAATAAGTGGTGCTGGGAAAACTGGACAGGTACATGTAAAAGTATGAGATTAGATCACTCCCTAACACCATACACAAAAATAAGCTCAAAATGGATTTAAGATCTAAATGTAAGGCCAGAAACTATCAAACTCTTAGAGGAAAACATAGGCAGAACACTCTATGACATTAATCACAGCAAGATCCTTTTTGACCCACCTCCTAGAGAAATGGAAATTAAAACAAAAATAAACAAATGGGGCCTAATGAAACTTAAAAGCTTTTGCACAGCAAAGGAAACCATAATCAAGACCAAAAGCCAACCCTCAGAATGGGAGAAAATATTTGCAAATGAAGCAACTGACAAAGGATTAATCTCCAAAATTTATAAGCAGTTCATGCAGCTCAATAACAAAAAAAAACAAATAACCCAATCCAAAAATGGGCAGAAGACCTAAATAGACATTTCTCCAAAGAAGATATACAGACTGCCAACAAACACATGAAAGAATGCTCAACATCATTAATTATTAGAGAAATGCAAATCAAAACTACAATGATATATCACCTCACACCAGTCAGAATGGCCATCATCAAAAAATCTAGAGAAAATAAATGCTGGAGAGGGTGTGGAGAAAAGGGAACACTCTTGCACTGCTGGTGGGAATGTGAATTGGTACAGCCACTATGGAGAACAGTACGAAGGTTCCTTAAAAACTACAAATTGAACTACCATATGACCCAGCAATCCCACTCCTGGGCATATACCCTGAGAAAACCATAATTCAAAAAGAGTCATGTACCAAAATGTTCATTGCAGCTCTATTTACAATAGCCAGGAGATGGAAGCAACCTAAGTGTCCATCATCAGATGAATGGATAAAGACGACGTGGCACATATATACAATGGAATATTACTCAGCCATAAAAAGAAATGAAATTGAGTTATCTGTAGTGAGGTGGATGGACCTAGAGTCTGTCATACAGAGTGAAGTAAGTGAGAAAGAGAAAAACAAATGCTGTATGCTAACACATATATATGGAATCTAAGGGAAAAAAAAGGTCATGAAGAACCTACAGGTAAGATGGGAATAAAGACACAGACCTACTAGAGAATGGACTTGAGGAAATGGGGAGGGGGAAGGGTAAGCTGTGACAAAGTGAGAGAGTGGCATGGACATATATACACTACCAAACATAAAATAGATAGCTAGTGGGAAGCAACTGCATGGCACAGGGAGATCAGCTCGATGCTCTGTGACCACCTAGAGGGGTGGGATAGGTAGGGTGGGATGGAGGGAGATGCATGAGGGAAGAGATATGGGAATATATCTATATGTATAACTGATTCACTTTGTTATAAAGCAGAAACTAACATACCATTGTAAAGCAATTATACTCCAATAAAGATGTTAAAAAAAAAAAAGAATGTACCACTCTTGACCTGTATTCTTCTGATCTATGCTTTGACTATTAACGTGGGCTCCCAAAAAGGACACATAAGGCTTCTCTTATCACACCAATTCTGTGAAAATAACAGGCTTTTAGTTTCATTTAAGTAGCCAAAGCACACCATGAAAAATTTTTTTCATTTTTTATATCACTCAACTCAGCTCAATTAATTGTTCTAGTTACAGTATTCCTAATTTTTGTCCAGCTGATTAACTACAGAATACTCCAAATACATTTCAAATTATATATCTTTCATGATTTGGGAGATTTTATAGAAATGTACATTTGAGAGTGCTAATTTAAAGCAAATATCAAAGATGATTAAATATTCTCAAGATAAGAGAGATAAACCATTGGATTATTTTATAGATTTAACCACCAACCACAAACTTCTCTAAACAGAAATATTTTGATGTTCATCTTTTTTAAAAATAATTCTTTGGGAAATGTCCAAGAAGGACTATGGAAGTGGGTCAAGAATGTGTGCACACAAAATTTGTATTCTTTACTGTATAAACACTTATTTATTTATTGAAATAATATGCTATTAAATATTAAATAAATTAACATTTTGCTGAGCTTGCCTCCAAACTCATTAATATGGTCCATGGCTATTGATATAGCCAGGGCTCTCATTGTTTCCCATGTCTGTCTTCCAATGGTTTGCTAAGTATTTATTCACCAAGTACCACTCCCCCAGAGTTTAATCTCTCTGTGAGGCTATTCTTTGGAAAGCTCAGGAAGTAGAAGGTTTCTGGAAATCATTGAACTTTCACTGAACTATAAGACTCTTATTATCCAATTCTCATTTTACAGATGAGTCTAAAAAGAGGTTTAATGACTTGCCCAAGACCTTGGAATTCACACTATCTTTTACATAAGTAAAAAGAAGAGTTGGTTTTAAATGTGGAGGACAGAACTACTCATTAGAATTGAACTTCTTTGGAAGAGTTTGGGTGTCTAAGGGCAGGTTTCATAAATTTGATTTTAAAAACCCATACCCTTTATATTTTTTTCAAATATGCATGACTCTTTAGAAAATTTCATCAAGTTAAAGAAAAGGAGTAAGGAGGCATGAATACCCCACACAGATCCAATATAAAAAACTGGAGAGAGAGATTTATTTGTAAAGCTTATGGCCTGCACAGGTATTGTCCAGTCACACTACAATCCTCAGAACCACTTGCAGGACAAGCTAAATGCAAACAATAAATAAGCAAGAAGACAGGTAAACAGAAACAGCAGAATTGAAAAAGTACACACTGCCGAGAAAGCATTAAACCCGTCCTCCTCACTGGAAAATGAGCAGAACACATTCAACAGCTGAGAATATGCGGCCGCACGATGCTCTCCCAGGTAATGTGTAAATGAGAGGCAGCATCCGGGGATGACATTATCTGAAAATCTCCGCTGGTCTCTCTCTGTCTCAGATTTCGAGAATAAAGCATACATTTTTCTCTCTCGTTTCTCTCCTTTGGTTAATACTGGATAACATAATTCCTTCTCTAGTAATCTCACACAATACATAAATAAGAGCATTTCCCCTAGGTATTTTAATATTATTTTAATATTTATCATATTTATGCTGAAAAGAATCATGTCTTTCTCCTATCCCACTAGCCAATGTACCTCAAATTTTTGGAACTTCATTACAGGATCTGTTTGTGAGACACATTTGTATTCTGTGGAACACAATAAACAACTTAAACAATTGTGGAGAGAGGTATTCCATTTTTCACAAAATTTCTAAAAATTGGGGGTACTGATTTCTAAAAATGTAACAAAACACTTACACTGAAAGCACAAATAACAACTAAAATTACCAGCTTGACATTATTATGTCATAAATTGATGCCCAAATCAATTTGAGAGGAGTCATAAATACTTTTCTTTCTTAAGATTTGTTAGTGTATGTTTTTCAAGGTAAATATAACAAACAGAATCTATTCTGCCCATTTTTATATTCCATATTAAGTGCTGAATTGTCAACTAAGGGCGTTCTTATTTTGTCATGACTGGATTTCATGATAGTAGATATGCAATGGACATTTTGATAACAGATTTTTTTCTTTTTTAAAATACTATAAAAATAGATTTTAACTATTAGGGAAAATACTTTTCCCCCCAGTTTTCTATTCTCATATTGGGTGTCTACATAGATGATTTTTACATAGTTTAAATCAGGAACACATACACCCTTTTTCATTGTCTGCTTTTTTCACTTAGTGTAATTTCATAAATTTTGCCCCATATATTTATAATCACCAGATGACTCAATTGTAGCAAAAAAATCTAGTATCAGATGTTTCAGCCAGATTGTCTTCAAACCCTCATAATTATTGTCTTAATGGCTGCAGAATATTCTAACACATTTTTATACCATAACTTAATTAGCCATTTTGTGATTGGTGAACATTTGCACTGATTCCCATTTTCTATCATAAGTAACTCTGCGGTAAACATATGTACATAATGAGTCATTTTCATCTTTGGATTATTTCTTTAGGATAAATTTCCAAAAATAGGATATTACTGGATTAAGGAACATTTTGTCTCTAAAAATATATTGCCAAAGTGTTTTCCATTTCAAATTGTCAGCAGCAATTTGTGAGTTTGTTAGTTTTCCCACATCTCCATCAACTTTGGGTATTATCATTTTAAATTTTTGCTAACATATTTAAAATGATACCTCATTGTTCCTTTCTGTTTTGTGCTCTTTTATTTATTTAATTAATGAGAGTAAAATTTTTTCATATCTTAAATAGTAGTGCAGGGTATTTTAATGGATGTTCGTTGAACACTTACTATATACCAAGTACTGTGCTGGGGGCTAAGAGGTAAAATGGTGAGTAAAGCATGATTTTGATCTTGAGGAGCTCATCAAATAGAATATGTTTCAATGTCCTTTATTAATTTAAAATGGAAAGTTATTTCTTTCCCTTCTTGACAATCAATTGACATTTGTATAGTACCTACCTTTTCTGGGAAGAGTATCTTTTTAAAAATTAGTCTAGATACACACATTTTGAGAAAATGATAAAGCACAGAAACATTCAGAGACATGTACAATAAAGGCCTGTGTACCCACCACCAAGCAATGTCAAATATTAACCTTATTTATATAGTTATATGTCAAGCCTTTTTATTTTAATAAAGGAAATAAATTTAAGTCCTCTTTTTTGTCTTTTTCCTTCCCATTTCCAATTCTCCCTTTTCCTAAACAACACTACCATGAATTTGGTGTGTATCATTCCAGTTCATTGAATAATTAAACTTTCAAAATGATTTGTGATTAATATATAGTATAGTTTTGTGTGGCATTTTATTTACATAAATAATTATTGTACTGTGTATATCATTTTGCAACTTGCCTTTTCCCTCTGTTTTTGAGACAGATCCATGCTGCAGTGTAAATAGTTCATTTTTAACTGCTATGTAGTAGTCCATGACATATATATATATTTATTTATTGCCTTATTAATGGACATATAGATTATTTCCTCTTTTTAAAAAAATGTGCTACCATAAATATCCTTATACATAATTCTTTAGGCTTATGTGTGAGTTTTCTCTAGTAGATATATACCTTGAAGGGGAAATGCTGGATTGTAAATTATGAGTACTTTCAATTTTGTTTGACACTGAAAAGTGACTGTACCAATTTACACTCCTACCCACAATATGAGAGAATTCCTGTTTTCTGAAATCCTCTGACATTGTCAGACTTTTAAATTATCACCAATTGGATACATGACAACTGATATTGTTATTTATATATTTATGTCCTTGATTATTAGAAATGGGGATTAACATCTTTTCAAATGTCTACTCTTGAGTTCCCCAGTCTATAAATTGTCTGGTCACATAACTGGACCAGTTTTTCTATTGCCTCCTTAAACAATGTTGATGATGATGACATGATAATGTTTATTGACTTTTATTTATGTAGAATAACTGTTCTTAGAGAATTATCTGTATTAACCTAAATGAATCCTCAGAGCAGCCATATGAGACAGGATCTATAGGCATCCTTCTTTTTACAGATGAGGAAACTAAGGCCCAAAGAGATTAAATAACCAGTTCCAAATTAGAGCTGGTTAGGTGTGGAACCAGAATTTATCCTAAATGGTCTTGTTCCAGACTATTAAACCTACTGTTAGTACTGCCAGTCACACTACTTGAAATAATTAGTGTCATAAAACAGGAGGATAGAACTGACTCCAAGCTCATATAATTTACATACATTGGTTAATCACTCTCAGTGTATTTTCTTGTTTTGAAAACAAAAATATTAACAGGTGGAATAGATGTAAAAATAATTACAAATATAAAATGTATTTTATACACATGAATGCAGTATCTTCCTTTTGTAGAAATTGGGATACACACAAAAGTAATTTAAAAGTATAAAAATCAAACCATATCCCAATGCTTAGATTGTTAAACTTCAGTACACCTTTTAAAATAATAATTATTTCATTTTTAGTGGTTGTATTTTTCCTCCCTTTTAAAGCTATATCTAGAATTAAAGTATGTGAAATAAGAAATTACTTCAACTCTAAATTAAGGGGATAATAATTATATCCATTTAAAATATATATCAACAAGGGATTAGCATATCTAATTCAACCAACCTGGGAAAAACCCCAGCTCAGCTCCACTGGTACTAGTAGAAAGAACCATTGCACCCTTGAGGGGAGGACAAGTCATTAAAAAAAAAAAGAGTGATATGTTTTTGCGGAAATGAACATGACTCCAAATTTCCAACTACAGGCAGACTAAAGAGTGATTTTTCATGGCTGATAAAAATAAACACAACTATTTGCAGATGAATTTTATCAGCCAAACGACCCTGACTGAAAGCTTAGAAAAACGTTTTCTACACAGATCAGGGTAGAAAGCAATTTTCCCTGCTGGGTATAGAGCTTGAAGATGGTGGTGGTTAAAGTCAAGGTAGATGAAAAGGTAAATATTACGTGCTGCTCCTTAGGATGACATAACAGCACCAAGTTCGCGTTTCTCACTGTGTGTTTCTCGTGTGCCCATTTTCCGTACTGAGCACACTCATTAGGCTCTAGAAAGAACTCAAGCCAGACTCCAGGGTCTCTGTTCTTCGGCAGCTTAGGCTCTGGCTTAAGCTTCTTCCTCCAACCCTACTACATATTTCTCCTCTACCAGCACAGTGCCTGAGCTTACATTTTCAGTTCAGTCCTGATAACTCCTGTCAAGGTTCTAATCTTCTATCTAGAAGGGGGTATAACACACGAGGTCCTTATCATCTGTAAGTATCATTTGTTGGTAGAATTTCTAGGCAGTCACTTAACAAAGCTTTGAGGGAATAGCATAGTTGAAAGTGAAGCTTTCAAGAGATAACCAAGAAAACAAAAGTGTAGAAAGGAGTTTCCCCCAATGGTTCTCTAGAAATTTCTAAATGCTATTAATGGGATTCCATTAGGAAGTATAGCACATTCTAGCTGGCTCTTTATAAAGTCACCAGGTACACTGCCATTTTAAAAGCTCTGAGAAGTCTTCTAGTAAGAAACAAATGATTGTGGTTTTTTGCTCAGCTGAATTTCCCATGAATGAAAACAATAATAAACAGAATGTTTATTGACAAACAAGAACAAACTTCTTTCTTGGTGGAATGGAAAGTGTGTGTGAACAGGGTACAAGCTCTTTGATAGGGTGATTGGCAAGGCATGAGCTAGGAAGGGTTGGGACCCACTGACAAGGGTAGATCAGAATGCATGTGCAACTAATTATTGTTAATTAGAAAAACCCTCCAAAGTGTAAGACCCGGCTTTAAAAATGTTAAAAATTAAATACACTTTGTCATAAGTAATCATGTTGAGTGTTGCTTCTTCTGATGAGGTGTAATCAGGATCTCATGGGGAAATACACTAAAGTTAGCATCGGAAGTCCTGCATTTGAGCTCCGGCTCTGCCACTTATTAGCTATGTGATGTATGTGAAATTTGTAATTTTAAAGTTCTATATAAATGTAGGACATTATTAGAATCCAGGACAGTCATGGAATTGTTGGTACACACTCAGGATAGCAGAATCCTTACATGTTCCCCCAAATAAATGAAATTGTGCAGAATCTTTTAAAGATTGTCGTTATTTTTTCCACTTTGGGGCTATAATGAATAAAGCTGCTATGAACACTTTTGTATACATTTTTTTGGACACTTTTTTGTTAGGTACATTACCATATGTAATGAGTTTCTCATTTCATTAGATTTTCATTTGTTTCTATCTCTGACAGGGTGCTAACTTCTGGCCCACTCGTCAATTAGGATTCTCATTTATTTCTTCAGTAACATCTAATGCTATTCTGATTTCTTTTTGGTTTTGAAGAATTGAAAAGGTATTTCTGAACATCAATAGAGCATATGGGGATTCAATTTTTTCTTCTAACACTGGGGTAAAAAAGCAGAGCTCTTACAACAGTCATATATCCATAGAAAGACCTGTACAAGAGTGTTCACTGCATCTTTTTTCATTCAAGCTCTAAATTGAGAAAAAAACAAATTATCAATAAGAAAATGAATAACTACACATAGTATAGAACAGAACACAATAAAACAATAAAAGGGTACATATAACATGGACGAATCTCATAGATATTATGTTGAATGGAGGAAACAATCACAAAAGAGTACATACTGAGTAATTTTTACTTACATGGAATTTAAGAACAGGCAAAAAATAACTGATAGTGCTAGAAGTTAGAACAGTATTTACCTCTGGGAGTGGATGGTAGGGAGTGGGTATGACTAGGAGTGGACACAAGGAAAGCTATGATGTGCTAAAAGTGTTTTACAGGTCATCTGGATGCAGCTTAACCAAATATGGAAATTTGCATCTAGTTAAACAGATAAAAGTACATTTGTATGTTTCACTGTTTGTATGTCATTTTCAATCTAATCAGCTTTTCTTTAATAATCAGAAAATTTTTCATTTCTGTTTTTTAATCAATATTACATCTAAATTCAAATTTATTTATACATGTAACACTATTCCTTCAAAAATAATTGATTATGTCCATGAAGCCTGCACGGTGCCAGGAACTGAAGACTCAGCAGTGAATTGGACATCCATGGTTGCTGCCCTCAGACAGCTCTCAGCCTAGCAGGAAAGACAGCTGTAGAGGAAGTAATTATAAAATGACGAGTGTAGCAAAGGAAGTGTGAAAACCAGCAGTGAGGTCAGGGAAGAAAGCACCATTTAACTGGGACATCAAGAATGAGCTGAGTCTAGGTAGATGAGGAACACTTGCTAGAGGGACCAACATGTACAAAAGCCCTGAGGCGAGAAAGGTGTCCCTAGCATTGAAACAGATGCTTCTGGAGTGGGGTGAGCCGGAGAAAAGTGGCTGGAGAGGTAAGCAGGGCCTAGGGAGATATTAAGTCAGTTGCAGAAAATAATGCAGCTGTTCTGATACACACAACAATTTCAAATTAGAGATTATTGCAAATTTGCTTGCACCTGCTGCAGTCTTAGATCACTGTCAACATTCAATTGATTATCTTATAGCGGTTGTCTAGTATTGAAAAAATCCAGATTAACATGAACAAATGGTTACAAATAGTTTTTAACAGACTACCTAGCAATCCCAGGAGACTTCATGACTAAAGAGAGATGGCAGGAGGAGCTTTGCTCCAAGTTTGAAAAACTGCAACAAAAACCAAGTTAACTGACAGCACAAGCTAACATGGTTTGTATAGGAGGGATTTCATTGTGTCAACTTTTGATATATGAGAAAATTACACATGCTTTGTATTTTTAATTAAACTTTTAAAAACATACTTAAAAGAGTTTTAAAAATGACATTCTAGTGAAACTTTTGTAGAAACCCTGAGGTGCTCAGTTTGAAAACCACTAGAGTAGTCGAAAGATTCTGAGTTGAACTTTCATCTTGAACCTGTATGTACAAATTTGGGCAAGTCATAACTTCCCGTTCAATCATTTCTAAAATAGTGTCTCTCTGCTTTTCTACTTTATTGGTCTCACATAGTGCAGACTTTGGTCACCTATCTTGCACAGGAAACATGAAGTTTCCTTCCCGTGGCACTGTGCCCAACTCTAGGGCCTGAATCTTGTTTGGTCAAAGTCTATCAAGCTAATCCCATTCCCTTTGGCCAAGTACTCAATGTGGTTATGTGACATTGTTCTAGGCAATGAGTAACAAAGGAGAAATATGCTAGGGTGTTTCTGGGGAATATTTTCCTCTCTCATAGAAAGAGTTATTTCTATGAGAAGGACTCATAACTGAGAAGTAACCCCTCTTCTTCCTTCTTTAATTGCTGTCACGTGAGGATATTTTCTTGGTGCCACTGCAGCCATTATGTGAGCACGGGGAGAAAGAGAATTACCCACCCCCAACCCAGCACTCTGGAATCCTGGAGTGGCCGAACCATTATTGTTACCACCCTCTACAAGCATTCTTGTTATGTGACCAAAAAATAAAAAGAGAAACACTCCTATAGTCTAAGTTACTGTTGGGCATTCTGCTAATTGCAGCCAAAGCCATCTCAAATGATATACTGTGACATGAAGCCTTTCCAAAGTGAGTGGCTGAGTGCTGCCTAATTAGCCAATCTCAAAGGATCTAACTACATTCTCGTTCTCTGGATCCACACGGTAATATCCTCCTCTAGATGACATTGCCTTATAATAAGGAATTTAAGCCACTAAGCTTCTTTGGGAATGACTGTGATGTAATAGAAAGCACGTGGACCTTGGTACCTGACAAACCTGGAACTGAATCTGAATTCAACCACTTGGTAACTGTATGATCTTGGACAAGTACCTTAGTCTTTCCAAGCCTCAGATTCTTCATCCAAAAACTGGGGATAATAATACACACTAACTCAGAGGATTGTTAGTGTTATGAAATCATTTGAGATAGGTGAAATGCTGAGAACAATGTCTTGAATGTTGAAAATATTTTCAGGTGTTTGCTGTCCTCCCCTTCCTGTGCATTATCATCATCATTTCTTTCTCTTCCACTCAGAACTTCAAGACAGACATATACTATGCCGTGTGCCATTCTATATCAACGTACATATACTATGCCATATGCCATTCCATATCAGTGTACATATACTATGCCATATGCCATTCCATATCAGTGCACATATACTATGCCACATGCCATTCCATATCAGCGTACATATACTATGCCATATGCCATTCTATATTAGTGTACCTGATCCATTATAAAAACAGAGGCTATGGAAGTTAAAATCATTCAATATATACTGTCTAATAACTAGAACTATTACCAGATAATGCTTTTAAAGGGTTTCAAAGTCATCAAAAGAACTGTATATAAAAATACGATTTCTAACATGTTAACTCATATTTCCTATGAGATTTTGCTTTTGAAAGTATTGGCAGGATCTTTGGAGGTATTTTTGTTTTTCAAAAGATTGTTTTTCAAAATACTTCGAAGTAAATTTTTATCACTGCATTTCTTTTTGCATGATTAAGAAGCCAGGGTGACTGGAATTATTTCCAGATTCATATTATAATAATGGTTTTTAAAGTATCAAATACAAGAACTATTACAACTACCTGCTATAGCACAAAATGTATAGTTTTATAAACAAATTCCTATGTGTCTAATTTCAACCCTGCCACCAGAAAGTTATTAACACTTATAACTTTGGTAGTTAAATGGTCAGAGTGGAGAGTTCCTTTATATCCAAAAAATTAAAATTAAACAAATAATGAATTAATTCTTAGCACTCAATTAATTAAAACTGCCTTGACCCATGTGAACAAGGTCAGTTGACTACAGCAACGTTTGTTGGATTTAATGACTTAGTCCAAGGCTTGCACTAGGATATTATGTAAACGAATAATCTTTTGCTATCTGAAATTAGCTGATAATAATAATCAGATACATTTTCCTCTTATTACAGCAGAAGCCTAACATAGGCAAACTCCTTGATTCATTCACTTATTTGACAAGCATTTTTTGAGAGTGGACTATGCCTATGACACAGGCATTGTACTAAGCCCAAGGGACAGAAAGGTGAATTACAGAGACAGGGTCATTGCTCTCACAGAGCTTACCTCAGGCCCCAGGGAGACAGAAAGGAAACAGAGCTTCTACCTAGTCGAGTGTGATATGGCCCAGTGGGGCAGCGCGGTGTACTTTGGAGAGCTGGGCAGCAACATATACACACACCCTGAGGAGCGAGGGATATAGAAGCTGAGGTCTGTAAAGTGTACAGCCAGGAAATTAGTCAGAGGAGGATGGAGATGGAGACAGTGTGTCAGGCAAGTGAAACATAAATTTTGAGGAGTGCACAGTAAGAGCCGCGTACAAAATTTACAAGGAGTTTACAGCCTAGAGTTTCTTACTGATTTTACATGAACTAGAAAACACTGTGTTAGACATCAGACCCAGTATGACACATAAAAGAGTCTCTCCCTTTTAAAGCAATTTCCCCCAAATAAGTAAATTACATAATGCAACAGAGAAAAAGAGGGGTTTGGTACTACTGACTGAACATAGTAACAATAATAAACATTTTGTTGGCACTCTCAGGACCCCATTCGTTTGGTAAACATAAATGTAAGTAAGCCTTTATGCTCAAATAAGGGAAAAGATAGCATACCTGTGATAAACTACCAAGTGTATATATATTAAGGGAGAAGGAAGTGGCATATATAGGGTGACTATACATCCCAGTTTTCCCAGGACCGTTCCAGTGTATGCCTGCTGCCACTGGTTGGATAATAAATTATATACAATAGTTCATAAAAGGGGATGATGTCTATAGACTAGACTTGGGAAAGGCTTCACAGAAACAGTGGGACTTGTAAGGTGACTTGATGGCAGGGTGGGAGCCAGTAAGGAGAGCCAGGCTATAGCTGAAGCTCAAACACCAGCCAAGAGAGACCTGCTGAGAATGTGAAAGCTCTTCATTCATTCACTGACTCACTCATTCAACCAGTATCTATAGCCCATATACTCCACGGCAGGCACTGTTCAGATGCTGGGTCACACCAGGGAACAAGCTAGCCAAAAGCCTGTCCTCATAAAGCTCACATTCTAGTGGGGGCTGGAGGAGAAGCAGAATTCTTTTAAAAACCAACAAATAAGTAAACTGGTTCTTTTCAGATAGCGATAAATGCTCTAAAGGAAAGCTGAAAGGGTGACACATTAGTGAGAACTGGAGGATGGCTGCTCTCGACAAGACCCTCGGAAGAGCTAGACCGTGAGTTGTGACCTGAATGCAAAGAAGCAGGCATCCGTGAAGTGAAATGATGTGAGGAAGCAGGTGCGGCCCTGGTGTAGGGACCAGCTTGGTCTGTGGCCGGCAGCCGTGATCATGAGGGAGAGAGACGCTCAGTCGTGGGCTTAGGCCAGGCAGTTAAGGCAGGGTACTGCAGCTCAGGGGAAGAACCTGCATTTGCTTGCAAGTGCAAAGGGAAGGCATTTGGAAAATAAACCTGAATCGTGTTTAAAGAGATCACTTGCTGTCTGGGGCAAACAAAATGCAGGGAAGCAGGAGCCCAGCAGGGACAAAGAGATGGCAGCTGCTTAGATCAGGTGACTGCAGGGGAAACAGGTAATTAGATGGATTTCAAACATGTTTTGGAGGTAAGTTGCCAGTGTTGCTAAAGGTCTTTTGAGGTTGAGAATGTGGGGAGTGATAGAACTGAGGAGTAATTCCTGGATTTGGTCTAAAATTGGGTGCATAGTAATATAAATACAGTTATTGAAATGGAAGCACAGTTCCACTTTCAAGAGTCCATTCATGATCTGATCAAAGAGCAATTGGCCTGGGCAAAGGGAAATGCTGATTCATATCATGAACTCTTAGAAAAAAGCCCATATCAAATCCATCTTTTTTTTTTTTTTTTTTTTTTTTTTTGCGGTACGCGGGCCTCTCACTGTTGTGGCCTCTCCCGTTGCGGAGCACAGGCTCTGGACGCGCAGGTTCAGCGGCCATGGCTCACGGGCCCAGCCGCTCCACGGCATGTGGGATCTTCCTGGACCGGGGCACGAACCCATGTCCCCTGCATCGGCAGGCGGACTCTCAACCACTGCGCCACCAGTGAAGCCCCAAATCCATCTTTTCATCCCCTACAGTACTCAAATGTGCCATTGCATCTAAATACTCAAGAAGATAATAACAAATGAACGACTGAACAGAAGTTTTCTATGTGAATTATTCTAGATATTTCAGGAAAACTTTGAGAGGTATATAGGGTAACTTTGTTAAGCAATTAATTCATTTGTTCTCTCCCTTATGGTTCCTTTACTCCTTGGACACATATTTAGTGCTTATTTTGTGCCAAGCATTGTGCTAATAAGCAGATACGTGATTTACACAGTGCCAGTGCTAGGGCAGAGAAAAATTTGATGACAGAAAATGACAAAGGACTCTAATGTGAACTAAAATTCAGGGAGGGCTTCCTTTGAGGAAGAAATTCTTAAGCGAAGGGCTAAAGGCACGAACTTGGCAGGAATAAGTTCTTGCAATGAGAGGACCCAAAAGAAGCCCCTGTGGCTGGAGCTGAGGGGCCGGGGTGGCCAATGAGGAGAGGAGGCTGAGAGGGCTGGAAGCAGGCTCTGCGGGGCCTTGTAGACAGAGACTCCTGAAGGGTTTAAAGCAGGTTAGACATGATCAGACTGTATCTTAAAGAGATCAGCCTGACTGCTTGTGACAAATGACTAGGTTGAAGGAGGTCAGCCAAGGGCTGACACTGGTCACTTTCTGCTTGCAGTTAATTAACATTTCTTATGCCATCTAGAAACATAACATAGTCTGAATAATTGTCTTTGGAGAGGTTTGGATGAAGAATAAGGAGAAGGAGAAGAGAGGGGGAAGGGAAGGGAGGAGAGGGGGAGGAAGAAGCAGCAGCAGCAATGTAGGCAAGAAGCTCAAATATTTGGCATGTAATTTCAAACATCTAGGTAACCTATTCCAGGCTTCCCAAGCTATTTAACTATCAAATAATTTAACTATCAAAGAAACAGCTAAGAAAATGCCATTCTTTTTTATTAACTACAATTTTAAACTAATGGCTTTTCCCCCCAATTTAAGTATAATGCACGTTCATTGTAAAAAATTTAGGAAATGAAGAAAACAAGTAGAAAAAAATACCTTTAGTAGCTCCCCAAAATAGCCTCTGTTAATATTTTACTATAGTTCTTGGTATACTTTTTTTTTTTTTTTTTTGCGGCACGCGGTCCTCTCACTGTTGTGGCCTCTCCCATTGCGGAGCACAGGCTCCGGACGCGCAGGCTCAGCAGCCATGGCTCACGGGCCCAGCCGCTCCGTAGCATGTGGGATCCTCCCGGACCGGGGCACGAACCCGTGTCCTCTGCATTGGCAGGCGGACTCTCAACCACTGCACCACCAGGGAAGCCCTCTTGGTATGCTTTTGACTAAGCTATCTTCTTTTTTTTTTTTTTTCCAACAGATTTCTTGTTGCACTATTTATACAATTTCATTTACTTCTCTTTTCACTTAACAAGTTAACACAATCATGAGAAATAAAAACTGTCTCTTTATGACTTTACCCAAGATCTCAAGGAACCCTATTTCTCCTCTCTAATCAAATATGCAGCTTACAGGTCACAAATGATGAAGTGCTGGCCTCCTGTGAGTCCTGGCATTGTCAAACCTTTTGAATATTTATTTATTTTCATCATTGACAGAAATGTCTGATTCCCCCTTACATTCATAAGGAATTGCTCGTTCATTGAGGAAGGGATGTCAAAACTATTAAAATTTCAAAGAGGCCAACTTCTTTTCCACAATGAGCTGGCCATATATGTCATCCAAACGGCTACACTGTGATATTCCAAAGACAGCATCTAAGTTGTGTTACTATTTTTAAATGTTAGAACTTTAATAAATCTATAAAGTTTCGTATACTTCCTTGTATTTACTAAAGTGGTTCCAGTTTTAAAAAATTATTGTCAGCCAAATAACAGACATCCTAGAAGTACTTTTCCTTGTTCAGGTTTGGGAAGTAGGGTGGATTGAATAACATCATCATTTCCTTTGCCTGAGAAATAAATGAAATCGTAGTATGCTAAGCTGCACATATTTTTCATTAGTACTTAGCCACCGTGTCTATACTGAGATCCATTTATCTCATACAGTTTTTTCCTTCTTTTCAGATAAAACTTTCAAATGCTTACATTTCACTGCATACTGGTTGATTGGATAATTTGAACATCAAAGGAAACTTTCATTTAATTTAAGGCGTAAAGTTGTCCTTTGCTTTATTAACTCTCCATCAATAAACAAGCAATTTGGAAATGTAATCAGGAAATGCTTCCGATTGGCTGACAATGTATCAAAGGCAGGCTTCAAGGCAACAGCAGGCTGTAACAAGCAGTTTATTACCAGTAGCTGTTACTGACATTAGTCAAAACCAAGAAAGATAAAATGGAATAAGAAATGTAATGCTGGAGGAGCCTTGGGCACTGTGTTCTCTTCTTCCTTTTGAAAACTGCAAGCCTGTCTTTGATATGATAACAAATATAAACTGTTTAAAAACACCAAATGCAGAAAAACTGAGCCTAGCCTGTCATGGAGTTAATCCATTCCAGAGTGACACACAAATAGTGTAACATCCAGCAGATATATGTTATGGAAATATTTTGAATTGGATTTTACATGTAGTGAGCAAATTGGAACTTTTGATTTTTACCAGATATTGTAATATGCATGTTCTCATATTAACAGAATGTAATCCTATTTGAAGATAATGAGTTTTCAACAGGCTCTGCAATTGGAAGCTACATGAAAAAATTGTTTGCTTTTTAACTAGAGATGGGCGAAGAGAATTGGACCCTAAATTTGCAAGGTAGCTTCGCTTTATGTCAGTCTGCTGCATGTTATTTTGGCCTCGGTTACTGCTTACCAAAAGATTTCTGGGATTGATGCGTTTTAGGTTTCCCGCCTACCCCTTATCTCTGGACTGTCCATCCCTGGGCAAATAGCAAAGTGCAGAGCATTTGACCAGGATTTTTCTTTGCATACATCCCTTCTTAGAGTCATTCTAAACAGCCTATGCATATCTTTCAGACAATTAAAACAGGAGAGAGAGGGAAAGAGCCTTTACCCTTGTTGGTTTGAAACCTCCTTTAGATATTGAGTAGATTCACAGAATTATTTTTCATTGCACTCAGAACATGATAAGCCACACTGATAGCAAAATCAAATAGACTTAACACAAAGGAGAGATAAAAAGAACCAAGAAGGGATTCTCTTTTTTATTGCTTTTGGGGGCATCTCTGCCTTGGCACGTTGGGTGTGCTGAGCCTGGGTGCCTTTCCATCACCATGGGAGGAGTTTCCCCTCATAGAGCAGCTAGAGGGCTCCATATTTCAAAATAAATAATATATATATTGTTTGAAGAAGCTTTGCCTTAGGGGCCGATATATATCGAAATGAGTGTATGAGACCTGGCTGGTGGATTGCACCAGGGTTACTGACCATCTTTCTGTCCACTTTTTCTCCAGTGTCCGGGCAGATTAGTCATTTTCTTTGAATTATCTGCTGACCATCTACTCAATTTGTCCTCAACACATAAACACACTCAAGTGCCATAAAAACTCCTTTAAAGTAAATGGTCCTTAATTTTGTATACGGGTATTTAAGACTTTGATTACCTCACTGTTGAGCCATATGATACGCTTCTTAAAACATTCTTTTAGGGCTTCCCTGGTGGTGCAGTGGTTAAAAGTCCGCCTGCCAATGCAGGGCACACGGGTTCGTGCCCTGGTCCGGGAAGATCCCACATGCCGCGGAGCGGCTAGGCCCGTGAGACATGGCCGCTGAGCCTGTGCGTCTGGAGCCTGTGCTCCGCAACGGGAGAGGCCACAACAGAGAGAGACCCGCGTACCGCAAAAAAAACCCCACAACATTCTTTTAGTTTATTTTCTGCTTATAGGTACAGATGTATCATGTAATTGAAAACCTACGCATGTGCAGAGTTGCCAATTTTTCTACTGGGACCTACTCCTATAATGATGAAAGCAAACCTCTGAGCTGATTTGGCTACTTGATTTTAACTGACAGCTGCTTTCAAACTGATTTCAATTAGCTAAAAATTTTGACTCATTGGGCATACTACAAATAGGAAAAAATAGTTTAACTTATGACTGCAATTCAAGAATCTCATGAAGTTCAACCAAGCAATTTCGAAGTACCTTTAGTTACATTAGCCTTATTGTAATTTTTTTCAAGTTACTTTGTAGGCTTTTGAAAATCACCTTTTGAAAAACAAACAAGATGTTGTATTTGGTATTGAGGTCAGGAAATGCCACATATCTGTTAAACATCACTATAGGATAGTATCCATATTCTCTAATTCTAATGATAATTGGAGTTTTAAGGTTTTTTTTAAACAGAGGAATTGTTGATTTACAATATTTATGTTTCAACTGTACAACATAGTGATTCACAATTTTTAAAGGTTATACTCCATTTATAAGTATTATAAAATACTGGCTATATCCCTTGAGCTGTACAATGTATCCTTGTAGCTTATTTGTTTTATACATAGTAGTTTGTACCTCTTAAACCCCTACCTCTATCTTGCCCCTCTCCCCTTCCCTTGCCCCACTGGTAACCTCTAGTTTGTTTTCTACATCCGTGAGTCTGCTTCTTTTTTGTTATAGTCACTAGTTTTTTATTTTTTAGATTCCACATATAAATGATATCAGACAGTATTTGTCTTTTGCTGTCTGACTTATTTCACTAAGCATTATACCTGCAAGTCCATCCATGTTGTTTTAATTATAATTGGATTTTTTAAAGTCAGCTTCTGATTCACAGAGAGGGAAACATTTTTTATTTATTTATTTATTTATTTATTTATTGTGGTACACGGGCCTCTCACTGTTGTGGCCTCTCCCATTGCAGAGCACAGGCTCCGGACGCGCAGGCTCGGTGGCCATGGCTCACGGGCCCAGCCACTCCGCGGCATGTGGGATCTTCCCGGACCGGGGCACGAACCCATGTCCCCTGCATCGGCAGGCGGACTCTCAACCACTGCGCCACCAGGGAAGCCCGGAAACATTTTTTATTAGTATTCTTATGACTGCACCAAAATTTAAAATGTTTGTTCTTTCAGAAGTAGCAATAATAAAAGTCTCTTCAGCTTTGTAGTGAAAGACTGAAAAAGCAGTTCAAACTCAGAGCAAAAGACACTGTGAGAAGAAAGTATGTACCACCAATGATTAATATACAGAGAAACAGACAACATGCCAACACATATTTTGCCCTCCCTTGTTTTCTGTGCTCATTGTGCATAATTAAACATCTATTAATATCAATGGGAATATGTGGAAGCCAAAGAATTACTTTTAAATAGATTTGTCATTCGTCTATTAGCACCCAAAGACCAAATAAAAGAAATCAGTGGTTTAAGAGTTTTAGAAGATTTTTTTTTGAGATTGATCCAGAAAATCTATGTGAGGTTCTTTATATCATCTGCAGCTTTGTGCTTCTCAGACAAAATGTGGAAATATCAATGTTGAAACAAAACTTAGGAGAAACATTAGATATTGTGAAAAGAACAAAGAGTGTCAATTTTTTAAAGACCAAGGGCAGCGTGGTGCTGGAGAGACAGAAGAGGCACAAATGGTGTCATTTATTAGTTCTAGAAGATTACGTGACATTTCACTGCTTTCACTATGCTTAATAGAGAGTGAAGCAATTTGTTATCAAAGTGGTTTGTCTGAGATAAGTAGGAGTGTTGAGGGAGTGGCTATGAAGATTACTTTGTAATAGTCTCACTTGTGTATGTAAGAATTAAAAAACATCAGGAATATTGAAAAAGTATCATAGTTTTCCATTTTGTTTCTTATTTATGAAAAAATGCATAATGGCACAATCAGTTCATTTTAGGGAGGAGAACTCTGGAAGGGGGCTTTTTCATAAAACAAGACTTTCACCTACATCACTGGCTCTGTAAGTTATGATCTAAAGGTGCCAAGAGGCAAGTGGGCTGCATTTTTTCAGTCACATATAAAGCCCCAAGGGTCTAGTAGATAAACACAGAGAACATGTGAAGATAATTTACACTACAGGATATATATAGTATGGAATTGACATTCTGAACCTAGGTATTAATTGAATACACAAAATTTTAAAATATTGAAGGTATGGGTCTGAGGAAAAGGGAAGAACATAGGATGATGCCTAAGGGTCTGGTTGGAAGAATGTGTAGAAGACGGTGCCATTCATTTGTAATGCAGAAGATGGGGGGATAGTTTGGGAGGAGAACAAGTTAAAATTTACATTTTGGACATGTTATTCTGAGATATCTAAAAGTCATTGAGGTCCAAATGGCAATGTCATGAAGGCTGTTGAAAACATGAGAATGGTGGTCAGAGGAAAAGCTGGGATGGATATCTACATATGGGAATCATCAGCACAGAGTTGGGGTAGGTCATCAAAGGAGAGAGGTCAGAGAAAGGAAAGAGCTCAGAACCAGGCGTGAAGAACCCCATATATAGATTCTGATAGGGAAGAAGAGCCAGCAAAGGAGACTGGACAGGAACCACCAGTGAATGAGGAAGAAAACCATTAGAAAGTGAGGCTGCTAGATTCGAAAGAAGAAACATGGAGAAGACATTTTACACTGTATTGAGTGATTCTTAGAACTCAGGAAGAATGAGGACAGAAAGGTGGTCATTGGCTTTGACAACATGGAAGTTTCTGGTGGCCTTGACAGGAGTGATTTCAAGACAAGAGTGGGAGCATGCCAGGGTGGGTACCATATTAGAATAAATTGAATAGAGCCTCAAGGATGAGGAATTTGCATTGCAGAGAAGATGGTGAGAAGGTAGAGTTTTCTTTGTTGCTATTGTTTTTAAGACAGGAGATAGGAAAGAATGTTTATATGTTGATAGGAATGACCCAGTGTACGGAGCTTGACGCTACAAGAATAAGACAACTACAGAAAAAGAAATAACTGAGAATTTGGGAAATGATGGAATTCAGGCTTGCTACTGGTAGGAGTAGTAGTTGCTTCAGACTTGATATTGACTGCTTCATTGTCACAAGAAGGAAGAAGGTGATGACTGATGCAAGGAACACTGATAAATGCCTATTGTTATCGGGGTGTGTGTGTGCACGTATGTTATAGTAATAATTGTGTTTTGAAGAACTCTTGACTTATCAAAAATGATATTATATAGAAATAATTTCAAAGAAGAAAAAAGTTTGAAAACTAAATGTTTCAGTTGCAAAGGGAACTTTTGCATAGCTCTGAATTAAACACCATTGAGCAAATGCAGGTTTTGATTACTTTCGGCTTTTACCTTTGAGCAATGACCTTTATTTTCAGATGACCACTACCACTTTATTAAAACAGGACTTATCACTCTCTCACCTTTAGCACCTATGATTATGGTTAACCAGCGATTCTCAAAGTGCAGCCTTAGATTCCTTCCTAAGACTCTTCCCAGGGTTTCCAGAGGTCGAAACTATTGTTATCATTATACTAAGATTTTTTTGGTCTGTTTACTGTGCTGACATTTGCACTGATGGTGCAAAAGCACTGATAATGAGTAAAACTTCTGTCACCTTAGCACAAATCAAGGTAGTGGCACTAAATCGTACCACTAGCCTTTTTTTTTTTTTTTTTTTTACCATCACACACTCCCAGTAAATCACACAAACAAAAAAGCCAGTTTCATTTGATAATGCCCTTGATGAAACAGTAATTATTAATTTAATCTCTATTATATTAAGTTACTAATTTTTTAAAATTAACACCTTGAATACATGGCTCTTTAATATTCTGTACAAGATCTGAAAATGGCAGTCCTTTGGAAAATCCAGGCTCTCTAAATCTTGGTGCTTTGACTAACGTTTCACTGGGCTATCAGGAGGACAGTGGTAATGGTACAAAGGCAGGTACAAAGGTTTGGTTCCTACTCCCAGGTCTGTGCTTTGATCAAATCTCTTAAACCCTTTGGGCCTGAAGTTTCTCATATTTACGAAAAGGAAATTTATCTCAATTTTTTTTCTTACCATTCTTTAGCAGTGAATTCTATGTAACTCTGATAAAGGTGTTGACATATGGCCCAGTCTAAAGGAGTTATGCCGATAAAAGAGAGCTGAGCAAACAAAAGCAATTTCAAGATAACCTAAGTTCTTAACCTTCATTTTTTGAATACCACAAAGACCACAGCAATAATTCTTGCAACGGCCTTTGTCCCTCTCTCATCTGCCTCTAGCTGCAAGCTACCCACTCTCACTCTCATACACCCCATTTTCCTTACAAGACTGCATCAGAGAAGGAAAAGAATAGATTTAGCAAGGCAGGACTCTACTCTCTGTTGCCCCACTTTACAGAAGCTACTATGCAGAGTTTTGTGTATCCTGTATAATATTCTAATTTACAGGAATTCCATAATATTTTAATCATTTCCCCTTAAAGGACATAGAGAATGTCTCCAGATTTTGTATTAATGTAACATAGCCTTCAAATAGCATCTTTACACATGTAACTATAAATATTTTTGCAATTATATCTTTAGAATAAGTTCTTGAAATCAAATTGTTTTTTGAAGTTGTCCTACCATAAGGTTGGATAAATTTTTACTCCTACCAACATGTAGGTCAATGCCTGCTTTCCCAAACCTTCCTCAATACCAGGTCTGATTGAACTTTAAAATTTTTTCTGCCAGACTCATAGATTAAAAAAAAATCTCATTACCATACTAATTTGGTTTTCCTTAATTATTACATTTTATTAATTAAAAAGCATGTTTTTATATTTACTGCCCATTTGAATCTTTTTCTTTAATTACCTATGCATGACTACTTTCCACTGGGTTGCTAGTCCTTTGCTAAATGACTTATACAAATTATTTTCTTTACCCTCCCACTTACAAATATTTTCCCAGTCTTTTGTTCCTCTTTTTACTTTATTCAAAGTGTTTTGTCTAGGTGGATACTTTTTATTTTTCAGTTAGTCTAATCTATCAGTACATTTACCTACAGCTTTTCAGTCTTAGGCTTATGTGCCTTAAACTTATTTTTTTAATCACCAAGCTCTTTCAAGGCCTTTAATGATTTCATTTTTATTCTCAAATTCTTGAGCCAACTAGAATTCATTCTGAGGAAGGAGTGAGGTAAAGCTCTAGTTTCATTTTTTTCCAGATGCCTAGCCAGTTGTCCCAATACCCTTTATTGAATAATCCATCTTTTCCAAAATGTGTTGAAAGGCCACCTTTATCATATCCTAAATTTGTACATTTTCCTCTATCTCTGACCTCTCAGAATAGGGAGTTATAGGTGAAAGATAAGAAAGGAACGAAGGAAGAAAAAAACTGAAACAAAATATAGTGGTTAAACTAGATCAAGAAAAAAATGAAATAATTTCTAGAGGAATACTAAAAACTAAGCATCATGTTTTTCTATTCTCCCTGGTTCCAAGAGAATATTCTGCATTTGTTAACTAAACCACAGAAAATTGGAAGTATCACTATCCTCCTCATGAGAGCTGGATTCTTATTACAAATCTTGTAGGATAAAGAGATGAGCAAAATCTGTTATCACTTTTCTTAATCTTGGATCACTAGTAATTTTGTGGTATTGGGAAAATAAAGCGTCATTAAAAGATCTTGTACATTGTAGGTATTCAATACAAAAAAACCTCTGTTAAAAACTACTAGAGCTAATCAATGGATTTGGTAAAGTAGCAGGATACAAAATTAATGCACAGAAATCTCTTGCATTCCTACACACTAATGCTGAAAAATCTGAAAGAGAAATTAAGGAAACACTCCCATTTACCACTGCAACAAAAAGAATACAATACGTAGGAATAAACCTACCTAAGGCGACAAAAGACCTGTATGCAGAAAACTATAAGACACTGATGAAAGAAATTCAAGATGATACAAATAGATGGAGAGATATACCATGCTCTTGGATTGGAAGAATCAACATTGTGAAAATGACTCTACTACCCAAAGCAATCTACTACTTCAATGCAATCCCTATCAAACTACCAATGGCATTTCTCACAGAACTGGAACAAAAAATTTCACAATTTATATGGAAACACAAAAGACCCCAAATAGCCAAAGCAATTGAGAATGAAAAACGGAGCTGGAGGAATCAGACTCCCTGACTTCAGACTATACTACAAAGCTACAGTAATCAGGAAAGTATGGTACTGGCACAAAAACAGAAATATAGATCAATGGAACGGATAGAAAGCCCAGAGATAAACCGACACACCAATGGTAACCTTATCTTTGATAAAGGAGGCAGGAATGTACAGTGGAGAAAAGACAGTCTCTTCAATAAGTGGTGCTGGGAAAACTGGACAGCTACATGTAAAAGAATGAAATTAGAACACTCCCTAACACTATACACAAAAATAAACTCAAAATGGATTAAAGACCTAAATGTAAGGCCAGACACTCTCAAACTCTTAGAGGAATACATAGGCAGAACACTCTATGACATACATCACAGCAAGATCCTCTTTGACCAACCTCCTAGAGAAATGGAAATAAAAACAAAAATAAACAAATGGGACCTAATGAAACTTAAACACTTTTGCACAGCAAAGGAAAACATAAACAAGACAAAAAGACAACCCTCAGAATGGGAGAAAATATTTGCAAATGAATAAATGGACAAAGGATTAATCTCCAAAATTTATAAGCAGCTCATGCAGGTCAATATCAAAAAAACAAACAACCCAATCCAAAAATGGGCAGAAGGCCTAAATAGACATTTCTCCAAAGAAGATATACAGATTGCCAACAAACATATGAAAGAATGCTCAACATCACTAATCATTAGAGAAATGCAAATCAAAACTACAATGAGGTATCACCTCACACCAGTCAGAATGGCCATCATCAAAAAATCTAGAAACAATAAATGCTGGAGAGGGTGTGGAGAAAAGGAAACCCACTTGCGCTGTTGGTGGGAATGTAAATTGATACAGCCACTATGGAGAACAGTATGGAGGTTCCTTAAAAAACTAAAAATAGAACTACCATATGACCCAGCAATCTCACTACTGGGCATATACCCTGAGAAAGCCATAATTCAAAGAGAGTCATGTAACACAGTGTTCACTGCAGCTCTACTTACAGTAGCCAGGACATGGAAGCAACCTAAGTGTCCATCGACAGTTGAAAGGATAAAGAAGATGTGGCACATATATACAATGGGATATTACTCAGCCATAAAAAGAAAGGAAATTGAGTTATTTGTAGTGAGGTGGATGGACCTAGAGTCTGTCATACAGAGTGAAGTAAGTCAGAAAGAGAAAAACAAATACCGTATGCTAACACATATATATGGAATCTAAGGGGGAAAAAAAAAGGTTATGAAGAACCTAGGAGCAGGACAGGAATAAAGATGCAGACGTAGAGAATGGACTTGAGGACACGGGGAGGGGGAAGGGTAAGCTGGGACGAAGTGAGAGAGTGGCATGGACGTATATACACTACCAAATGTAAAATGGTTAGCTAGTGGGAAGCAGCTGCATAGCACAGGGAGATCAGCTCTGTGCTTTTTGACCACCTAGAGGGGTGGGATAGGGAGGGTGGGAGGGAGACACAAGAGGGAGGAGATATGGGGATATATGTATATGTATAGCTGAATCACTTTGTTATAAAGCAGAAACTAACACACGATTGTAAAGCAATTATACTCCAATAAAGATGTTAAAAAAAAATCTGTTATTGTATACAACACTCCATCACCACCATCACCCCTCCCATTCTGACTATTTTGTTTCCACTTTCACTAAAAGAGACTACTTTTAATTGTAGGAGGAAAGAATAAAAATTTTTGTGGTAGACGTGATGAGAAGTAAAAGTAGAGGGAGATGCAAAGGCATTACACATTTCCAAGCACCTATGGACTAATTTTCACCCTCCTTGAGAAAAGATTTCAGATTCAGAAGCAGGTGGGCCTCAGGAGGACCTAGGAAGAGCCTGGGAGTAAAGATTGCTGCCTCTGGGACCCTGAGACCACTTGTGGTCCAGAATAGGGAGGACACCATTTTCCTCTGATCTGCACAGAGATCAGCACCTCACTGGAGCTGCAATGATAGAAACCCAAGAAGCATCAGTTGAAGACATCCTTGACAAAGCATTCATTTCTCATGGTGCTAGCAAGGATTCTTCAAGAGTCTATTTTTGGCAGCATTTGTAGAAAAGGGAGAAATGGAGTGGGAGAAAGAACACGGCAAAGGAAATTCAATAAATGCAACTGAACTTTGTCTTTTGGTCACATGTGAGTTACTCTTTTTAGGACCCTGTTTGGGGAAAGGCTAGGGTGCGTGCCCGGGGCAATTACTCCTTGTGTGGAAGCTCTCAAGGGAAGAGATATTTGGAATCACAAATATTTGGAGAATGAATGAATGAACCAAACAGTGAATGGTCTTTCTGTAAAATTAATGCCTTTTAGCACTTCAAGTGGTTGATCTTGGACTGAACATTAAAAATTTGCCAATTTAGCACAAAATGCACGTAATATAGTCTTTGAAATATAGAAATTAGAAATTGTTAGAGAATAATTGGCTATTTTAAAATCCTTCTGGTGGTGTACGATTATTTTTGATCTTTTTTTTTTTTTTTACCTCCACCACTGGGTTTTATCACTTCCTACCATCATCATCTCTGAATGCATATTTTCTAGTAATTATAAAACAGGTGACTCAGAGGTGAAAATCCTCAGTTCAGAGGCTCTGGGTGAAGCTCAGGGCAAACAGGACATGTATGGTAGGAACTGAGAGTCAATATTGTTTGATGTAAGCACGAAGGAACTTATGGGCAAAATGGGCTGACATCTATGCCTAATTTTTGTCTTGGATTCCCCGATGACTTCATATCTAAGTTAATTCTCATAAGGGAGAGAGGTAAATGGATGAGGCAATCACTCCTCCTTCCCCCCAGTTTGGCTAGTCGAGAAGGTTCCCCTGATAAACAGCTACACTACCTTGTTGATTCTGACAAACACAGCGTGGAGGAATAAGATTCAGGGCTCCTTTCCCCACAGAAAGTACAATTTAAACAACTCTTCAAAGTGCATTATTATCTTGAGAAAACCAGGCGGATTTATGTAATCTGAAGAGTTATTTAGGACTCTAAAGTTATTTAGGACCCTAGAGAAAATATTCTTAATATGGTTTTATCAGAATATTGATAAAATAATGAGGTCTTAGTAACATGTCTCTGAACTTTTCAATGTTTTACAAAACACCGACTTAAATAATTAATACAAAATTGACATATATGCTAAAGTATTTGAACAAAATGCCCCCCAAAGAGGGTGGTCTTTGATTAAAAAAACAGGTAAATACTGCATTCTGCCAGGGATGGGTGGTCCAGGCACAACTGGCTACAAGGTAAGTTTCTTTGTTCTTTATGTGAATTATGTGAATTAACATGAATTATCTTCTGCACAAAAGATGAATAGAGGAACAGAGACAATATAACTCAGAAAGTGTGTTGGTACATTTCCCCCAGCACAATATTTTGAAGAATTCACAGACAAACTTTGATACAACCAAATAGAAAGTCTTAGCAATTTTTAAAGATTTTAAGGAAAAAGCTGGAAAACTACAAATGTGACTTCTTTTAATGCAAGTAGTTACTGGTTTCATGGCTTCAAGAATTTTGAGGCTTTCCCCATTTTAAGCAACTGGCAAAGCCACAGTGCAGGTGATGAAGCCGTAGCTTCTTCCCTATAATAAAACAATGGATTTACAAAGAAGTTCAAACCCGGAATCAGATTTTAATGAAAATAGTCTCACTTAAAAGCAAATGTCCTCCAAAACAAGCTTCCTGGCGAGAAAGCAAAAGCTTAACATTTTAAGAGTATAAATAACTGATTGGCTATGATGCTTGGTGTAAATGCTAAGAGAGATTTAACTATGCCAGAATTTTTATTAGGATTTTGTCTTTGTTTTTGCTATTGGTGCTCTGCTTATTAAGCCTGTGATTTGAGGGTCTGCCCTAATCCTATTTTTCCCATAATCCCCTTTATCTTTATGGCAAGATTCTGCAGACCCCAAGGTTTTTCAGAACACATATGGCCTTCTAGCATAGACACCTATACTTCCACTTGAAATAGCTGCCCATAATCCCCTGCAGTGAGTTCATCCAGGACTGCCCACAGTTGGGCTATGGAACTTCCCTCACCAGGAAGTGGAGGTTTCTTTTTCTTCACAATAGGCCATCTGGTTGCCAGCAGTCATGTCCAGCTGCGCCTTCTGGGAGTGGAGACACCTTCTGCTAACCTACCTAAAGTTTGCAGTAGAAGGTATGGAGCAGCCTTGATCGTGATAGTTGTTCAAATACTTTGGGAATCTCAGAAATTAATTCTCCCACTTCTTTCTGATTGTTTTGGGAGTACCATAAATAGAAATGAGTGGATAAGTCTGTACACTAAGAGGATTCCACTGTTGGTGAGAAATGTTTACCTTGTAAATGCTGACTCTTAGCAGGCACTGTATCCTCTGGTCCCATCTGGTAACGCTTATGATAAAAATGCTGCATTGATGATACTTCTCATTTCTGCCTCAACAATGTAGCCAAGGATGGCTCGATAACATGGGCCAACGTTACCTGTTCAATATTCTGACAAAAACCCTCTAGATAAATACAACTCAACTTATATCCTGTATATTGTCACAGAAGTATATTACTTAGTATACATTTTAATGTACACCAAAGGATTTTAATCTTCGAAAGGCAACAACAAAAGATTTTTGAAAGGTGATAACAACAATAAAAAAATGTCTCTCTTTTTAATTTGCATTAGAGATGTTGAACTAAGCCAAGATGAGCATGGGAGTGAATATATATTAACAATATACATATTTCTTGGGCGAGGTGGTGGTCCACTTTTCCAATAAGGTTCATGTTTGCTCCCAAATATAAATGTAGGATGAGCATAGAAGGGCTGGCTGTCTTTCTTCTTTGATGTTTATTCCACCACTGTTAAGTTTTATGCCCTTTACAGAGTTGCTAGAATCGCCATCAACATACCCTCTTAAACTCTAGGCCATTTATAGAGAATCAGCATAAAATAATTAATTTTTTATAAATAATACCAAAGTTGTTTCTTGGTCTTCTTTTCCTATTGCTTTTCTGAGCCACGTCTGAGTGGTTGATGAAAATAATTTAAACTACACTGAGGATGTCTGTAAGTTAAAAGGATAATATAGAAATGGTTATTGAATCAGCATATTAGCTGTTAGCCTTTCTATTTGCTTATCATACAATGGGAGCTGCTGTTTACTTTTTGTTCTACAAAGGACAGGCCCACTTTCTGTCTCCAAACAGTTAAAGGAATTAGATGAGAAATTATTCCAAATGAACTGTACACAGTCAGATTAGCCTAGCTGTGGAATATAGTTTCTGAAAAAAAGAGTCATCAACACACGAGGTCAAATGCATTCTTATTGAATAATAAATTGAAGCCTCAAGAGCTGCATGCAGTAGCATATTCGTGTGTGTGTGTGCATGTGTGCGTATATGTATATATATATTTCTTGTTAGCAACGTAGTATTGTAATTGGCTGGGTATTTAGGATAGATTGCTTTAAAGCTGTCCCATTTAACATCACAACATGGTAAAGATGCTCTGTTTAAATGGGTCACGAATGATAAAGGAGAACATCTTTTTATTATGCAGATCACAATATTACTTGTTAAGAACTTTACACCTTAAAAGTTTCCTTTTCACATATAATGTCACTTCATCCTCACCACAGATCTGCTGGGCAGGTGGGACAATGTATTGTTCAGATGCAATTTTTGCACCAAAAATTGACCTAATGAAAGAATCTAATCAAAAAGAGGAACATAAAAATGTGCAATGAATATACATATATTGTTTGTGATTATATAAAAAGGTATTTGAAAATCATAAGCATAAGTCGGATATGTCTTTTATTACTGTGTAATAGAGTAAAAGTAGTCCAGTATTAGAAACGAAAAAAAAAAAAAAACACACACACATGCAAGGGCAACAATGCCAGGTTTCAAGGGAACTGAGTATATTTCTAAACTCTAGGGTAGTCTAGCACCAAGTGTTCAACTTCTTTCCAAGTTGTAGATCAATTGTTGGGGTGTGTATGGTGTGAGTGTATACATGGGGTGTGTGTGTGTGTGTGTGTGTGTGTGTGTGTGTGTGTGTGTGTGTGTGTGTGTGTGTGTGTGTGTGTGTAAAGCAATCTGGAGATTCCCGTTTGCAAAACATGCCAAGAAAAATATTTTGAAATGAAGTGGAAAATCAAGGTACTGTCTACATGCTTTTGAATATTTATCCATAAGACCATAAGGGGGGTTTCAAACTGATGCTTCCAAGTGCCGTGAGGAGTAAAAACATGCTTTGAGCCAATCTGTAACCATTTTATTTCACTTTCAAGGTATCATTCTATAATCCTTTTCATGAATGTAAGAGTCACTATGCTGTGTACTGGTGTATTACTGTGTTTTACTGAATGTTTGTAAGGAATGAAATCTTAAGAAGAGACAGGTAGATAACGTAAGGAGATAAAACACTCCCATTGGACAGCAAAGATGTCCTTAGGCCGTGATCTTTGAGTACCACTCGACCTCAGGAAATATTTCCTCGCCTTGTCTTTAGATGATACTTGGACAAAGAAGGCAAGATAAGCTAATAAACTAGAAGCAGGTAGCATCTGATAGTATAAATGATTGGCACCATGGGATGCTAAGTATCATGGATGCTTGTCTGAGTCCTTTACTTATAAAACATAAACAAGTCAGTAGAAGTTAGCAAAACAATAAAACAACTGACATGCAAACCCGAATTTAAGACCAAAGTCTTCTTTTTCCCGTGCCTTTCCCATGCCTGACTCCAAGCACACCTTTCAGCTCATTACTGCAAAGCATTTGAATTCCAGCACACAATGTCACCTGGTCTGTAATCTGATTACTTTATGGAGGAATTAGTATGTATATTTAATGTAGAAGGGTTTTAATCTTGATGAAAATAATCCTAAGGAACTGTGATAGGGCCGCTCACATGTCTGGCAGATATGCCAGTAACATGCTAATAAATGACAGCTGATTTATGTATCTGGATTCTTTTATTTATAAAAATAGCAAGTGGACTGATTTTTGATATTAATAATACAAGTGAATCCACTTTGATTAGACTTCTGTGGAGAGCTGTGCATATCCGGCATTACAATTAAATCTTGTGATGTGGAATGGGAATGACATGCTAATGAAGCAAGCCAGTGAGCCTGAACCAAGAGTGTCCAACATCATTATGGGATATCTTAGATGAAGAGTAATTATAAGAGGAACACTGAAATGTCATTAAAAATCTTCACTAAGAGATTTAACCTACTATTTTGTACTAATGCTGTGATTTTTTTTCTTTTTTTAAGCAACATAACTGAACACAAAGTTCCTTTTCAGAATTTACAGGAAAAGGTTTTTAAATAGGTCTGGATTTAAGAAAAGATACAATCTAGTGCCCTAATTTAATTTGGTACATCAAAATTCAATGGTGGTATGTAATTGAAATCTCTTTTTAATAATTTCAGATGAATTAGCAATTAGGGCTTGTTCCGATTTCCATGAAATGTATTAAAATTGAGGGTTGAAGCCCTTGAAAATTTTTATTCTTTTCACTCCATTAGCACAATACATCTAGTTTAAATGACTCTGTCAGTTAGTATGGTACATTCCTTGTTTATTTATGAGAATTTGTTCCAAGGAAGTTCAAAAGAGGTAATGTAATGCATATTCATAAACTACAGCTTATAATATATGATTCAAGAAAGCTCACAAGCTTAAATTCCCTCCCTTTTTGGGAAAAAAAAATGCACTACCCTCATCTTCAGAAGCGTATTTGCTTCTGAGCGATTCTCAGTTGGGCTCTCCCGTTTGTGACTCCATTGCATCCCTGGCCTTCGCGGGAGGACGATTTCTTTGTGATAAATTGCACCCGGGCACTGTTGGAACAGGACACAAGGGGACAGGAAACAGTGCCAACTCCTAAAAACATAAAATGTGGACTTAGAACACTGACTCCAACATTGTCAATCCATGAGTCTGAGTACAAAAAAACGCGACCAAAATCAGTACCTATCACGCTGCCTTGGTGCCCAGCAGGAAAAACACAGTGCTTCTCAGTGGCAAACAAATAAATTACTCACACACTGAAAGACCAAAGGAAATGTGCCAAGCATTTGTTCCCCTTCTCCAGGCTTTTTGTGAAGAACTGCAATTACGCTTAACAAAAAACCACCATAGGACCAGTTGGCATCACTCTGAGACATAAATGTGTTTCTGTTCTAAATATGTAGCATTTTCAGAATGTTTGTGTGTATTATGTGCAATTTGTTCAGTGTATCCTTCTGGGAAAACCAGGTCCTGGCTGGGTAATTATGAGAAGTGTAAACAGTATTTTCTGACTGTGAGCTTCCATTTCTAAAGTTGGAGCAGAAAACTCTTATTATTTACCTTTTTGAGGAAACATTACCAACACAAGCCTTGCCTATTTGCCTTCACCAAATCTGATTTTTACAAAGGAGATCTCCTCATTGTTTAACTAAATGGGCCCCCTGAAGAAAGCTAGGTGGAAAACGGATGTCTTTCTAGGAGAATGTGAATGAGTAAAGGATACCTCAGCTCCTGGGAATTCTATAAAGGAAATAACACTGACTCTTGAAAACCCTTATTAGAAAATCCTGCAGTTTTCTACTCGGTGAAACTGTATTCAACAAGTCTTTTTTCTTCACCTGCACAGTTTATTATAGAAGATGGGCACGTAGCGATACTTCATGATAATATTTTAAGGGCCAAGAGAGATGCCCCTGGTGCTTAGGGGAGCATCAGGAATAGATTATTTGAATCATGAGTATCTTGGAGGATGAAATACTGAGCTAGGAATGGCCAAGATGGGTGGTGACAGAGTAAGTTGAAAAGGGCACTGCAGGCAGAGGAAAAGTTATGACCAAAGGTTCAGAGCCCTGAATCTGAATGGTGTGTGTTGGAGAGACATTGGGGATGGCAACTGGCAAGGGTGGGAAGTAAATGCAAGTTCTCCATGGCCTTAGTATCACACAGGACAAGGTGGGAATGGCAACAGATGAAGCAAGAAGTAGGTATAAGGGTCAGATCCTGGAGGGCCTTATGTATCATGCTAGGCAAATTAGGTTTTATTCTGTAAGTGATGGGCAACCACTGAAGTTTTTTAAGCCCCAGAAAAGCATGGGGTGCGTTTTAGATCGATCACTCACTTTCCTGACTCACCTTTGCTTGATCAGCTATGCCTCTTAAACTCCCTTTCTCAGATTCGACAGATTCAGTTTCAGGTATTTTTCTGACTCTGATGGAAATTTAGCAGTGTTTCTACCAATAATACTGAAATAGCATTTTGCGGATTCTGAGCTATCACAGGTTCTCACGATGGCAATTTCGCTCATCTTGCAACACTGCTCTAGCTTCTTTAATATGACTTGCACTCACAACTGTGTTAAGCATTTTGTGTATTCAAAAAAGCAAGACAAAGCCGAGCTAGTCCAGATTTCAAGACAGTGAATTTGGACACAGCCAAAGCCTTGCCATTGAAGCCAATTCTACAGATGAGCTTTTGTTTCATGCCTTTCAGGTACACATTTTTGCCCAGAAACTACTCCAGGAGGAAGGAACATAAGAGATCCTGCAGGGAAATGGCTATATGTTTACAGAGCAGAATTGCTAATATCCTTTTACATGGCCATCATCTAATTTTAGCAGGATTGCTTCTGAATGGTTACCAGTTTGGGATTTGAATAAGAAGGCAGACAGGAGTGAATGGAAAACAAAGAAGAAATTGAAGAAGTCAATGCTGAGAAAAATAGAAGTCAACCACTGACACAGTTTAAAGAAAAAACTCTTCAACCATTAGTTGTCTTGCCAATAATCTTCAAAAAGTCATTTTCGAGGTCATTAAATACCCAGGCTTTTTAATATGAAACATTTTCTACCTGCCTCCAATTTCATTTTATTTATGTGTAACAAGTTAAGTATAAGGAAATTTATTGCACTTAATTTTGAAAGGAAACAGGGCCTAGACTGGCCTGTTGGTTATAATTTGAATCTTTTCTGCCACTGGAAGGCTTTATTCAATTCTGCTTTTTTAATTTTTCCACCTGTCCTGCTTGTCTGAAGGGTCCAAGATAAACGTTTCCAAGTACTTTCTAGACGGTCAGGGAGAGAGGTGGAATGGGAAGGAAGTAGGAAAAGGTTTGACAATATTATCCAATTACTAAAAATCAAGAATAGAAGGATGAAGAGGAGACCCTCACAAGTGGCACAAGAATCAAAAAAACAAACAACCCAATCAAAAGATTGGCAGAAGATCTAAATAGATATTTCTCCAAAGAAGACATACAGATGGCCAAAGGCACATGAAAAGATGCTCAGAAAATCGAAACTAAAATGAGGTAGCACTTCACACCAGTCAGAATGGCCATCATCAAAAAGTCTACAAACTATAAATGCTGGAGAGGGTGTGGAGAAAAGGGGACCCTCCTACGCTGTTGGTAGGAACGTAAATTGTTGCAGCCACTGTGGAGAACAGTATGGAGTTTCCTTAAAAAACTAAAAATAAAACTATCATATGATCCAGCAACCCCATTCCTGGGCATATATGCAGAGAAAACCATAATTCAAAAAGACACATGCACCCCAGTGTTCACTGCAGCACTATTTACAATAGCCAAGACATGGAAGAAACCTTTTATCAACAGATGAAGGGATAAAGAAGATGTGGTATATTTATACAATGGAATATTACTCAGCCATAAAGAAAGAATGAAATAATACCATTTGCAGGAACATGGATGGACCTAGAGATTATCATACTAAGTGAAGTAAGCCTGACAGAAGGACAAATATCATATGATATCACTTATATGTGGAATCTAAAAAACATGACACAAATTAACTTATATACAAAACAGAAGTAGACCCACAGACATAGAAAACATACTTGTGGGTACCAAAGGCAGAGGACAGATAAATTAAAAGTTTGGGATTAACATATACACAGAACTATATATAAAACAGATAACCAACAAGGACCTACTGTAAAGCACAGGGAACTATACTCAGTATTTTGTAATAAGCTACAGGGAAAAGAATCTGAAATATATATTCAGATTATATAATTAAATGTATATATATTATATATATATAAATAAATAACTGAATCACTTTGCTGTACACCTCCAACTAACACAACATTGTAAATCAACTCTACTTCAATATAAAAACAAGTGACAAAAGAGCCAGAGTAATTTGAAGCATAAGGTAGATAGAAAGGACCCCTCAACAACAGCTCCAGATGAAGCAGCCATCTTTCCCCATCTCCCACTTCCTTATCTCCTCACCTCCCTTCTCCCACCTCAATGAACTTTTGACTCAAGCTGAGCCAATCATATTTATTTTCTTGAGTATTTGAACTAAGGAATTATAGCCAGAGGATATTTGATCTGGGAACTATAAAATCCAAGACAGAAAATTTAAGTTCAAGGTATATTTGGAACTGTATAAACAATTGACATTCAGATACATAAGAAAAACATCAAGTGTAATACGTGTAGATTGATAGGAGAAAAGCGTACTTTCAAAACTAATTATTGCTTCTATTTCATGATAAAATGCCATTTCCTACTCATTTAGTAAGTGTAAAATATGAATTTATAATTTAAGCAATAATCATTTCGTTAGTAATGAGAGCAATTAACATTTCACACCAAACTAATAATATTAGTAAAAAATAAAGGGGGTATGATCCATTTAGATTCAACATAAATTCACCCATAGGGAAATAGGCCAAGTAGGGATAGCATATATACAGTAGCCAACCTTTTTTTTTGGTTGCCTCTGATTTAAAAAAAAAAAAAAAAAAAAGGTTCTAAACTGATTTCCTCTTACCTTAATGGACATTATATTTTTATTCTAAGAAAATGACATCAAACTGAAGCAGCATTAAATCCTTAGATATTTATTAACAGGAAAAAAATCAATTAACCACATCTTTCCAACACTGATAGGACACTGCCAAATGGTATCCACAAAAAAACCTATTTTTTAAAAAGTCCTTTCCTCATAGACATGTATTGAGTCCCCACTATGTGTCAAACACAATCTTAGAAACTAGAGAGGAGGATGAAAACATAAAAGGACCTTGTGTCACAAAAAAATGCTATATATTCACTATACCATTTCCCTTTGCTAGGCCCACAGGAAGATAACATTTCTCAGGCTCTCTCATGGTTATATGTGGCAATGGGAATGACTTTTGGTCAACAGAATGTGGGTAGAGTGATGTAGGCAGCTTCTAGTCCTGGCCCTTAAAGACCTCCCTCAAGGCCCTGCAGATCTCTCTTCTCCCTTGTGAGCTACAGACAGTAGAGCTACCAGACGGAGGAGGATCACTCCACATCTATCAGACTGTGAGGCAAAAAACACCTTAAAAACTTTCGTTGTGTTAAACCAGTGAGATTTAGGGGGTTATTTGCTACCATTGAATAGCCTCTCCTAACCTTACAATCTGGAGAACAAAATGATAACAACGAAAACATATAAGGTAATATGGGAATGCAGAAAAATAATACTATATATGACAGACAAATAGAGAGTACAGATTGCCTGTAGGCTCTGTCAGGGATGGCTTTAAACAGGAGGTGATAGTTCACATTGCTCTTGAATTACGGTAGGAGTTTGCAAGATAGACCAAAACAAAATGGAAGATGGAAGGAAATGCCCTTCATCGTCAAGGAATGCCTTGATGTTTTCTCAAAGGCAACTAAGACAGGGAAGAAAATAAAAAACACTTTTCAGAGAGAAATTCAACATTGTGCTGAAGCAATACTAGATTACCATTTAGCTTAATTGACTAGAAAATTGATTTGGTCAGATAATACACGTACTATGTAATGTGATGGCACTTTTATTACAAATGAGTTCACAAAGAAAAAGCACTGAGCAGGTTATTCAGAAATGTCAAAACTCTCTCCAAAATAGAATGCATTGATTTGTAAGGGATCCTTAGTACCCAATGTCTAACAGGTGCTATCTGCAGATGCAAGCTATTTCCTGATAGCTAGGTAGGTTTCAAGGTTAATGTAGTGATGGCACAATCTATAGCTGCCAGGGAGCCATTTATACTGAATATCTTAATGTGGATGTACAAAGTTTCCCTCAAGATGAAACAAAAACTAGCAGCAGAAAATCCGAACTCGTTTACTATTCAGAGAAAGTGGTGTGTTCTGCACTGGGCTCTTCTCAGAAGGTATGAGGTGAAGGCTTTGCTGTGATTTGTCAAATCTGCTTTTCCAGGAAGGATGTTTGAATTATAATAGAAAGAACAACCTGTGAATTTGGGAAAATGAAGAAAACTGTATTGGGAACAAATGAATAATGTGTCAAGGGTCTGATCTCTGGAGGGCAAATGATAACTGTTCTCAAAGTGCAACACATGAGCATTCTGAGTTAAAGGAAGATAAAGATTGTTATGAAAAGAATCAGAGCGTTGAGAGATCTTTGAGGAGCTTGATCTGTGGACACCACATTATAGCTCTATAAATTCAAGGCAGAAATAAATGGAGGTTCTGCAGGTTTGAGGCATAAATCCTTGCTAAGTTGGACTTGTAGCAATGCAGTTAGTTCTGAGCAGTGGAGATGAAGACACTGTTTTTTTCCTGAATGAAGTGGACCAGGCAGAAGTGCTATTCCTAGTAAAAATTTTAAAAGCACTAGGTAGACCTCAAAGTTAAATTTGTCATTATGACTTTGAATTCAGGATTTTCAACATAATGACCAACCTGTGCACTTATGTATATTCCTACTTGAATAGAAGTGTGTCAAGGTATTTCCAAGAAGAAATGATGATAACATCTAGCCCAGGGAGAGTTTTCCCCTGAAAAATAGCAATGTGGCCCCAGCAAGGTAGGGCATAAGAAATAGAAAGCTAGCAATATGATTAGAATGGTTTGTTTGATGGTATGACTTTTGTGAACCTCTATTTTATAATGATCAATTTTTTTCTCTTCCCATCACTATCACGTTATTAACTGTAATATTTCTGCTAATATTGTTGCTGAGTCCCTTTAGGTTTCTTGAATACCAGACATACACAATCCACTGTCAGTTTGGAAATTAGCAAAGAAGACAACACGAGGGCTGATGATATTCACCAGCTTTATAAAAAATGTAAAATTCAAATATTAAAATACATTATTCCATTTTTCTTTTTAGTGCACATAGATTCTCAGGTTTACTTGAGCAGTCTGTCCTCATCCTGCACATGGACCAGTTCTGACATACAGAAATAATCCCACCTGTAATACTTCTCCTTTTTAAGCTTTCAATACTTGCTCTTTATTACCTACAGCATAGCAGAATTCCTTGAAACCTCTGAATGCCTTGGGAAAAGTGTACTTAAACAGCTTTTATAATTTAGAGTAACTGGCCATCTGACTACGTTTACATTAATTCAGGACTATAACTGAGATACCTATTTTTTCCTGTATCATGCTGTAGCTCACTGAATTCAACACAAAAGTACAAAGACTCTTGTGAAAATACTTGATGTGTGCTTGTTTAAAATGACTGCTGTTTCAGGATCAGTTTCCTCTGGCTAGACTTTTTTTTAAAAGTCATTTCCTCACTGACTGTCCCAAACTCACTCTCTTTGGGACACCAACACTTTTCCCATGAGGGTCAGCCTCTCTGTTTTGGGAGAGGCTTCTAAGTGTCCAGAGCCATTAGTAAAGGGTATGTTAATACTTGACAGGGGGATGTTAACACCTGTGAAGGGAGGCTCAGGGCATGGAAGGTGTCCTGCTGGATGAAGTCAGCCGTGGCCATGATCCTTTGAAGGCCTTTGCTCAACAGCACTGAGATAATCTGTTTGTATGGTTTGGCTCCAAGGGCAAGGAAGTCTATGGACTCTGTTTCGGTTTTTCCCTCTTTATTAGGGTAGAAAGTCAAAGCTCTTGATTTCCAAGAGCATAGTTTGGGAGTCAAAAGGAATCTAAACACTGTCCTCCTGCTCTAACAATTCTAGAATTTTCTGACTAGTGAAGGTTATTGGAGGGGGAGAGGTACATAGAAATCAATATTTCCAAATTTTATCTATGTCTTTATGAAATAATACAAAGTACCTTTAGCCACTTCCCTGGGGGTAACAGCATCTATTTGGTGCCTTTGGAATGTTCTGAACAACCATCGCCTTTGGTTCAATGCTATTTATTTGAGTAGGATCATTTCTTATGATTATAAACTATACTCCATCAGGACCAGGACCATGATTGTACCCCTCACTCTCACACCCCAAATATTGTCCATAGCTGGCAAAGTGGCTTTTCCTTTCTCCTGTATCAGTGGTTCCCAAACCTTGCTGCACATTAGAATCACCTGAGGAACTTTTAAAAACTCTCCCTATACCAGTTAAAACAAAATGTCTGTGGATGGAATGGCACAAGTTTTAAAGATCCATGGGAGATTCCAGTGTACAGCAATGGTCTAGCAGTTAGTGGAAGGCTTAGGTATGATAGTCAGGCGGAGTAGCTTTCTGATAAAGGAATTAGTGGCAGAAAAGCCTAGAGTGATTGGGACTGAAGTGGGCAGAGGAAGAATGAGATGAAGAGACAGGGCTTTAGTGACAGGTGGTCCTGGAGAGGAGGGGGTGAGGGTGACACCCGTTGGTAGTCTTGATTCATGGGAGAAAATGCTATTCTTTTTCTCCAGTTGTAAACATGGGATTGGTAATCAATGATAAAAAGTGTCATTGATTGAACTGTGCCCCCCCAAATTCATATGTTGAAGCCCCAAATCCCAGTACCTCAGAATGTGACTATATTTGAAGACAGGGCCTTAAAGAGGTGATTACATTAAAATTAGGCCTTAGGGTAGCCCCCAATCCAATTTAACTGATGTCCTTAGAAAATTTGAACACACAGAGACACTAGTGGTATACATGCACAAAGAGACAACCACGTGAAGACACAGCAAGAATGCAGCCATCCTCAAGCCAAGCAGAGATGCCTCAGAAGAAACCAAATCTGCTGGCACCATGATCTGATCTTGAACTTCTAGCCTCCAGAACGGTGAGAAAATAAACTTCTCTTGTTAAAGCCCCCTAGTCTGCATATATTGTATGACTGCCCTAGGAAAACAACACAAATAATATAAAAAGTAATGGAATGATATATACTACCAAATGTAAAATAGATAGCTAGTGGGAAGCAGCCACATAGCACAGGGAGATCAGCTCGGTGCTTTGCGACCACCTAGAGGGGTGGGATAGGGAGGGTGGGAGGGAAACGCAAGGGGGAGGAGATATAGGGATATATGTATATGTATAGCTGATTCACTTCATTATAAAGCAGAAACTAACACACCATTGTAAAGCAATTATACTCCAATAAAGATGTTAAAAAATAATGGAATGATAAACATTTGAAATGATAAGTATAGATTTTATTAAATTACTAATACAACTTGTCTTAACCTAAATAATTTTCCTATGCTTTTCAGGTAGTCATAAAACTATTGTATAGAGTAAGCACAAGCCATTTTTCAACTGCATTATTTGTTGCCTACTCCTTACCTAGTAAATCCTACCCAACTTTCAAGTTTCAGTGTCAGTTCTTCTCTTCCAGGATGTCTTCCCATGTCATCCAAATGCTCAGTGCCCCTTCCTTTATCTGAACCCACAGGACTAGTGATCTACGTCCTAAAATTTGTTCCTAATCGTAAACTGACCTTTGACATTTCAAGGATTGTTGCCACATTCCAATTTAACTTTCTATGTATTTTGATCTTGTTTCCCTCACCAAATTATAAACTCCTTTGGCATAAGGAACACAACTATTAATTTTCTATATCTCCTATAATGTCTGACAAAGTTCTTCCAGAAATATTAATTAGTAATTAGAAGTATTTCTACAGACACTATCAGACTTTGTACCTGAGCTTAAATAAACCTCAAAAGATCAAAGACAGGATAGGAAGATATTCTTTCTATAATGCCTGTGTCACAATCAGCTGTCAGCATTTTAACATTGATGAGCAGTCACAAGTGACTTTGAGACCTGTACATGCTTATTTTCTAATTCCAAGTGAGGTTAAAAGATGGAGAAAGAATATAACTTAAGGGTTATAGTTAATGATCATTTTTTTTACCTGGACACACTCCAGTGGGCAGAAAGAAAGCATCTCCTATAAACAATATGGTGACTGGTGCTAATGACGACATTTAAAACTTCAAAATCTTCTTAATTAGACGCTATTCTACTACCACTTAATAAAGATGTGTTGGAGAAACACTGTCATTGCACATTTTCAGATGACATAATCCATCACAGCTCAGAGAGTCATAACATTAGCAAAAAAAATTCTAGGATTAAGTCACCATATTTTATTGAACAATAAGGTAGAGATGAATTATTCTTACCCTGATTTTTAATGATTTTCCCACTTGTCTCTGTCTGTTTTTGTGGTGTGATTAAATATATAGAATGATGGCCAAGACAAAACAAGATAGTTTATCAGGGGTCAAAGTAGAAGATGAGATAGAAGATAATGAGTCAAATTTTGAAGATCTGCCTATAGAGTATTCTTCATCTATTTTTAAAGAGAGGTGCATCATATGTGAAGCATGAATGATGTCAAGAGTTGGCCCTCAATTTAAAAATTAGCAGTCAGAAGTTGTCTTCCATGCAACATATGAGCTGTTGTTCACACTTTGTACTTTACTTTTTAAGTCTGCCTTAATAGAGTTTTGGGGAAGGAAAGAGGGTACTGAAAAAATGTCAGTCTTGGCTAATTTTTATCTTTTTCTCCTCTGTAGCAGTTAGCTATTGCTGTGTAACAATAAAATGTAAAAACACAAATCTCTCTCCATCTCATCCAGCAATAAATATTTATTCACATCCAGGTCAGCTGAGGGACAACTGATCTGACCTGAATGGCTTTGTCCTTGACTGGATTGCCCACGTATCTCACTTCCTCTTGGGTGACCCATTATGTTCTCATGGCAATGGCAAAAGACAACAGGGTGCAAACCTAGTCACATATGTTTCTCTCATACCTCTGCTTCTATCACTTCTGCTAATAGCCTTGAAAGAACAAGTCATGTGGCTGCATCCCAAATCTATGGTTAGGGACTTATGCTGTAGTAGGAGAAGCTTCAAAGTTCCACGTCAAGGGAGTAGATATGGGAGAGATAAAGAACTGGGGATATTACTCCAGTCTACCACACTTTTATTGTTTTCAATTCTTTATCAATCCATTTATTAAAAATTTGCTGATCTAGTGAACACCTGTCAGATTCAAGGTGACTCCCCCTTTTATTTGCCCATTATTTTGTAAATAGCTTTCTTATATTGTGGGGGAAATGTCCATGATATGAGAGTGTATTAAAAAAATGAAAAAATCAGGGTAAGAATAATTCAGTTCTACCTTATTGTTCAATGAAATATACACTCTCATATCATGTATAAATTAGTATTCAAATCCCCATTGGACAAACCGATAAAGTAGGTTCTGCCTGAGGTGTGAGCCTCCATCTTGCTAGTCCTGGTGGGTAAAGAAGATTTGGATGGCAGCAGCTGTCACAGGAGCTTTTTAGTGGTTGCCACATTGAAGTCCTCATGCAGAAGTTACATTGGGACTGTGGCAGTAGCAAGTGCAATGAAGATAAATTTCTGGCGTCTAGTTTTATTTTTTATTGTGGTAAGAACACTTAACATGAGATCTACCCTTTTAACAAACATTTAAGTGCACACTACAGCATTGTTAACTACTGGCGCTGCTGTAAAACAGTCTCTAGAAGTTATTCATCTCATATAACTGAAGTTTTATACCCACTGAACAACTTCCCATTTCCCCTTTTCCCAGCCCCTGGTACCACCACTCTATTTCTATGAGTTTAACTATTTTAGTATAAGAGGAATCATGCAGTATTTGTCCTTCTGTGATGGGCTTATTTCACTTAGCATAATGTCCTTCAGGTACATCTATGTTGTCCTATATGGTAGTGTTTCCTTCTTTTGTGGGTGAATATTATTCCATTGTACATATATGCCACACTTGCATTATCCATTCATCTGTTAGTGGACATTTATGTTGTTTCCATATCTTGGCTATTATGAATAATGCTGCAATGAGCATGGAAGTGTGTATATCTCTTCCAGATCCTAATTTCAATTCTTTGGGATATGTACTCAGAAGTGGTATTGCTGGATCATATGGTAATTCTATTTTTAATTTTTTGAGGAACTGCCATACTATTTCCCATAGCAGCTGCACTGTTCTACATTCCCACCAAAAGTATATATGTGTTCCAATTTCTCTACACCCTTGCCACTTGTTATCTTTTGTTGTTGTTTTTTGTTTCTTTATAACAGCTATCCTAACAGATGTAAGGTGGTAACTCATGTGGTTTGATTTGCATTTCCCTGATGATTAGTGATGTTGAACATCTTTTCTCTACCTGTTGGCCATCTGTATGTCTTCCTTGGAGAAATAGCTATTCAAGTCCTTTGCCCATTTTTTATAGGGTTATTTGGCTTTTTTGTTATTGAGTTGTAGGAAGTCCTTATATATTTTGGATATTAATCCCTTATCAGATATATGGTTCAGTCTTTTCAAAAAATGTTGAGAAAATTGGATAGCTATAAGTAAAAGAATGAAATTGGATCTTATCTTATACCATACACAAAAATCAACTCAAATGGATTAAAGATTTAAACATAAGACTTTGAACTGTAAACCCCTAAAAGAAGACATGGGGGAAAACTTCCTGGCATTGGGTTTGGCAATGATTTCTTGGATATAACACTAAAAGCTCAAACAACAAAAGCAAAGTTAGACGAATGGGACTACATCAAACAAAAAGCTTCCACACAGCAAAGGAAATAATCCAGAGTGAAAAGGCAACCTAAGGAATGGGAAAAATATTTGTGAACCATATATCTGGCATTTACCATTTGGCCTTAGTGGTAGTAACTTCCTCCTCAGGCCAGTTCTGCATTAGGAACTTGGGCATGCTTTTCCCGCCTCCTCAAAGTTTCCATGAGCCCTCAAGAATTCTTTGTTTGAGCTAGCCAGAGTGGATTCTGCAAACACCAGCTGCTATCCTGAGTAGCTACTTGATGCAGAGCAGTTAACTAGACTTTTTGGAGATATCAGTTAGGATTCTTTGGGTGCAAGCAACAGGAATCTAAATTTACTTGAAGGCTCTGGGGTAGCTGAGAGAATGATGAAATGTCAGCTAAAGAACTAGGCCTACAGAGGGAATAAATGAGGGAATTTCTGAGTGTTCAGAGAGTAAAAACTCAGGGCACCAACACTTGGATAAATTATCTCTAACCTTCTCTGTATTTACATCATTCTGCTGAAGATTCCGTTTTGGGATATAGAATCCAACTAGCTTAGCTTGGATCTCATGCCCATTCTTTGACTAGAGGGGAGAAGGAAGCCTTACTGATATTCCATCTAAGATGTCACCTATTGGGATAGTGGTCAGTCCTCAAAAGGAAAAAGGGGTGCTGTATTGAAAGACAAGGGAATGGCTGCCATGTGGCAAAAACAAAAGCAAAACAACAACAGCCAAAAAACAAACAAACAAGCAAACAAAAAACACCCCAAAGCAAAACAAAACTGGAAGTAGGAATAAGAAATCAAAACCACTACAGCTCAAAAATGAATAAGACTTTCTATCTGTTCTTGGGAAGCTTTGATTTTAGTAGAAAAGATTTTACACTCTATCTTCATTTATTATTCAATAATAAAAGCACCAGTCATTGCATTTAGAGTCTACCCTAAATCAGTATGACTCCATTTAACTTACCTGATTATATCTGTAGAGACCTTATTTCCAAATAAGGTCACATTCTGAAGTTCTGGGTGTGCATGACTTTTGAGAGGACGCTATTCAAGTCACTACAATAGCCTCAGACCTTAGAATGAGTTTGGACTTTAACCTCAGGTGAAATCATTTTCTCATGCAGATGCAATATAAATGTATTGTTTTTAGGTGATCTAAAATTATCTTGCAATAAGAAAATGCATGTGATAATTAATAAGAAATTATGGGTATGACTGGCATATCTTAATTCAGATATGAGAAAAATATCTACTTTAGATATCTTTTCTCAGACCCGATTCTTTGTTATGCCCACACTCAGGAGATATATAGCTGAAAACTTATTTCTATGTGGGCACTGTATGGTTAAATAAAGAATATATACTCGGGCTTCCCTGGTGGCGCAGTGGTTGAGAGTCTGCCTGCCGATGCAGGGGACACGGGTTCATGCCCCGGTCCAGGAAGATCCCACATGCCGCGGAGTGGCTGGGCCCGTGAGCCATGGCCGCTGAGTCTGCGCATCCGGAGCCTGTGCTCCGCAGTGGGGAGGCCACAACAGTGAGAGGCCCGCGTACCGCAAAAAAAAAAAAAAAAAAAGAATATATTCTCTGTATTAGCTTGTTGGTGACATTACTTTTTGGACCACACAGAAATTAAGTAAAACTAGGGAGTGATTCTTCGTAGGCTTAGAAATTCTACCATGCTTAAACATATTAAGCTGTTTTCCACTGATTTATGTAAAGTGTAATTAACAAATTAATACATATGAAGATAATAGAAAGCACCAAGCAATAATGTTGTTTTGTTGTGTTTTTGAAAATTACTGAAAGTAATGGTAAAGCTAATCTGCTATAAATTTCTTTTAATTAAATAGTGTTTGGAATAATTTTTTTCTCAATTTAATCTAGCTCATATCATTCTTGCAAGTTTTTCATTTTTACATACTCAGGAAGTAGTCTAATATTGCTTCTATTTTCTATGTAGCATCATATTTACCCATTATAGGGTAATTGGACTATGGAGTTACACTAATGTTTTTGTAAGACCTGTTGCTTTAAAACTAAAGATATTTCCAAATGCTATATTGCTCCTTTAAAATGTTAAACATTCCCATTGTATTAACCAGTCAGATAGGTTTAGGGTGGTAAAAACTCATCGTTATAAGGCAAATCCTAAAATACCACTAAACCTAGGCAGCATAACTTAGGATACTGTTTATATGAAGAAGTGATACTCATTAATTCATTATAATCTGTATTAATATATGTAAGACTAGAGCATAAATACAAATAATTAATCCATAGGTAATAAAATAAAATGCTTTCTTAACAACTGTTATTCAAATGTAACAAAAGACAAATGTGACCAAATAAGTCTTATCACACATTGCCATTTCACATTCTGGGAGATCATGAGAACTTGAGAACTCAGACCTCTCAGGTGGCACAACTTCTGAAATCTAATATTTAATAAATGCCATATATTTAGCTACAAGCGTACATTGTCTTTTTCTGTCTTATCCTGAGGCTCAGTCACTTGTGCTCCTATTGTCAGGGTAGGGAGGTCTGAGAGATTAAATTGGACCTTCCCATGATTTACAATGACCATAAAAAACTTTGGGTGGTCTCAGGCCCACTTAGACTTCCAGGCCTGTCCCAAAATTAACCTGGCCTCCGCAGGGGCACTCCTCCTTCCTGGAGGAGACCCAGGACCAGCGTAGCCTGTCTGGAACTGCTCTGAAGGAGAGCAGACTCCTCCAGTTCCGTCCAGCTTGCTGGCCTGCACTTTTTCCATCACACCCTGCTCCTTGAGCTGTGAACTGCATGGCTTGTGGTATTTTGTAGAACACTCCCTTCAGACCCTACACTGTCTTGTCAAATGCCAGAGAGATTTTTTCCCCCCATACAGATAGCTACATCATCCTTCCTAGATAATAGTGGTTAGAGACTGAGATGGTAAGGTGACCAAGCAGAGAGTTAAATGTGGACTTGGAACATTAGTGAGCACATTTCTGATTAAATATATCTATCATGAAATGCCTTTGACTTTGACCCACACCAATAAATCCTGGTTTCTTTACAGCAAATGAAATCCCTGCACAGGTTGCTGAGTTTGTCCTAACAGCTCTGTTTCTTCCTCTGACTACAGAAGGGAATACCTTGCTCTAGATATTGGTCACTATTCCTCACTAACTTGAGGGTTAACAGCAAGCACAGAAACAATGGAAAAAGTAGAAAGCTGTTTGTTTTCTTTCCTGATTTCTCCCTTACCATCTTAATATGAATTACAGAGATTCTTAGGCTCCTGTCCTGGAAGATTTACAATTCAAATCAAGGAAAGGCGTCTTCCCTTCCCTGTTTAAAGGAACAACAACAAAACAAAACAAAACAAAACAAAAAAAACAGTTCTAAACTATTCTCTCAGTATTTTAATATACAAGTAATTACACATAAACAAATATTTTATCTATTATTTCTTGGATTACCGTCTATCCCCTTGATTTTCTTTCACATTTTATATCTCTTTCTCTGTCTCTTCCTCTCTTGTCTTCTATTCTGTATGATTCAGTCAACTTTTTCTTTTAACCTTTTCGCTGTTTTTGCAACTTGTGTTTTAAAGTTTCATCAACTCTCTTTTTCTCTGATTGATCCTTTTTCTTAGAAGACTGTTCTTGTTATATGGATACTATATTTTCTTCAATCTCTATAACATAATAATAATTATTACTTTTTTAAAACACACTATATTTTCTTCCCTCTGTTATTCATTTTCTAGTTTCTGTTATTTTGGCTTATTCATCTCTATCTTTCTTTTATGCTGCCAGTTGTCCTCAAGTGATTGCTAACACATGGTTTTGCCTTCATGCACCTGATTGAAGGAATGAATGTCCAGTCTATGTCATTGTCAATGGGTTCCTATATGTGACTCATGCTGTTCTCTGAAAGAGAGAAATAACTGCCAGTTCTGGGTCTATGGGCAAGGTGTGGGGATGGGCAGACTTCACCTGAAGGTGCGTGGATGCCTTCTCAGCTAACCGGTACTAATATGAGGAAGGTCCTGGCCTAAGATGGCAGCCTACACTAGTCTCCCTGGTAGACCACCTCATGTCTTTAGGAAGTGGTAGCCTCCAAAGGGGTTGGCTTCACCTCAGCAAACACAAGTTGCTCTGCTGAGGTAATGAAAGAAAACAGAGGTATAGTCTCCCTGCAGAAAGTCTCACTGACCTGTATTTTCCAGCAAAATGCCTCTTAACACCCAATCTTCACAGAACATTCATGTCTCTCAATACAACCTTTTTTTTGGCCAATATTTTATAGAAAAAAATATTTAAATCCCCCAAAGTCAATACATTTTAAACCAAATGATAGAAATGTCTTGAGATATGTTTGAATACAATTGGTAAAATCTTAGAATCAAACATAGATGTTTTTAAAAAGCTTTCAAGTGTCCAAGAGGATCTGTATCTATGGTGAAGTTCAGAGTACATGTTACTGTACTAAAAGCAGCTATTTGTTAGTAATTATATCTTTCAGATATTAGAAAGCGCTGTTTTCAGCCTTCTACATTTTAAAAGTTTATTACTTATATGTAGTTAGTTTACTATGTTTTAGTTACATTTTAGGAAATTGGCTGGGAGTTTTGAGTTGACACATTATAATTATTCTCAGCTAAAGGAGAATATGCTCATGATTAATATTTTCACATGGAATGCCTCATTTTTCAGAAACGGATTCTAACGTTAATTGAAAGAGGCCTGTATTAGAATTTCTACTTGGAAATTTTTCTCATCCTTCTTAAGAATTTCTATTTTGTTTTATACCATAGTTGACACATCAATATAGCATACCAATATGTAATTCAGAAAAATAAACAGTATATCTGTGAGCTGGACTGAGAAAATGTTTTTCTAAAAGTTGTGTGATAGAAATGGGTGGTAGATTATTATACCGGAGGGTATCTTTCTGATCACAAGCTGGAGACCAACAGCACTATGGTAGAAGCAGGCTTAGAGATGAGTGTGGGCAATACAGGCTATCGTAGACATTCTGTACTTAGGGCTTCATTCCATCGTAATGGTTTCTGCCCTTTCTCCCAGTCCTGTTCTCCTTATCTGCCAACTTTGGCAAACTGTTGTGAAAAATTGCTTTTGCTTCCTCTGCCCCGTATCGCTATGGTTCTCTCCATTCTGATTTATCCATCATTATAAACCTTCCTAGATACTCATTTTTTGTCAGCTATTTACATCCCACTCCCCTACTTCAACCTGAATTTTAATGTGCTTATGAATTTATTATTCTCTGGGCTTCCTTAATATCATCCAAGGTATTTGGGGGACAAAGGAGAAGTAGTCACTTGTCTCTGTCCCCTCCCCAAGGCAGACACCCTTGACTCCAGAAAGTTCAACATGGAGACAGCCTGTTTCAGAGACCCCGAACCTGGGGTGCCAACAGGCGTGCATATCCAAAGGGCCAGAAAGACTCCTCCTCCCGCTGCACTCCCGTCCTAATTTGGATGCAGTATTACTATCAGAGCTACGTTCACCAAAACGTTCCTTTAAGTTGAGGCAAATTTTCTACTCTGAGGATAGACTGCTGAATATAAGTAGTAACTATATCTATTCAAATAATTTTTTTAAGTCAGTCCACTGCCAAGAGCAGCACATTTGTGGTAATAGGGGTGATTTGTAGGTAACTTCTATGCGTGCCAAATTTAGCAGTACACTTCAACCTGAAGATTTAACCCCAGGACTTAGGGAATCATCACAAGGAACTAGAGGGAAAAAAAATCAAGGATGCCAAAATGGAGCAGGCAGATCTGAATTGAATACAGTGAAAAACAATCAGGAATCATGCCATTTTTGCCTCCCCACGAAGACCCTGGGAAAAAGAGATGGTATCATTTTCAAATTAAAATCTATTGCTCAAAACTTCTTCCTGCAGTTGAATACCTACCCCAGTGTTTATTTGTGTAGACACAACCTGAATGACCTGATTCATGTCATCTGAACAACCACATAATCATACTACAAGAATAGAGCCTTGAGGAATTAAAAGGTGCATGGAGAATGTGGGGAAGTTGTGGCTAATTTCAATGTAAGATGGGCAATTAAATCATGTATGACTTGGTCAGCAGAACCGCATGGAGAGAAAAGTGGCTTATATAATAGAATTTCAAGGTGGGGAGAGCTAAGGACAAAAATCTCTCTTCTTGTGCCTGCATTCTCAATGATAATTTGACAAAGGTGCAAGCGAGGGTCCCAAAATTATGGAGGAGAAATTGTCTAACCTTTAGCCCAATGTCTAATTACAATAAGAGAATACCATAAAATATTCCAGAATACAAAAAATACACGTAGAGAATAAAAATCAGGGAAAATTATTCCAGTTCTGAACCAGATACTAATGAGACCACAGTAGAAATACCACCCAGTTGTTAGAACCTTGTTAAAGCAAAGGAAGCTAAAAGAAATGAGAGGAAAACTTTGAGCTGCAACATGATTCAAATAACAGGGGGATCTAGTTGTACAAAAAAGGTTAAAAATAAAGACTACCGTTGCTTTTAATGGAGAGCATCACATGAAGGTATGGTAGAACCTGTCAAAGCAGAAAATACAGACTGTGGGTTAATGGAACGTGTTTTAAACCATGGTTCTGGATTCATCATGACCCTAGAACATCCCTTGGACACTGAAATAAGTCTCTCTACATGAGATACAGAAGCAGATTACATAGAGCAGTGAAAGTTGAAAGCAATATATCCAAATGAGTGCTGGGGACTGACTTTAGTTGCCAGGACAAAGCCAACAGTTATACAACACTGTTCCTGTACGTCTTGGACACACAATATGAACATATTCTAAAAGAAAAAAACATTGTTGGCTACCATTGAAAGTTCATGTTTGCTAATTAACAGGAAAAGAAATAAGTCCTGAAGGGTGATTTAAAGAAGTTTTGCACATGCTTTGTAGCATGTCAGTTCAGCCACATGGGACCTGATGAACCCCAGATGTGATCAGGCACAGGGTAAGCACCTGGCAGGGGCCCAGAGTGAGCAGAGTAATGGGAGAGGGTCAGGGTATCATGGGTGGACTGCACTGGGACTGGTGAGTTAGGCTGTTCTGCAAAACAAAGCAATCAACAGGTGTATTACTTAAACGAGGGAATCCTTTCACAATATACACATGTATTAAATCATCATGGTGTACACTTTAAATATCTTACAATTTTACTTGCCAATTATGTCTCAAAGCTGGGAAAAAAACCTACAAAGTAATCATTGACTGTTTAGTCCATCAGGACTCAAGATATGCTGAAATGCTTTCTTTAGGTGTATGAACTGCAGGACCCCATCTTGTCCAATGCTGAGGCCACCTGAGCTTTGAGAACAGCCTAGACAGTGACCATTCCCTTCCTGTCCTGAAGAAGAATTGTTCCCCCACAAGAGGACCTTCGACTCACTGCTGGGCCTTGAGCAGATTCATTCAGTTCAGCAGGTCCAACTTGAACCTGCTTCTGAGTTCAGCCATCCTTGACCACGTCACCTACTACTGTGTTCATAAGCCCACTTTCTTCTAATGTAGAGCCTCAGGAGAGCAGCAGAGCTGTACACACAAACCGTTGCTTCTATTTCCTGTGTCAAAACCCTAAGAAAGCAATTGTACCAATGCTACTCAGTAGGTAGAGGTCACGGGGTCTATAAATACATTATCCCTTAGGTGTAGAAATTCTGCTAGCGATGCAACAGTTGCTGGGACATTTCCAAGAGCAGCTTGACGGGAAGTGGGCTCCCTGTGAGATGGTGGACAAGCTAAGGGACACATCACCCACGTTTAGTTGAACACCCATTGAATCTATAAAAAACAGCTGCACTGCTTGGTCTGAATGTACCTGAAACCCATGGTCTATTTCACATTAGCACAAATCTGTAAGAAGAGCTGTTATCTACCTGTCTTAATTGAAACCTCAAAGCATTTTAGGCTGAAATTTGATTTAAAAAAAAAAAAAGTATTTACTCAGGCAGTGCTAAGAGTCACATCCCTTCACCTCTTCTACTTAGGAAGGGAACTGAAGTTAATGCTTTCAGGACAGGAATAGCATCAATTCGAGTATCATATCTCATACATTGATCCTTCAGAGCTTTGAACAAAGAGCAGAATATTAGTCCCCTCACTGCTCAAGGAGGATGTTAACCTGCACCCCTGCACGAGTGAGGACACCACGAAAGTCACCTTCCCCCGCTGGACGGGCCAGCTGCCAACTGTGACCGGGAACTTGGTTATAGAGTAAAAGGTTCTTTGTCAGGAATGTGGAAATTGTGACATTAGGAACTAGCCTGAGTTAGAGGATAAAACTTCAATGAAATTTGCAAGTTCATTTTGGTTTATATACCTGTCGGAGCTGAGACATTAAATGCAGAAGGCTTTTAATCTAGGTATTTTAAACACTACTTGATACCATGGACTAGTGTCACTCAACAGAGAGTACTTCAAGGACAGAGCTATCTCTGAACCAGAATAAGACCCCAGGAAGGCAGATTCAGCCCAGAGCATTGGGGACGGGGTGATTTCCTTTTGTTTCAACATTCACGTTTGACAGAACTGGCTTTTCTCTTTGCCCCTGCTGGAGAGCTAATAACTTCCTTCAGGTCCACCTTACTCCAGTCCTCCTCACAGGCCCGTGCAGCGGACTTGATATGCAGATATACCGCTAGCTTTATTTACATTTATTTTTGTCAGTCATGTGCTATCAAGATAAGAGAGACGTCCTAAGTAATCAAACACAGGAACCGGTCAGGTAGGTTAGCTTGACAAAAAACAACATGGAAGAAATAACCACAGAGCATAGGCGGCAATTCAGTTTTAGAGCAAGTCACGGGCAACACAAAAAGAAGATTACAACCAATCCCTCTCCTGTCTCAGACAGGGCCATTTGTTCCTGAGATTTCTAAAGATGCGTTCAATTCTTGCACACATCTGAGAGCTCTACAACTGTGGCTAACATTGAAAATAAATAATCCAAATCAGCTTGGCCATATTAACTGTGAAATCCACTTTACTAGTGAGATAGAATTTACTTCAAGCCATATAGGTCAATAGCCTTGGAGAGGGAATTCCAAAGATGAAGGCCCTTCATAGAAAATGCTCAGCCTTCAGACCTCTGTAGTTCTAAATCAGAGGGCTTAGCACCTCCAAGCTCTCCAGCTGCTGTGAGGGCAAACCCAGGAAAGAGGTGGTCATTGGATATAACCTAAATCCCCTCTCTGCTGCCTCTCCTCAACCCCTGAAACAGAATGCTGTTGAGGTCTGCTACCTTGATTCCCCCTGAAAGCAAAGAGGCAACTCATGAGGTATGGAAGCCTGGAGGGAACAAAGGCAAGTGTGAACGTGTGTGAGCTCATACTTTGGCATGATGAAAAGTAGGTACTCTTCAAAAGGTCTGCTCTGTGGCAGAGGGGCTCGTTACTGAGAGCAGAGCTGCACTGCCCACACAAAAGCAAAAGGGGAGGGAAGGGGCTCAGTGAAGTTAGAATACAGACAATATGGAACCAGAGATCATTGAATCTTAAAAATCTGTTGGCTACTAGCAGAGCCATTTAAAGATAATGGTAAGAGCAAAGAATGGACTTGGCTGGAAACTGTTTTCCTGTTTACTGTCTGCAGGCAGCTTCTGGAAATTTTAGTTGAAAACATTTTTTTTAATGTTTATCAGTCAAAATGAAAATGAGGCTGTGGTAGGCAAAATAATGCCCCGCCCCCTGCCAAGATGTCTACATCCTAATTCCAGGAACCTGTGAATTTGTTAGGTTCCATGGCAAAGGAGAATTAAGAATGTAGATGGAATTAAGGTTGATAATTAGCTGCACCTAAAATACAGATTATTCTTGATTATCCTAATGGATATATCATCCAGTATAATCACAAGGATCCTTCTAAGTGGAAGAGGGAGGCAGGAGAGGTCAGAGTGATGTGAGAAGGTCTTGACCCACTGTTGCTGGCTTTGAAGACAGAGGGAGAAGGCCACAAGCCAAGGACTGTGGGAGGCTTCTAGAAGCTGGTATAGGTAAGAAAACAGATTTCCCCCTAGTGCCTCCAGAAGAGAACACAGCCCTGTAGACACCCTGATTTTACTTCACTGAGACCCGTTATGAGCATATGGAAGACAATTTTATATTGTTTTCAACTACTGAGTTCATGGTAATTTATTAGAACAGCTACAGGAAACTAATACAGAAACCAACAGTCAGCTTGATACATAAATGTATAGTTTTTACATTATACTTTGTCTGGGGTGATGATGGCCAGGAAATCAACAAACCCTCTGAGGAAAAAAATGGAATTTGTTGTCTAAGGGGAAGGCATGCTACTCTTTCTGTTTAGTTGGCTAGCTAGCATCCTGGTTTCATCTCCTGCGTTTTATGTGTAGCCTGCTGGGAATGAGAACAACATTTAGCACTTATTATCCCAGGAGAACTAATTTCCAACACATAGTTGATCCAAACACTACTAGGTTGACCTAAACGATGACATATTAAGCAATCAGCTGTATAGCTAAATTCTATTTGACCAAAAAATGGGACAGTCACCTTCACCTGTCATCTTGGGTCTTCTGAATACCTGAAGCCCAACTGTTGCAAAATATTTCTCTGCACTTCCAGGAGAAAAAAAGAAAAAAAAAAGATGATCTTGCTTTATTTTGATATTCAGGATGAGATTAAGGAATGTATAATGGCTGTGCCATCTTTAAGGCCATTCCAGAAAAAAAAAAAAAATCAGTGTTAACGGTTAGAAAAAATTTCAAGACATGGAAAGCTGGGTTTCCAAATCACCAACACATTCACCAATTTTCAATGAGAATTGAAAACTAAATTAACTTCAGTTGAGGAGGTGAGAATGGAAACCAAATATACAACATGACCCTGCTTTTCTTTTAAATTGAACAACTCTTCATGTGATATGTAAACTAAAAAAATTAGGATTTGATCCATCTCTGTGACGTCTTACATTTTTAAATGATGCACTGTTGACAGTGCCTGGCACAAAGCTATTCATTAACTACTAGCATCCTTTTTTTGTGTGTGTGTGGTACACGGGCCTCTCACTGTTGTGGCCTCTCCCGTTGCGGAGCATAGGCTCCGGACGTGCAGGCTCAGCAGCCATGGCTCACAGGCCTAGCTGCTCCACGGCATGTGGGATCCTCCCAGACCGGGGCACAAACCTGTGTCCCCTGCATCGGCAGGCAGACTCTCAACCACTGCGCCACCAGGGAAGCCCCTACTAGCATTCTTTGATAGAACGACTCTACTTGAGTTATTAGGAAAGGCTGGAGGGAGGCCTTCCTGGCCTCAGGTGGGATTTGTTAAAGACATTAGCTCTTTTATTTGCACCCAAATGGTTCTTACTACTGGTGGCCCCATTATATTTTTCAACAAGTGGCTAATGAGAATGAACTCGTGCCAACCGAACTTAAGGATTGAGGAGGAGCAAGTGGGTGAGCCCTGGGGCGTGGTCTCCTGAATGAGCAAGCACATTTTCAACATAATTGGCTGCCTAATCGCCTGTGGCAAACTTGGCTGATGTATCCTGATGTGTAAGCAATTATGTTTCCGCTAAAAGCCTTGGTTGGTAATGCTTTTGTTCTCCATTTCTTACAACTGAACTAACCGAGGGAAGAAATTGGTGTGGAAATGGTTTTCAATATATTTTGTTTTGCTTTTTAACTTTTCTTTTCAAAACATTTTTCAATTAAGCTAGCCAACTGATCCAAGGTTTATTGTACCTCCAGACACCACATAAAATAGATAACAAGGAGAAAAGAAACACAGTGGATAATAAAAGAAGCTTTAGTAATAAAACATCCTTTGATAAAAAAGCCGAAGTGTTTGCATTAAACCACATCGTTTAAATGTGATTCACTGTACTGAGTACCTCTCGGTACTAGCCACAGAGTTAGTATTGAGTATTGATAACAAGTAACACAAGGGGTCCCTGACTTCAAGACACATCACTTCAAGCAGGCCTTTGACAGATAGTGGCTTAATGTCCGAGTCACCTGAAGTTGCAAGGGATGAGACCCTTGATCTCCAAAAGAAAAATAACCATAAACCACAGGCTCCAAATATGTCCTATCACAGCCTCCACTAAGATTTCCACAGCCCAGCTAACACACCGTGTTGTTAATTTCAAAAGTAGTACCCAGTGATTCACTGGGGGCCAAAAAAAACAAAAAAAAAGTACACGTGTTATTTGCCTTAACTCACTTGAGAAATTAAGCAGACCACAAGGGAATAAACAAACTTGAAAACAGCCATGTCTGTTACAGAAATATGGAATTTAGGTCGCTAAAAACACTTGTTCTTGCAATCACTTCCTGCAAATATTGCACGTCATGTTTCTGTAATCCAGGTAACTTCAGCACTTCAGAATTTCAATGTCAATGAGAATTTATCATTCCCTCACTAAAATATGTCCATGTGCAAAACCAAAGTCACACTTCACATGTAAGCAGTTGTGGAAAAATTGAAGGTCTACATTTGAATCCCAGCTTTTTTGTTAATTCTGCAACATTAGTGATGTCACTGTACCACTTTCCAACTCTTAGTTTCCCCATATGATAAATGGGGAAATTTCACATACTGCAGACTGTTTAGGAGCATCAAATAAGGTGACATATGAGAATTTGCCTAGGATAGTGCCTGGGCAGAGACTCTTTTAAGACCTGCACCTGAGAGAGGACCCTTCAAACATCTAGCTTTGAAAAACCAACGGGTCTGGCATCCATAGACCCACAGTGACCTGAGACAGCTCTTAAAGAGCTCACGCCCGCTTGCAGACTCACCTGCTCCAGGGCCCAGCGCAGAAGTGGCTGAAGGAGAGGCGTCCAGACTGAAGGAGGGTCACTTGCTGGTCTTGCACCATCGGCCTGAGGGGCACGCCTCTGGTTTGGCGGACATCTGGAGGCCCGCGGGGAAGCTCTCCTGGAGGACGCCGGTGGGGAGGAGGCCGGCGGTCCGGCGCCATCTTCAAGCGCTCCCTCTGCCTTGCTCCAGCCAGGGGAGACACGATTTTTTTTGTTTTTTTTAATTCTAGCCTTTAGTGAAAGGGTTGACGTACGTACTGACAGCAAGATTTTCAAAATACATTTGTAAACTCTGTCAGGGAGACTTTTAAGTAGCTTTCCATGGCAGTGGAGGGTTCGTATTGAAGATGATTGTATTCTTAATTCCTCTGGTGTTCAGCGTCTTCAAAATAAGATTCATCCCTCTTGGGAAGTGACTTGATGCAAAGCCAGACGATGCCCAAGGAAGTTTTCCTTATTTGTCTCTCATACCAGAGCTTGTATCCCCGCGAGGGTGAGAAGTCTGATGGGGCAAGGGAGGCAGGCAGAGCTCTGGAGACAGAGGAGCTGATAAGCCCCAAGGCAAAGGATTCTGGGACTCCTCCGGCTGCTGGTCTAGAAAGCGGATTAAGCACTGATTGCTCTCAGCTGTGTTCAGCAACCGGCTTTCTTTTCCTTTCCACAATCAGCTCCTCTATTAGGAATCTCTGTTTTAGATAATGTCTCCAATCTCCAGTGTGCTCTAATAGGATGTTCATGTTGAAGTCTTCATCAAGAGATTGGTAAAGATATATTTGGGGGAGACAACTATTGCCTCTTTGGGGGCAGGGAGGTTGCTGCCTTCTCAACAGAAGCCTAGGAAGCGGGGTGGGGGGGGTGGGGGGCTTCAGGAAGACCATGCCAAGAACTTTTAAATGTGTTCCCTGAAATTGGGAGACCAAAAGGTCTGGTGCCTGACTCACACTTGAGAAACATAATGCTAATTGGACTCAAGCCTGACTGCCAGCCGGGAGAGCCAGGAGCAAGAGAAGGGCTAACTGCTTTGCTGGAAAAATTGGGGTGGACCTGCCAACCTGTGTTGCTGGGGAAATGGCTATGAGAATGTTTCCATAGGCAGAACCTGGGCTACGAAGGCAAGAAGCCAGCGTGGAGGTTGGGGTCCTGCCTGACGAGAGCAGTCAGAAGCTGGAAGGGTACAGCACCCAGGCTTGGTGGAAGGAACAGAAAGCAACCACTTAGACACACTTTTGCTCGTTTGTTTTTGAAAGGAACTCCAGAGGGAGGTTCCCCGCAAAGGGTCTCCCTCAGCACAAAAAAGTCAACTTTAAATATCAGGTAGGTCCAGAACAAGCCCCGAAAGCAAATAAGAACTGGAGCCTCAACCCTTTCACCAAGCCCTCCCACCCCCACCACCAGCCACTCATCACCCTGCCCATTGTGACCCTGCTGACCAGACAATGCAGCTGTGAGTGGGGAGATGGGCAGGGCACAAAGCGAAAGCAGGTAACCACGGTCCCCATAGCCTGGCTCCAACCTGAAGCAAATCTGAGTTAGAGTTGGGTAGAGGGCGTTCACCCAAAGTCAAGGTCAGAGTTTTGACTAAAACATGGCACTGTGTTCTAAATGTCCTATTAGGGCATTTTGTGATGTCAAGTGACGGTACAAATGTTTATTACTCAAAAGTGAGCTGACACACCATGGGACCTGCCCAAGTTCTAATCTGGCACAGCAGATTGCCCTGTTAAATAAACCTTAGAAAGGCAGTAAGAGACCAAAATGAATTACCTTTTGATTATATTCTTTGAGTTATCCTTGTTCAACACTTAGTCACCCAAGTCAAAACCTGGGAACCATCCCAAACTCCTTCCTTTTTCTCATCTTCCATATTCATGCTATCAAGCAAAAACATAGATTTTACTTGAAAAATATGTTTTAGCTTATTCCCTCATCTTCATCTCAAACTCTGTCCTAGTTGAGGCCTTCATCAAATTCACCTGGACTATTGCACGTTGCCTCAACTGGCTCCTAGCCGCTGATCTCAGCCTATGTCCCCATTAAACATGCTTTGACTCTAGTGTCTGATACATAGTAAGTGGTCAATCTATGTAAGCTATTATTCTAATCAGTTATTGTTATTCATCCTTCAAGATTTGCCTCAACTGTCATTTGCAAGAAACCCAAATGCCCACACCGATTTCTTCTAACAACCCACTCTGTGCATACCTCTACATTGGTTGTAAGCTCAATTTACGTATCTGTGTCCCTCACGATGAACTCTACATTCTTCAAGGCAAGGACGCTTCAGTTTTGTAACACTGGCTCCTAGCTTCTCTGTTATACAGTAGATGCTCAATGCAAGTTCCCTGGACTGAATTAAGTCCTCCATGTTAAGAATAAAGTTAAAGAATAAAGTCATACATTTATTTTTCAAATCACTTATTCTGCATTTGTGGTTCCCAATGTTTAATTATCTATGCAGGTAGGCTAGAAGCCATTTAGTAAAACTTACAAGGGTACCTGGGGCACACTTTGCTATCGCCCATTGTTGTGAATGCCGCATCATATAGGGACTTTTACCATTGTCATGGTCTTTGGATAAAAGTCATTCAGGTGTCACTGAGGTAGGGAAATTACTCCCTCCTTCCCCCCTCTGCCCTGATAAGGTGGTATATTATAACAAAAGTAAGTCTTAAATTCTGCCCCAAGTACAAACCTTTATTAAGCAAACAAACACAGCAATATTCTCTAACCAATTCCTGTCAAGTCAGGGAAGTCCCCACTCTCTTCCCTTTTAGGTACTCTGACAAGAGTCAGGCATTACAGATGTTAGAGGAATGAGAGGTTAACCGTCTATTTGAATCAGGTAAGAGAACCTTCTGGCAAGTAGTGAAACACAGAACCAAATGGACTTGGTGCCAACCTGAGATGCTGCACTGCTAGTCTGCCAGACCGTTATATCCTGGTCCTACAAGAGCAGAAGGGCCGACACATTTTCCCCAACCAATCAGAAATCTTTAATTCTACTCATTCTACTAATAAAGTAAATTCTTCATGTCCATTTTGCTAATTAGCAAATCTTCTGGGTGGATTTAGATAAAGATGTTCCAAGTGTTTGCCAAAACCACCTCTGGAGAGTAGAGTCCTGATTACCTTCTTTTCAATGTCAACTGGTCATCTTTGGAGTAGGGTAACTGAATAAGGAACTTAACATATTATCTGATACCAAGAATTCAGTATAAAATTAATTTACACACACACATTATAAGCCATATTATATACACTAGAGAATTTTGAATAAATTATAGATAATATAATTGAAATGTAGCAAGAAAAGTCTTAAAATATTAATTTTGGTCTGAAGCTTGTTGTTACACTTCTCTTTTCCTCTACTCAACCAGAGGAACCCATACTGCCTGAGGTAGAATTAGAATTGCTTTGGCAGCAATTATAAAGAAAAAGAAAGAGTTAATGTTTTATGTTGGCTTCCCATCTGGACTCTTGAAAACTGAAAGGGAAAGCCCAGCTAAGCACAGTAGGTGTAGGTCATAGTAATAGATTGGAAAGATAATTATAGGCTGAGGTCAGTGGACCACCCCCCTCCATTACCTGGGGTAAGAATGAGGTGATGACACTGCATTTTCTTCATCTGAATTTCCATTTGTATACTTTTTTCTTTATATTAAGGTCTTTTCTGAATCAATTGGTAAATCTGGCACCCATCTGTCAGCTGACAGACAACCCAAGAGTTGGATGTATTGAATGAGACCAAACCACAGAGAATTGAAAAGAAAAAGGAGACCAATGGGGGAGAAAGTGAATAACTTATCAATATTGAAAAGTCAAATCCTACGCAAAGAAGTTTCTGGTGATTATATTTAAAATGTGATCTATTTCTTCACTCCCCTAGTAGCAATAGCAACAATGATACTACTAACACTTATGGAGCAATTCCTACGTGTCGGGCGCTTGCGTGAAGTACTTACGATTATTTTATTCTCAGTAGGATGCAAGCTCATTAAGCGTGGGGCTCTCTGTTGGGCTCTGTCCACTGCTATGCTCTCCAGGGCCTAGAACAGGGTCTGGTTTGTCATCGACGCCAAGTATATATTTGTTGAGTGAATGAATGAATGGAGTTAATCGGTTTTCCCTAAGAAGACCTGTGAGGTGGGTATAATTACCACCCTCATCCTGAAGCTCAGCAACCTGATCCCTTGGACTACAAAGCCCTCCGGCTTCTGCAGATGGATTCAGAATCTACTCAGACCAGCCAGTGATGACTTTTTCCTCCTGCTTTCATTTTCTGCCCCACTTCTTTATTTAGTTCTTTCTCTCCCTACAGCACTTTCAACGCAATGCACAGCCAGTGACTATGACCTACAGCTGTGCAGCCAATTAGTGGTGAAGGAGCTTAAAAACCAATCCTTTGCAATTCCCAGTCCTCTAGTCTCCTCATTCCAAGCCAGCTTCCCCCAATCAGAACAAATGACTCGTTATTTACTGAAGTTAGATATTGATTAGCTCTTGAAAGCTGCACACCTTTGCTTTTTAAAAAAAATCTTTTAAAAAAATGATTACTTAGGTCATGATTACTAAATTCAATCATCAGGTTTACCTTTTTTGACAGTGAATTAGATGACATAGAAGCTGAAAGGGACCTTCAAGGATGTTGGTGAAACACCCTGTTTTTCTAAACAGATGAGTAAACCATGACATAAATGGTGAAGTAATCTGTTCAAGGCAACCTACTGAGTCAGTGGAAGAATCACAGGTAGAAGCCAAGTCTTCAGAGACCTAGTCCAGTGCCTTCTACACCATGTGCTGGGATGGCTTCCTCATCACAGGGTCATATTTGATGTATTTGATTCAATTACATGCCAATTTTAGAATAGAACATGTTAAGTTGGATGAGACCAATGATTTTTTTTCTACCCATTATGTTTCTTCAAAAAGTGGCAACAGGACAAATTATGTGGGCGTTTGTACTTAACCCATAGGCCTGGAATGTCCTTGAAGTTCCCCTGTTACATTTATCTGAACTGCTATTTAGGATTTTGTGATTGTTTCTTGTAAGCTTGTACACAATTCCTAAGTCCTAGAGCAGGCTCTCAGCCAACAGTTCTGTACCCTACTAGAAATTTAATCCCCAGAGAGGGATGAAGAAATTTATGAGGTCCTTATAATATCAACTCCTTTTGGGGAAGGGGAAGGGGAGATGGGTGGAAAGAAGTTTAACTCCTGAATATAAATAACACATTTGGGCGATAACATTGAGAGCCACAGTGAAATCAAACTTCTCATCTAGAATCTTTCAAGGGGACAAATCCTTGACCCTGCCCAGTTGACTTGAAGAACCCATGTCCCCGTGGAAGAATGGTAAGGAGGTAGAAAGTTCTACTCTGAGGGACTACCAAGCACAGAGATCAATATTTACAGCTTTATGTCTAACCAAAATTCACCAAATGTAATATTCTCACCAATGACACTTTCCACTTAAACTGTTTTAGCACCAAAGGTCCCAGCTTGGAATTATTCCCAACTCCTAGATCCTATCCACCAATAACCCTCCCAGATTTTGGCCAACAGTGTGAATACTTCTCAGATCTCATTGCCAGTGAGGGACCAAACAAGGATTGGCAAATCAGTGGACCTCATGTCCTACTCCCTTTCCTATTCTCATGGCAGAAGTCACTAGTAGATGATGGCACATCTGCTGGTAGTGAAGATATGGCCTTCACTACTTCACTATGCTATACATTGTCAGGTATTTATTGAAACTCTATTTAATGTGTCAGGCAGTCCAGGTAGCCACCACAAATCATTGAGAGTTGGCAAATTACCTAAAACCAGCTCTCCATTTCAGGCCCAGATCCTATATTCGCCCCCAGTCCCCTTGGTGTAAGGAGTAACGCATCCCAGCTGGTTAGCTTCCATCAGTGTCCTCTCTTTCCAATGGGCTGGAATCCGAAGTCTCTTGCACCAAAACAGATGTTGTCATAGATCAGTCAGGAAAATTTTCAATTATTCAATACTGTCAGTGTTTCCCTAAAAGTCAAAAGGTGAGTGGGAGGTTTCTGTGAGCCTGTGGAAAAGTAATGCTTATTGACATAAAATCCACCTTTTGAACTCAGTCACTGTGAGCACAAAAGCCTCCTAAAGGGCTTCAATATCATTGCTTACCAGAGACCCGAATTACAGAAAAATGAATTCTCTTTTGTTCAAGCCATAATTTCTGAGTTTGTGGGCATATAATATAAAAACTTTTTGCTCCTGATTTTGATTAGGTTCCTTGGAAATAAACCTTATATGTCATTTAACTTCTGCTAAGGTGACTGAAGCCTCTTTTTAGATGCCTGATCTCAATGTGACTATCTCTCAAATTTTATGTATCATATGTGCTCTTCAAATGACCTAATAATTTTTCAAAATGCTAGAAATAACAATTGTAGTTCCAGAACATCCCCCTTAGAAAATTAGGAGAGTCATAATTATCTGCCCAAGACAGCTCCTTCAGCAAAATGACAACTACTGACACATACATTATACAATGATAACAGCTTTAAATTTATGCAGGGAAGAATATTAATGAAATATTTCCATTTTATGGTGGAGACTACTATAAGGTTATTTCTAAAATGAGGGGAAAATGAAAGGTGAAATAAATATTGCCAATAACAAACAGAACTGATTTTGCATCAGAATGAGTGTTAACTTGACATTCAACAGTGGCAAATAAGGGGAACATCCATGAGAACCAGGTGTCAGGAACTGGAGACAAACTAGATATGGAATTATTTCATGAGGTTCACATGGCTTTTCATGGCTATTGGGAAACCAGTCTGATCTGTAAAATGATTTTAAAATTTAATTCTTAGGAATTTTATTCCTTTTTATTAATTTTTGAGCTCATCTCTACTACCAAAGAGGTCAAAACTAAATAAATGCATGGCATAGGTAGCAGGCTTTTGCTATTATTCTAAGACTTTTAACATCTAGGTCTAATATCTCCAGATGAAATATTTCTATTGAGGTTCTGTTGATTTGGTTTCTTGTGGATTAGCTGTCCAGAACTCATTTCTCTGATGAAGGGCACTGGGTAGAACACTTAAATGTTTGTGCAGAGTACAAGTCCAAGGACTCTCAGCTTGGTGCTCACCCAAATTTTCCTTAGTTAGAGTTGAATACTTAGCTTCCATTCCTTCTGCCTGGGGAAATGGTTAGAATCTGGCTTGCCACCTGTTTTTCTATTCTATTTAGATTCTAAGTTGCCACCTTTTTTGTTTTTCTTTTAATTTTTTAAAAGTTCACAATTTAGTGACCAGTGTTCTACAAAGCAGCTGAAACCTCCACTGACCCAACACAATATATGTGGGCAACACGGTGTTTTACAGGGCGACATGAGTTTGAACACAGGTTTAAGTACAGAATGTTTGCCAAATCAGTTTTATTTTTTTCTTAAGTTGCTAGTCTTAATCTCTAAATTGCTCTCCCTATACTAAAGCATAGAGAGTTGGAGGACTGGGTTCACATCTTGTTATGTAGTCTTTAATGAGTTAACAAAATGCACTGGATGGCGGCAAGTTGGTATTCATTTACTTTCAACTAATCGACAGTGAAAACTGAATCCCAAGGTTCAAAAAAATTAATCTCATGGTCACATTTCTTTAAAAAAATTTTTGTATCCTATGGAAAGCTCTTTAGTCAAGGTACTCTTTCACTGGATGACAGAAAATATTAAATTATACATAAAGTAAAAATATATTCAACATATTCATTTTCCTTTTACTTCTGATTACAACAGATTTAGGAATATTTATTGAAGTTCAAGAAAAAGGCAAACTTTCCTGCTGCAGAGGCTCTAGCTTGCCTGTTTTGGCCACTTAGAAAGGTATGGGTCTGATCCCTAGAGGCGTAAGAAGGATTCCATCAGAAAGCTACTTACACTCTCCCTGTACATTCTCCTAGACCATGATGGGATGCCATGGGTGTGACTGACACTGGAGGAGACAAAAAAAGAAAGGATAAAGTCAAAAAGTTAAAGAGTAAATTTATCACGTTTCCTCCCTTTTTTTTTTTAAGATTCAGAATTTACGACGTCAAATTCTATTAGAATAAAAAACGTGAAACCACGAGACGATTATATGAGGAAGCCAATTTGAACCTGAAGATAGTTTTTAATGGAATGCATTTGACAAGCAGCCCCCACTTTTATTGACTGAACTTGAGTATGGTCTGGTTTATGAATCCCCAATTCCTAAGAAAATGATTTAAACAAATCGTGGGACATGTGTACACAAATTTATGACTTGGCTCTGGCAGGGAAGATGGTCTCTCCGAACGAATAAAATCCTAGGGGTTATAAATGGGTCCAAAAGTATTAGATTTTTTATTTATACTTCAGAAAGGTAATCAAGTGAATGAAATGGTTTCATATACATTTTTACATCCAACAGCAGTGACACACTGTTCATACATTAATTCTATAGGAAAATGTACATCCTTTCTTTTTTTTTTTTTTTTTTGGCTAAGTAAGATTTGCCAAGTGTGCATGGACAAAAAACCCTTTCATTGCAATCTGAACTAGTGAAATAACAAGGGTAAGCCATGTTCCTTTCAACAGCTTTATGGCATTTATAAAGCTATTGTCCAAATGCATGTTAATATTGGCATATGTAGGATGAAGTCTCACAAATACCCCCAAAATGTGAATGTCCAATTTGAAAACTTTACAAAATAGTCTAATGGATTTTGTGACTGGATCTGCCCAGGGATGTTAAAGTCCAGGATTTTAAGTGTACTTCTGTAGGTCTATTCCTAGCTGACTATTCTTCGATTCCCTAATCACAAAGAAATGCATTCTCATGAAGTTAAGCAGTTGTAGACACAGAATGCTGAAGACATTCTCTCCATATCTGATTTATCTAAAGAAAACCCAGTTAGTGGTAATTCTACCAAATACTTGTAACATTCACATGAAATTTTAATTGATTTTCAAACAGTACAACTGTGCCATGAACCCAACCACATAGAATATAAGCCTTAAACCCACTAGGTTTAAGCAATTGTGTCTTTGTAGACTAAAACTATGTAAAATAAAATCTGATAACTCCCTGGTGTTAGAGGTAGACAGTTTTCTTTCAAATCCTAGGTTTGGTCCTTTATTTTATTCAGCAGTGAAAGCCATGAATACAGAACAAATAACAGCTGTTACAATTTTCAACCATGACTTCTAACGTCAGAGAATTCAAAGTATGAACATAGTACACAGTAATGAAAAGTATCAAAAATTAGTTTACCTCGAAAAAGATAAATAAAACAGGTATATTCCACCAATACATAAACAGATGTTTGTGCTACAGTTAAAATTTGCTGTATACAAAAGATCATAGTCCCCATAATCAGCTTATGATAGAAGCAAGAATACATGAGCCATTTAATTGTCAGACATTATGCTTTATAAGGTATGCACAGAAGTTCAAGCAATAAATACATACATTAGTTCAAAGCCTTACAATAGCTACGCAAAGCAGATGCAGAAAAGCAGATTTGCTATTACTAGCAAGCAATGATATAAGAGTAAAAATTCATGAAATGCATTAAAGCAACATTTTTCTTAGAAAAAGTCTGGTCATTTATGGGTCCACCAACATTTTTACATAATATGCACAATTATCAAAATACAGACCAAGCATTTCAGAAAACTCCAAAAAACCTAAAATCTATTTTCAAAGCAATTGCAGTTTTGGAGGTTTTTCTGGTATAATGTGCAAGCAGCTATTTTTTTAAATTGTATTCATATAAAACCCATGCAAAACTCTACAGGTATATGCATTCTGTGGCTGAGACTTCCTTTCAAAAGTTTGGTAACTGAGGTATGCATACTTTAGCATTGTAGTCTTAGGCCACCCTCCTGATGGTACAGCTCTCACGATTACTTTCAGTCCATCAAAGCCTTTGAACATGCACCTGAAAGACCCATTTTCCCTTCAGATAGTCCTTCCAGTAGGATCCTAGATGACTGAAAACCATCCTTCCCAATCCCAATCTTTCTTTTGATACCATATCGTAAACTTCCCATTCACTGATCATGACCCAAAGACAAACAGAATGAAAAGTAGCAGTTACTGTGACGTTCTCACATTTCATGCAATCTGCCATAATTGTTCTAAATTTTTTTCTTTTTTTTCCTTTTTTTTTCTTTTTTTTTTTTTTTTTTGCAGAGGTAGAAGCTTTCAGAAAGCCTTTTGGGTAAGTGGGAAAACCCTTTTGAAAGCCGTTATGTCGTTTTATTTGGTGTGATAGATGACTGGGTATCTCTCTAACTCTATTTGCTGACTTCAGCAAAGAATAAATGATGAGCTTAGTTTGCAAGAACCAGCTCCATCGCATGGAACTGGTACATACGTTAAGCTCTAGCAGCCACCTTCTGTCGAAACTGTTTGTAAAGCAATAACCATCATCAGGTTATGAGGTCCCTTGGTTGGGGGAAAAGTGTTATCCAGACTTGGCACAGCACATGAAAAGCAACACGTAAAGTTTCTAGGTTTTAAGCAAACATCTGACTATGCTATTTTCAACTACACCGTAACGCGTTATCCTAGTTTTGGGGTTTGGAGTCGTCTCGTAAACCAGCATTCCAACAATTTGGCCTGTGCAAGTCTTTGAAAGGGAGTGTATTGTTAGTGTTAATATCCCGTATCGGCAGAGGCAGAATTATATGTAACTTTGGTTTGACTGAAAATAAATACCATGGACTACAATTGCTATAATCTTTGCTTTCAGTGTAAAAACTCAGCTAGATCACTTTAAAATCAATATGAAATTAATTTTTGGCTTTACTAGACCTTTTATGTTTGGTTCCTACTTTTTGTTTTTTTCATTATAACTTAAGACTATAAAAAATAGTACACAACAAAGATTCAGACCATACAAGACATCTTCTAACAACATGTATTCACCACCGAAAATAAGTGACTGGATGGGGAAAACAAAAACACAATGTCCTATATATATAACAATATGCAATCTGCATTTGCATCAAGTACATAATCGTTTTGGTCAGTGATCCACATTTGTTGCTTTCTAGCATATCATAACTTCCACTGCAGATTTTGTCCTCACCTCTGTCTTTAATGAAAGCAAATCTTCATTGCATTTAGATGGACTTTTGGCCTCAGAAGATTACTCTGTGTCTAAATTAGGTTTTTAGTTGTGGTTTTTGTCATATTTGATTCTTGCTTTAGGGCTAAATGAAAAGATCCCAGAGGTCATCAGAAAACAGCAGGTAGTTCATGGAAAAGGTTCCTTTGTACTAATTGAAGTTACAGAAGGCTGACCAAAGCATGTGGCTGCTTCTGTCCTTGAGCTCTTGGCCATGGTTAGAGTTGGCTTTGGTTTGCAGCTGTAGCCTTTGACTGTGTTTGCAGGTAGACAAAGCTTTATCACAAGGAGGTAAAGAGTACAGTTGTAAGATCTATGCAGATATGCAAATGTTTCTATGGTGCTTGCACAGATAATGTTAGCTTAGGATTGCACTTTACATCTTAACACTAACAGCACAGACTGGAAGCCTAAGGTTTTAGATGGTTGCAACAGTCTAATTACTGTGTTTTGTAATAACTAACTTATGTCATTTACAGTTGGTGGCACCAACAT